>NC_134146.1:31132750-31446625 GCF_033958435.1 Carettochelys insculpta | reverse complement strand
ATACCTTCATTTATGCAAATATTAGGTCTTCTGTTGAAAAATCCCATACCCCAAAAACGTGTTATGGTTCCAAAATATGTATGTAATTGTACACATACTGGCTGATTAAATGGCAGAATAGACTTAAAAGTTAAGATCTAAACCTGGCTGTAGCAGCTGAATTCTGGCTTTTTTTTTTACAAAACCATTATTATAGTGAAAATTTAGGGCCCAGTCTCGATTTGGAGTATATTTATTTATCCAGCCCAACTGAATTCACTGAAGTACACCAAATGAGAATCTAGTCAAAAGTATTTTAAAAGGTGATCTCAAAGTTTTTAACATAAGTAAAAATGAACATCCATCCCTACACCTACCTGATATCAAATGGCTTCCCCAGCTTTTAAATACACTTCTTGGATCAATGACACCGTATACATGGCCATTATTTTTAGCACATGTATGATCATTATTTAAAAAAAAAAAACCAAACAAAAAAACCCCCAGTTTTTCTGATGCAGTGTTCAGTGTCATGAAAGAACCAGATTGGTGGACAGTGTAACATAAAGAGATACAATATATAAAACAGCTTGGTAGTTTTGGATTATAGTGAGCATAAGTTTGACATTTTGTATAGTCTTGAATTAGTCCATTGAATCAAACTGTCTGGTGTAGAAGTCTGTCTCTGACATTGGTCAATTGAAGGTAGCTCAGAGGAAGGTTGAAATACCCCCAGAAAAAATTTTTATTTAAAAAACTGCTTTCACTTACTGGCTGGCTTATGCCTTGATGCATGATGGCTTGTATCTCTTACCAAAAATCTTACGTGGTTTTACTTTGGTCATCTCATTATTCATTCAATGCATATTTTGTTATTTTGAACTCTTGTCTTTATTGGAGTCATACACTATGGCAATGAGTTCCACAAGTTAAATATTCATTGTATATTTTTCTTTCATCAGTTTTTAAATTGTTGCTTGTTACATTATATTCTGAGAGTCCATAAGCATGATCAGTTTACCCTCTTTATGCAAATCACATTTTTGTATGCAGCAAACCCTCGAAATGCACAATTTCGAGTTCTGCTTAACTCACATTAACACGAGTTAAGCACAACTGAAAATCTCTCTCGTCCCAGCCCTGCTCAACCCCCCACAGCCCCATGCAGCCCTGGTTCAACCCTCTCCCAGCTCACCACTTGCACACAGCTCCAGCTTACCAGTCCCGCACATGGCTCCGGCTCACCACCCTTGCCCCAGTTCAACCCCCTCCCGTCCCAGTTCAAGCCCCCCCTCATGTGGCTTCTGTTCACCACCCCCACACACTGGTTCAATCCCCCCTGCCCTAGTTCAAACTCCCCCCCCTGCATGTGTGGCTTTGCCTCATGTCCACCCCCTCCCACTGCAGCCCTAACCCACCCCAGGCTTAACCCTCCCCAATTCCAGAACTTATCTTTAAAAAGGAACGCCAGGTGCTCCTGCTGCTTCCTTGGCTGCAGAACGTGGGAAAAAAGGCTGCCCCCCCCGACTTCCACAAAATTCAGGTTGCATGAGGGAGTGTGGGAATGGAATCCTCGCGTAACTCAAGGGACCACTGTACTTCTCATATTCATGTCCTCTGCAGACTCAACAGTCTCAAGCATTTGATCTTTCATTACAAGGAAATAGTTATTAGCGCATTTCTGAAGCCTACTACTCTTTTTTTCCTGTACATTTCGAGCACGGGTAATGAGAGGTGGAGACACTATTCCAGGCCAGAACATACACCATTGACATATGTAATGGCACTATATTTTCAGCATTATTTTCTAACTTCTTTGTTATAGATTGTAAATCGCCATTTACTTTCTTCATGGCACATCAGCCAGAGGCTTTCACTGACCTGTCGACAGAGCTGTCAGGCCGTTCTTCAAGTAGTTATAGGTAATGTAGCTCATTGACCTTTGTGGTTTTTTGTTTTGTTTTTTTTTTGGTGGTGGTGGGAGGCACATGAATCATTGTTTATATCTAACTCCTAGTCAGTGACCAGACTGGGTTGAGAAAACTAATGATTTAACCAGTGGACCAAATTCAGTGATGAATTTTGCGCATGTGCTGTCTGGGGCACACTTTGTATGACCAAAGAAGAACTAGAATGCGTTATCTACAGGGGAGTCATGAGATGAGTCAAAATTTCTTCTAGAAGTCTTTCCAATCACTTAAGTGGGCTTTATATCAGAATTATACACATTAGAGTTAGTGCATACACATGGGTATATGAAAAAGCATTGCTTATTTCTCATTTTTCTTAACTACTTTTGACCTAAACTTTCTGAACAAAGTATAGTTTATGAGTCTGAAAAAGTGTACTTTTTTTTTTTTAATAAAAAGGCTTTTTCCTTTAGTTTGTGAAGGAAACATTGTATTTCTGTTATTGCTAAATGATAAATTGGACCTGAAATGCCTTCTGCTGGTTGAGAGCATATCTCTTCTCTGTTAAATTAGTGTAGAAAAAATTCCTAATCATCTTTATAATATCCAGAATATTTTAAGATGGGTTCCTATGGGACAGTCTTTTTAGAAATCTCATCATTGTTGCCTTTCTGCCTTTCACAGAGCAATGCTAGCACCATTCTGACTCATAGCAAAATGAAGTTGTTTGTTCAATTTGCAGCTACTGAGAACAGCTTAAATCTTGACCTCTGACACTGTTGTAAGATCACAACTTTGATCAGCACTATTACTTCATAGTGAGTATCATGGTCTTGCTCCAGCTGGGCCATTATTATCAGAAGTAAGCGTTAATAATTACATTCCTGTGCCCCATCAACAGAAAACTATTCAAGAAGTTGGCTGTGCTCAGCTGTGCATTGTTTGCACTTAATTAGTGATGGTCTTCTCATGAGGTGCTGCTGCAATCAAGTAACTCTGAAAGAGTTTTCATGGTATATGAATAACTGTCTGAGCCAAAAGGCAATTAACCTATTTGTCCAATCCATAGATTATAATTTTATACTTATATTTTTGGACTGATTAGTATGTAAATTGAACTGATTTTTGTTTACTCTCCAGTTTTTTAAAAAAATATGCATGGTTGTCCTCAGTGTTTATCTAAACAACACTTGTCACATTTTAATTTTCAAGGACCTTGATTCCATTAGCCAGCTGCTTTACTTACAGCTTTATTACCACATCTGTGTGAGACTGGACTCGATGACCTCGAAAGGTACCTTCCTGTTTTAGTGTTCTATGAGTCTTCTTGTTTCCTAAGGACAGGCCAAGAAGCAATAGGCTTAAACTGCAGCAAGGGAGGTTTAGGCTGGATGTTATGCAAAAACAAAATCACAACTGTAAAGGTGGTTAAACACTGGAATAAATTGCCTGGAGAACTTGTGGCACTCCATAACTGGCAATACTTAAGTGCAGGTTAGATAAACATTTGTCAGGGATTATCTAGAGAGTGCCTGATCCAGCCCAAGGACAAGGGGCGGGACTTGATGATCACTCACTGTCCCTTCCATTTCTAGCAGTTTATGATTCTACACCGCTCAGGAATCCCCTACACAAGCAGAACATGCAGCTGTCTGTGTTAAGTCACAAAAGGTCAAAGCTGGCTTGAGGATCTGGCTCAAAAATAGATGCAAGTATGTGCAATTTTACAATCCAAAGCATTAAAGCATTATGATGCTCCAGCTTCTTACGAAATTTAAAGCCTATTTATAACCTTCTAACCTGCCATGTAGAAGAATTACAGAAGCCGCTGATAATACAGCTACTTTGCATTCCTGAATGACAAATGGTTCTCTGTTAATATGTGAGGGGCTGTGAAGAATTGCAGTCACCACACCATTGTTTGGGCTAGCACTCTGGCAGAAAGCCAAACCTGAACATAGCAAGGGGCGGGGCAGGGAGGTGGGTGGCTGGTGCTAGACTGCACTGATAAACTAAAGTCGGAAGCTACAGCTATCAGGGCAGGTTAATTCAAACGTGGCATGAAAGGTCCACATCAGCAGTATGCTGGTGACATTTAAAACTGATTTAGCAGCAGCATTTGTTGTAATTTTGCTCCATAGGCTATCTGCTGTAGCATGCGAATTAAGATGTAATTTCAAGCAAAACTATTTTAATACAAAATATAAAAGCTTATCATAGTTTCTCTTAAAGTAATTTAAAAGGCGTATGTCTGTGTGTATGTATGGGAATAGGATAACATTTACTAAAGGGATCTAGATTTTTCTTCTATGGGCCATCAGCTCCCATCTGTCTGTAAGTGTCATTAAGCGATTGCCATCTAATGTCTTTTCATGCACAAAGTGAAATTATTATTACTAATGATGATGTAATGGTTGGTTATCATAGTCTCCACTATGTTCTGGGGCTAGGCACTTTCCAGGCAGACAAGAAAGAAAAGTTTCTGGCTTCAAGAATTTAAGGCCAGAGTTCAGACACATAGATGGGCAGTTTACAGTACAGTAAAACCCCAAAATACATGCATTTCACGTGTGTATCTTGTATTTGCGTGACTGGGGGGGGACGGGGGGAACCACAGGAAGCTCCAGCTCCAGGGAGTTGACGCTGCAGCGTAGGGGAAAGCTAGCTCCCTTTGAAAGGGGAAGAGAGCTGGTGGAGCACTTTGTTCCACCAGCTCTGCTGTGGGGTGCCACCACCAGTGGGGGGTGGGAAAGCCCCTTGTTAAAGGGGATCCCTCTGTAAAAGGGCTGCTGCCTGGTGCAGCAAAGCTCTGCCAACTCAGCCTCAGCAGCCACGGGTGTGGCACAGAGGGAGGCGATCCCCCTGCAAAAGGGAAGAGAGCTGGCAGATCCCCTGCCCTCGGCTGCAGCAGTGGCTGTTCGAGCTGAGCTGCTATCCTGTCCTCCTCGACTTGTATGAATCTTGAGTTATGCCTGATTTCCCAGGTGTACTTCTCACTCAAATCAAGGGTCTGCTTTAGTACTTTCTATGTTTTACTTGTCCTGCAGATAGACGTTCTCCCTTTCTAGGATTGCTAAGTTGTCACTGAAACACAATTGGGCGAAAAAATGTGAGCCATGACTCAGTCATTCTAGCTCATCCAGTGTGTTCCAGGCCAGCCAGTGGAGCTTGGCTTCTGCTCGTTTGTTTGAATTCTTTTAGCTTCTTAATGTTCTTAGCAGCACTACTTGGAGAGTTGCTGCATTTTCAACACAGTGGGAAGTCTGAGGGACTTGTCTTAATGACAAAAAGAGAAGAGTAGGAGGAAAAGCTAGAAGGAATTTTTAAAAGCACTTACACACGTCATAATTACCTTCCAAATGGTGGTCTTGCTCAGCTGAAGAGACAGCCTTATTTCAGTGCTCTCCAAATGGAAAGGATCTGTTTGCAGTGGCAAGATATTGGAGTTTGGTGAGCCATAAAAGGGTAAAAAGCCTTGACTTGTTATCATGCTGTTGAGACAGTTTGCCAATCGAATGAAAAATTATTAACATAATTACTGGGAAAGAGGGAGTAACATGGTGGATGGACGTGCAAGCCCTGTGCACTAGGGTAAATGTCACTCCAAGAGACCAGCAATAGCTACTGTTGAGGATGCAATCATTAACTTCTAGTGATTATTGCATAATAGTTGCGGCTCACAGTTCTGCTTTTGTGTCATGTCTAACATTATAAATGGCATATTTGCTTTTTCTAACTAATAGCCACCAACTGATTTTCTGCCAAGGGGATGAATGCTTTGAATTATACCTTTTAAGTTACCGTTATTTCAAATTGGTCCTATACAATTCATAGCATGGAGAATATATCTAGGAAGAAAGCTGGTCATATTGACGTCAAGGGTGAAATCCACACAACTTCAGTAAGGCTAGGACAGTGTTCCGCAACCTTTCGGAGGTGGAGTTCCCAAATCTGTCCTTTTGATCCTTGTGTACAGTCCGAATGCTGGTGATACTTTTTAAAGTCACCAATAGTCCTATTTATAGCAGCTTCATTAACAATTAAATAAGATGCAGAGCTTTACTGTTTAGCAGCATTAGCTGTTTTTTTTTTGTTTGTTTGTTTTTTGGTTAAGCCAGAGGTGGCATGCCTTTGAGCAAGCTCCTGGCTGCATGAGCGGGGAGAAGGGACTGGGCCGAGCTGCTGCCTTGCGTGCTGATGAAAATCGGCTCGTGTGCCACTCTTGGCATGTGTCCTGGGGGCTGCTGACCCCTGGGCTAGGATTTCATCTCAGATGTAACAGTAATCCAAAATTATTTTCCTGTGTGACTAGACAAAGATGATGATGGGTGGCAATGTAAGATGATGGGCAAAACTTAGTTTGCTTCAGCGATGGCGAAATTAGTCTTTGTTGAAAGAATGATTAACAAATAGGGAAGCTGACACAACGCTATGAAACGTTGAAAAGGCACTCCTCCTTATTTTCTGATCTGGTCACATGATGTTCCTCAGGGTTACAAAGTTATAGCCTGATACATGGCAACTGTCATCAATTGCATCAATTGAGAAGCTGAGGTGGCAGATGATTACCAGACTTTGCAAACAGAATGTAATTTGGAACATTTCCAGTGATAGCTTTAGATGAATTGTTTGGCCTCAGTTCTCATTTTGTGTGTGTGTGTGTGTGTGTGTGTGTGTGTGTGAGCGAGAGAGAGAGCGCGCGTGTGCGTGCGGGGTTCAGGGTGCAGGCCTAGATCAGTAAGGAGTTCAATCACTTGCCTTGTGTGTTTTCATGGTACTTTGCTGTGGTGACAGTCAACCTGGGATGCCCACAAATAAGCCTACAAGTATGCAGGTCACACCCTGAATGTCTGTGAGAGAGAGAGTGCTGACTCAGCAGCTCTGACTCCAGCAGCCTTTCTGCTGCCCTACGGCCCCACTTTGGCTTCCATAAGCCTTGATTAAAAACAGCAATGTGAGTTCAACACACTCCCTGGTAATAAGTTTTTCAACTCTGTGTATGCTCCAGTGTATAGCACTCACCTTTGACATTCACAGATATAGTAATATTACATTGTTCCTCCTAGGACGAGGCGCACATCACACCTTGTTACCTAAAGTAAATACCTTTAAATACACACAGAGATGAGTTATAGGACAAATAAAACAAATGTATTACCATCTGGACTTTGGTTGTGATAGAAAGTAAAAGCACGTATTAAAAAAAAATGAGAACACATGCATCTAAAAGATACACAGTACAAGCTTTGGTCAAGATTGTTTCTTTTACCAGTCATGGCAGACTGTCCTTTAGTCTGGCTATGGCCACAAAAGTAAGAGGTGCTAACCTCTCTTAGCTGCTTAGGTGAAAGCTGGTTGCCTTCTCATTTACATTCAGTGCCAGAGAAGGCAACCCTCTGTTTGGGGGGTGAAGGCCCCACATAGCAAGCATTCTGGGCTTTTGTGTTTGGCTAATGATGGCGGTAAAAGATGGATTTGACGTACCATAAACACTCGAGTTACTGGACTTTGGTAATAATGGATGCTGTCCACCAGACCCCCCCCCCGCCTTCCCCCCACCCCACCCTGCAAATAAGTGCTGTGACACCCCAGAGACAGCTGTCTCTGTCACTGCAGTAGGTGGGGCTGCCGGTGCACCTGGGGCTGGAGGAGCCGTCAGGGGCACTGCTGCTGGAGTGGCCCTGTGCCTCTTTCACCAAGGGTGGGATGCATGCATGGGCAGGTGGCATGTGCTGACATGATGCAAATGCAGAGTTGATGGCCTTTCAGCATTAACCAACATTAGTCCATTAACTTGAGGGTTTACTCGTTGGATAGCCATGTCCCGGAGGTTAGTTATCAATGGTTCACATTCATGCAGAAAGGATATAATTAGTGGGGGTGCCGCAGGAATCGGTTCTGTTCAATATCTTCAGCAATGATTGAGATATGGCACAGACAATTTGCAGCTGATACCGAGCCAGGAGGTGTTGCAAGTATTTTGGAGGGTAGGGTGAAGACTGAAACTGATTTGGACAAACGAGAAGTGGTCTAAGGTTAAATAGGATGAAATTCAACAATGACACATGCAAAGCACTCCACTTAGGGAGATACCATATCTCTCGCTCTCTCTCACACACGTGCAAACAGCAGCAAAGGGTCCTGTGAGTCTGTGCTCACGAACGCTCATGCTCAAAACTTTTCTGTTAGGCTATAAGGTGCCACAGGACCCTTCGTTGCTGTTATAGATCCAGACTAACATGGCTACCCCGCGATACACGACACAAGAAGTAATTCTTCCGCTCTACTCCACATTGATTAGCGCTCAACTGGAGTATTTTGGCTAGTTCTGGCTGCCACACATCAGGAAGGATGTGGGCAAAATGGAGAAAGGCAAGCGAAGCGCAACAGAAATGACTGAAGGGCTCGAAAGTGCCTTAGGAGTGAATTGGGTTGGTTTAAGCTGGAAAAGAGAACATTGAGAGAAGCACATAATAGTTTCCAGTACGTAACAGGTTGTTACAAGGAGGAAAAGGATAAAACACACTGCTAGCGCAGCCAGGGAGAGTTAGGTTGGCGATTAGGGGGAACTTCCTGTCAGTGGGGTTAAGCACTGCAATAACCAAATGCCTATGAGGGATGGTCTAGATGGCATTTGGATGCCATGAGTGCAAGGGACTGGCCTTGATGAGCTCTCAAGGTTCGTTCCCATCCTGTGAGTTTATGAAATCACCCCAGGTTGGCAATAACTTACCCTGGGGTAGGGGAGATCCTTTCACACTGAACTGCTGTCTTACTGGGCATAGTTTATGCAGTGTTGTAGCTGTGCAGGCCCAGAATATTAGCTACATATGGCAGATGAGCTAACATTGCTGTCTCGATCAAATTCTGGTGATGAGCGAGCGAGCGAGAGCAGGCATTTGATGTAACTCCTTGTGCTAACAATCTGGTCCAGCTGGTATTTAGAAGTGGCATGCTAAGTAAGTTTAATTTCCCCATTTTCTGTATCATCTATAGTGGACTGTACTCAGGAGAGGGAATACAACCTAATCTGTATTTTTTTTTTTTTTTTTAAAAACTGAAAGCCAACTTGTATTTTCGGAACTGGTGGGTGAGGACTAGCTACCATAGTGAATTGATACTTTTCCGTATGTATATAGCCAGGCCCTCCTCAGCTAACACTGTTACGAAGACCAGTCTAACAGCTAATCTGTAGCCATAGCTTTCATTGTGAAAATATTACATACAATTCCCAATAGCAGTTATTTTGGTCTTTGATGAACAGAACAGCTACTTAAGGGAAAAGGTTTTGCCTTTTAATTGTTTAAGATCAAACAGCTGAATTAGAGCAGGGTGGGTGAAGACAGGCTCTACAGAACTGGACTCTTGCTGGGACCCTCTGACACAAAAAAATTTGCATCCAAGGATACTTGCTGGAATCCAACATGGGCCGAGTGGGCTGAAGAGCCTAGTGGTTAGAGGTTGGCCTTTCTTTCCTAGCCCGCAGGCACATACCATGAGACAGTTACCAGAGAAAATGCATCAGTTTAAGGTTCCTGATAGCAAAGTAAGTGGCTCCTGTGTCACTGACCAAGAGGTTGTGTGTGTGTGTGTGTGTGTGCGTGCGTGCGCACGCATGCATGGGTTAGGCTAGAATTGGTCCTGGTGACATGAAGAAGGCCTTTCAGTTTTTTTTTTTAAAAAAATAGTCCAGAGCGCTAGCAGACGTAAGTGCTCCTCCTCACCCCATGTTCTTGACCCTGGCTGCTCTGAAGAGCACCATCCCAGCTATCGTGAGTGGAGCCCTGCAGATCTACAGATAGCTGCAGGCTAGCTGTGGCTAGCTCTGGACTGTGGCAGCAAAACAACTGTGGATACAAATTATGTCTCTGGGCAGGGTGCTGAGGTTGATTGCAGGCTGTGAGCACACTGCACAGCATAGTAACTGCTCTTCCTGCTACCTCCTTGTCCAGAGTGTTGTATTTAATCTTTTGTTGGCTTGCATGCCAGGCCTGAGCTAATGGTTCCTGCTGCCCTGGCGTTACATTTCTTAGGCATGCTTTCTTTGGGAGCAAGGTAGGTAGTGGGGCCAGGGGGCGAGCCGCAACCAGTCCAGCCTGCACGCTACCGCACTCGGTGTGTCGGACCCAGCACGCGTTGGGCTGCATGCATCTGCTGTCGAGAAGAGTGATATTTTTTTTTCCTCCCCAGCCTTTTTTATTCACTTGCAGCTCATCTACAATTTTCAAATGGAGGCCCAGACCCCTTGGGAAATCTTGGACATAGTCTGTGGGTGTCCACAGAATATGGGATGGAGAAAAGTCATTGGCCCCTCAGCTGTGTGATGCAGAATGGCCCACACTCCCCATCAGGCCATGAAATAGGGTTACAAACAGAGCATGAGCCTGGAGTAGAAGGTAGAATAGCACACTCTGTGGGTCCACAAGCAATGGAAGTATTGAACATGTGCCTTGATTAGTGAGAAAAGGCAGAGAAGGGAGGACCCTCAACTTACCCAGGGCTCAGTGGAAATACACAGAAGAGAGCCTCTCAGCTCATCAGTCAGGCAGGAAAAAGGATAGGAAATGCTTCTAGGAAAGAGGACAGCAGAGGATGAGAAAAGCCCCTGCAAACGGATGTTCTGGGTCCCCCAGTTCTGCAGAAAGAGCCCAATTCAGTGCTGTGAGGCTGGTCACCTCTGTAGTCATGTGCAGCTTGGCCATTAGCACGCACGATGCAAATGCCAGAATATTTTCATGGGCACTTCCTTGAAGCAATTTTTATTTCCTTTTGAAAGGCATAATTTCCATTAGTGCCAGACATGGCCCTCATTAAAGCGCCTGGCAAACATTGTGCACTGCTGGCACTCTCTTGGCGGCCCAACTAGGGTTACCATATTTGAACTTTTAAAAAAAGAGAACACCCCTGAAAGGGCGTATATTTGTATCCATTATCGGAGGGGTAGCCCTGTTAGTCTGGATCTGTACCAGCAACGAAGGGTCCTGTGGCACCTTATAGACTAACAGAAAATTTTTGAGCATCTGATGAAGTGAGTCTGTGCTCACGAAAGCTCATGCTCAAAACTTTTCTGTTAGTCTATAAGGTGCCACAGGACCCGTCCTTGCTATTTGTATCCATACCGACCAACTCATGTTCTATTAATGTGTACACTCTCTCTCTCTATATATATATACACACACACACACTAACACATTACTACACCGTGAATTGGTAAATACTGATACCTGCCGTCTCAGGGGGTGTTCGCTTGAAATTGCTAATATGGTAATCCTAGGCCTAACTGGTACAGAGGAGAAACTTCAGCAGAGTGTAAGTGCAAAGCTTTTGAGAGTGTGTACATATATGTGTGTGAGTGAAACTGATTAGACCGTCCACAGGATAGACCATGTAGAGCTATCCAAGGCCCTTCAGCAATGTCACTTTGTCCAGGGCAGTGAACAAAATCTATATGTCAAAGCTGAGCCTTTGGATGTCTCAGCCATTCAGTTCTCTCTTTCTTTGCTCTGCAATGAGCGTTGGTGGCCATATATCAGACTGGGGCACTTAAAGGCTACAGTTACACTAGCCGGTTGTGTCAACAAAACTAGTGGAACACTCACATATAAAGTGTTTTGGGTGGCAGCGAAGTGCCTCTTGGCCGTGAGACAAAAATGCTGCTGTCAACAGCATCTGCTGACAAAAAAAGCTGTGTGGAGACGCCTGTGGAGGCCTTCTCGCCACAGACAGGGCACCCAGAACAATGGGCTAAACCTATCTGCTGTGCTTCGGGGGGCCTGTTTTGTTGAGAGTGAAGGGTGACAGAGTGGAGCGCTCTTCTGATTGGCTTTTGTGTGGCCGCACTCTGTTTGATGGGGCAATCACTTCCACCGGTGACCTCTGTTGACAGACTGCTATAGTGTACCTGAAGCCAGAGTGCAAACCTGTTGGTGCCGGGGATATGTTGAACGATGTAGACGTTTGGAATGAATAGGCAGTGGTTTGTACTGGGGAAATATACCCATAATGATGGGATCTGCAAACTGAAGTGGATCACTTTGGAAGTCCAAATGGTGCAGCAGGTGTTAATTTAATCTTGCTGCAGTTGTGTGCTAGGATTTTTGCTTTGCAGCACACAGGGTGGTGGCAGGTAATTGCTCTTATAAATCATCTGCAGGTATTCACTTGAGAACCAACATTTGTAAGGCAGAAAAAAACTGAAGTAATAAACTGACTAAACAGTTTTAGTATAGTGAGGCCTTTGGCTGAACCCTTTTGTTCCGCTTATTGAGATGTCACAGCATTTCAACTATGATGTTAGTAAACTAGAGCCAGCCCAAATCTGAGGGCACCTGGTCGCTACTTTTAAAGCAGGCGGTGAGCAATTTCCAGTGCTGCACATTGCTTAATGTATCAAGACCAAATATGGCCTCAAAAACACATCTGAAAAACTTTTAGACATCTGACTAGCATTTTAATTTTACTCCTGCAAACTGCTGGGATTTGGGGAAAAGGCATCATAATGCAAATGGCACAAAGCTATTTCAGCAGTAGCAGCTAAGCACTGATTAAAAACAAAGGGGGAAAACCAGTTAGGATAAAGTGTATAATGAAACTGAAGCCCAGATCAACATCAGAAAAATTGAACTTGCTTGCATTCAAATTAACGTTCCTTCTCTGTGCTCACCTGTGCATAGCTTTTGTTAGTGCATGTGCATGTATTTAGGGAAGATGTCTGCAACTAGTTTAGTATATTGTTTCTTGTAATTCTAGTGTGTTAGCTAACATCACAACAGAAACTGTTTATATGTGCTGATATTACTGTACCAGAAGTAACATTTTGACCAAGAGCTCCTTGACTCTCTTCTGGAAAGTTTGGCTACAGTGTTAGAGGCCAGCTAATGTGAATTTTCAGTGAAACTCCACAAATCTCCACATTCATTTAAAAAAAAAAACACAACAAAAAAAATAAAGTGCACACTCCATATACTGAAATACACCTCTATAAACCTGCTCTCCAAGACCTCCTCTCCAGCCCCCATAATTTCTCAACAGGCTGCTACAATTTTGGAACCAAAGGCTGTAATTTAGGTAAGAGTCACACACACGCAAATTTCAGGATATAAAAGGTTTACTGTGTATTCAACCAATTAAGTAGTGTCAACCTTCAAATGCTAGGGGCTAGCCACAGCCACAGGGATGCTGGTTGCTACACACTGTGCAACCCCCCGCCCCCCCCAGCCCCAAATAGTAAGATACCTGATTTTCCATATGCTGTGTATATGCCTTTTGATTTCATTAGCAGTGATGCATAATGTGGTTCCTCTGAGTAAGGTACGTTATAGAAAAAAAAAAACCCATAACTCTAGGCTAGGGCATTTTTATGATTTTTAAAATCAATTTTATGGCTAATTTTTTGCACTACTGCTCACTGGTATATTTTTTTCCTGTAATTTTGTGGCATTGGGTTATTTTCAGTCATTTATTTATGTCAAGCTTTTAGGCCTAACTGTCAAGCTAAAAAATCTTACAGGGTTCATGTTGCAATTCTAGTTACTTAGATACCTCATACATAGAGGCCTTTCTAACTACCAATGAGACAGACATCTATAGGCTGTACAACTTACTTAAACATACAAGCAGCACATATAACATGACATGCTAATCATAACATTATTCAGTAATCACAGAGAGGTAGCCATGATAGTCTTGAGCTTCACAAAACAAAAAAGCAGTCTTGTAGCACTTAAAAGACTAACAAAATTATTTATTAGGTGATGAATTTCGGGGGTCAGACCCACTTCTTCAGCTCTGGAAATTCTAATAAAAGTAAACTGGCATGCTGAGAATTTAACAATGCTAATTAAATTTTCTTCCCTGTCTTCCCCTCCTTTCACTCCCCCACCACCTGTCCTATGTAGCAGATTTGTCAGTTTTCTTTTCATTTTTTCTTTTTTGATTAGCCGGTGTAATCCTAAGAACACTGCATAGTTCCTGTTTATCTTAGTTTCCTGTGTCTAAGAAGGAGATAAGAGCTCTTCCCTACCTCAGTTTCTTGTGTATAAAAAGATGATAGCTCTTCCCTACCTCACAGTGTGAGTATCAATAAAGATTGTCTAGCGAGTGCAATAATATGTGGCCAGATTAAGTCACAGAGAGAAAACTGCACATTCCAATATTTCTTCAGTTCTATTTAGTTTAATTACATCTGGCCTTACTTTCTGTAAATGTTTGGAACCAAAATACTACTCCTTAAACATTAGTGATGGATGCATGCTTGTCTAAGACATTGGCCCTGTTGACTGTATGTTGAACTAAGCAGGACTCATGATGCGAAGGACTTTCAGGACCCATAGCCACTACAGCTTTAATAAAATGTCTTTGTGCTTACAGAGGTTGATTGATAATTTTTTTTGCTAATTACAGTAGGTCCCTTCTGTACTTTTCTTAGTCTTGTTACTTTTCTGAAGTAATAACAGTCTGTCCTATTGCACAGCTAGAGGAAGGCAGGCTGATATCTCTTCTGGGCAGCTGCGTAAATACTCAGGTTACAGGGAACACTGCCTGAGATTATAGAATGGGAAAAAAGATAAAGCATAATTATGGGGAACAAATTAGTTTTTATTTTTTATGTGCCCACAAACCAGGCAGGTTTATGTACAGATATATATAGGCGAACAGGACAGGTTTAGCCTAAACTGTAATTTCACTTTGGGACATAGACCTATCACTCAAGCTTTGCATGGGTGGATTTTTATCATTATTGAAATTAGAAATTCTATACAATGTGGGCTGAAGATGTTTGGATCCTTGTTTGGAAGTCCTGAATCTGGTCTCAAATCCATTAATAGTGCAATTATAAAAAAATATTCATTAGGTCTGCAGCATCCAAAAACACGCTAGACGTGTTAGGGATATGCACAGCTAATCATTCGAGGTTACCTTATGAAGGGTTACACTCTCTACTTTGGAACTGACATTACATGTTTTTTTTTTAAAGGAAGGGAAAGAAATCTGTTGAAGTAGAATAAAAGACGAAGCAGTCTGTATAAGCAGTGCACACTTTGGTCACTCTTATTGTTTATTAAATACATTTGTATGAACTCAATTCTTCTAGTTGGTATAGCAAGAGGGCTTGAGAGAAACGCTGAATGAGGATGGTGGTGAGGGCTCAAAGTACTATGGTATGAAAACCTAGGTAGGTTTTGGATACTGAGATAAGGGATTTCCAGGTCTAGAAGACTGCAAAGACGACGACACAAAGCAGGGACAGAAGGAAATAAAAGGAGCATTGAGTCTGGCATCAAGACAACAGGAAAGTGAACAAGTTCAGTGATGTAAGCACATTTTTTTATCTAAAGTAAAGGGTTTTCTGCGAGACGTGGAAATTCCCTAAGTCTGTATTTCTCAGATTTGTCATAGTTACCATCATACAGCTGTACTGTTAGGAAACTGGCACGTGCACCTGTACAGTAAACCCTCATTTTAACGGGCTAATGGGGAAAGGGGTGTCCGTTAATGCCAAAAGTCTATTATATCCAAAGGGTTATACTGTGTGACAATGCACTGACCTAGCCAGCGCATCACTCGCTCCTGTCCTCTGCTCCCCCTCTTCCTTTCCCTGCTCCTGCCCTATTCTTCCCTACACATCACCATCTCCCTCTCCCAAGTACCAGGAAAGGAACTGCACCCCAGCTGGGCTCCTTCCATCCCCCACAGCTCTCAGCATGCTCAGCACTGCAGCTCCTCCAGTCCCACCTGCCACACTGGCCCTGGCCACTTGGGCGGCAGCTCCTCCCACTCTGGCAGCTCCAGCAGGTGGTGGCTCTGTTGAGTCATTGGCATGTATCTGGGAGCTGGTGGACAGCAGCTGTTATTTCTGAAGTCCATTAAATCAGGGTCCATTAAATCAAGGGTTTACAATATTCTAATTCCATTTCTTATATTAGGCTATGAACTTCAGGGGTGAGAACTTCACCAGTGGGCTGTTCCCTTTATGCCAGATAGAAAAGTAGGAGTGGTGTAAATGGGCTCTAGAAGTAAGATGGGGATGATAATATCCTTCTTTGTAAAGTGCTATATATTAATTATTATTGAAATCCCTTATTCAGTCTGAGGGAGGATTTCCAGTACAAAAGAAGGCCATAAAACTTGCTGGCTGTTTCTACACAGGCCACTTCCTTCGGAAGTTGCATGCTAATACACGTAGCAAAAGATGTTAATGAGGCACGAATGCAAATTCCCCATGCCTCATTAGCATAACATCACGTGATTTGGAGTCTGGAAGACTGTTCTTCCGGACTCCAAAATGCCATGTAGAAGCGCAGCCCCCTGGCGGGGAGGGGCGGGGGGAAGGCTGCTTCCGGAGGCCCCTTTTTCCCGAAAATTTGCATCTGTGCCTCATTAGCATCTTTTGCTCCATGTATTAGCATGCCACTTCTGAAGGAAATGGCCTGTGTAGAAGCGGCCTCCGTGCGCTCCCTTAAAAACCCTGGTGCAGGGAGCAGAGTTGCAGTACTGCTGAGATACCATCAGCTTGTGGACAATTCTGTATCGTGTGCAGGTCTCTAAAGTCCTATGACAGGAGGGGAGCAAAAGTGGTTTAAACCCATTCTAGCACTGCCCCTTCTGGACACCAGCACATGCTAAGAGGGAACCTGTTTTTGTTTTTGTTTGGAATGACAGTTGTTCTTTTCTTCAAACACTGGGCCACTTTTTAATACAACTATTGCAATACAAAATCAACACAAAATGAGAACTTTAGCTGCTTTTCTAAACCTCTAGATAGTTAATGTAAGAAAAACAAACGGCCACCAAGCAAACAAGGACCAATACAGCAAAGGCACTGGGTATCTCCTTCCTGACCACACAGAGAAATCAACAAGCAAACACTTCGTAAGTGTTTGTATGATATCACTGATCTAGCACAAATATTAACATTCCAAAGACTCACAAGACACTCTTGTTTTAAAAATGTAATTTAATCCATTAATTCTACAGCAGTCATCATACACATCAGCACAATACTCAAGTACATTGGACAGGTATCCAAGAAAGATGCAATTACTTAGCAATATTTTTTGTTCAGAAAAAGAAACAAAAGTCTGAAGATGTTACAGGAAAAAAAATATTAGTTATTACCAGCAGGTTGCTTGACTAAACGTCACTACTTTTCATTATCAAGTTAAAGGCACTTATGTTAACAGAACTCCAGCTTGTCTAGGCTCCTTGTCTCAAGTGCCCTGAAATCTAGTGAGGATTGAAGGCTAGATTCTGATCCCTACTACCTTTTTTGTAAAGACAGCATAACTCCGTAAAAGTCAATGGAAAGGCAAGCCTGAGCTCAGAAAACAGCCCTCAGAACACAGGTGATGTTATTACACAATAGAGTTCCACAAGTCATTTGGATAAAAGCAGTTGTATCTTGCTGTAACTGTTGTTTGCTCTTACAGCACTGACAAAAGTTTCCTGTCATTTGACTGTGTCAGCTTAGCAAGTAATGGGCCCAGTTCTCCTCTCACTTGTCTGTTTGGCACTGATATAATGGCATTGAGCTCAGCAGTATTATTCCAGATTTATGCCAGAGAAAATGAGAAGAGAATCTGGCCCTAGCTTACTGGATCATAACTATGAGCCAATTGCAGCTATACCAGTGGGCCTAGGGCTGGTGACCCTTTGATTGCCTGAATCAATGCATTACTCCTTGTTCACGATAGGCCCATTGCTCACCTCTGGTCCAATTATTTCATAGCAATGAACCAAAACTAACATTTAACAGATGCCTGAATGCTTGGCCATGCAATGCTGTGAAACAAATGGCTTGTGTGTGGGTTAAATTACATTCTGACTGCTCTGCTGGACAACGTATTTGAAGGAAAGCTCTTTAAACGCTTTCCAAATCTTTGCCTAGATTCATGAGTGGTGTGGATGGTGTGCAGTTAATGGAGGTAAGCATCGGAAGACTGAATTTAGACCTTTTCTGTAATCCAGGGGGATTGGTTGAGGGAGCACTGAGCAAAAAGTTACAACCGAGAACTAACTGCCCCTTTGCTTTTAAAAACTTGTAGTGGGAACTGGTGTGTGTGAGGGGAAATGGGAGAACCTTCACAGAGGCTACCCTGCAATTTCCCGACATTATCTTGATTGCGGCAGAATTTGTTGATCAGCAGAATAAATGGAGACTGGGGGGGATGAAGGAGGAAGGAAAGGTGACTGCCATAAATTCTGATCTCTGACTGGATGTCATAGGCCTTTCCATAGCTTCACGTTCAAGGTCTCCCATCCAGTTCCTAGACAGCTTGCCTTCATATGTTGACAGAAAGTGTTCCTACTTTCTTATACCTGGAACACCACCTGGGAGATTTGCAACCTTTGGCTGTGTTAACTTTTAAGCCAATTTCCTGCCATTTGTTAGGAGACTATGCACTCCCACCATACACATGAATTTCTCTTCCCACAAATGGCTCTTGGGTAGTCCAAAAATGGTGCTATATCTGCAGCTGTGTTCCGTGGGAACAAATTCTGGGTATAAATGGGGAGTGGGATACACTCAGCCAGGAAGATATGAGCCTGAACACAAAGCATAATACTTTACACAACTGAAAGCCAAGAAGACTGACCCTCTTTGCAGGGATAGGTTGAATCAAAGTGGGAAGAGACCAAAAGCTTGACCTAGTTCATTTCACATGCAAGGGTCAGGATTGCTCCTTACAACTTATTTTTAGTGCCTCATGGGAAAAACTATTCCTTTATGGAAGATTTGGTGTTCATCGGTCTCTAATGAATGGGCTGAAAAACAAATCACTTTTAGGGATGTGTCCTTGTTTTGATACAGGCTAATATTTAATAGGCTTTGCATATGCATGCTGCAGGAAGGGATCCCATTAAATCTTCAATGCTACATGTTGCAGGAAATTAATTCTTTATAATAAATCAATACATAATGACTGAAGATAAAGCTTTTGATAGAACACAGCAGCACGTGCAGTCAAACTGCCAGACATGTTCAGCTGGGGCTTGAGGTTCATCCAACTACACTATTCATGATACGGTATTTGTCTCCATTGCACATATTCATTTATTATAGCATATCAGTAGTGTTAAATATTCTGAACATCTGTCACAGATGAAGGTATGTGAGATAGATGTTACTGTTATAACTCTATTACTGTATGTTATCACACACACCTAGAGCATACCAGGATTTTATTTTATTTAGCCTAGCCCAAAGTTTTCAAATTTGGGAGCTGTAAGACAAGCACTTTAAACCCAGACTTAGGCACAAAAGTGAATGGCCTAATTTTCAGAAACGCTGAGCGTGAACACCACTAGGATCTTTAACAGAAAATACAACAGTCAACTCATCTGAAAAACAGGCCACTTGTATATAGATATCTAAATTTATTTGCCTAATTTTGGTCTCCAAATTTGACAATTTTGGCCTCAGAACACTGAAAACATGGAACTTTACTAAGCAGAAATATAAAAATAGTTGAAATCACAGTGCACACATGTCAAGACAACCAAGAGCAACAGGGAAACAACACCCAAAATATTTTTTCTTCTGCATAGATTCAAAGAAAGCAAAATAAATAATCTTAGTTTTACATTCCTGCTTTATATGTATTTTATAGGCTAGTTTAGTGGTTCTCAAACTCTGTCCATGCCATGGACCACTTCTTAAAATAGATGAGTTCATTCACAAACATTTCCCCCTTCTGACTTCCTAATTCAAGTTTTGGTTAATTGGAAACATAGTCTAAGGGCAGTGTTAAGTAGATGGAATGAAAATCAACTTACTGGTTAATTCCCACTTTTCCCCCCATGTGCTATTTACTTCCCACCTCTGGATGCTTGGAAGGACTTTACAGGTGGGATTTTCAGGGTTGGCCTAATTCTGTTCACACTGAAGACAGTGGGAGCAATTATATCAAAACTGAGCACTTCAGATAACCCAGTTCTTAGGATGGTCATACTAAATCTCCTTGGTCATATCCACCTGTGTTTGCACACTCACTCTGCTGTAGGTGTCATCTGTACATGTGAGTCCACAGCAACACCAGACAGAGAGCATCCAGAGGCTGCCAGGTAGAAAAGGAGCAGACTGTGCTTCATTTATGCAGTTTAAAAATAAAGTTCTGGACTGGACTACAAATGATAGGGAATGTCACCGACTAGATACTGACAAATGCATCCCTAGCATGACATGCCTGTT
Organism: Carettochelys insculpta; assembly: GCF_033958435.1. Taxonomy (NCBI): domain Eukaryota; kingdom Metazoa; phylum Chordata; order Testudines; family Carettochelyidae; genus Carettochelys; species Carettochelys insculpta. The sequence continues at coordinate 31,426,546 of NC_134146.1, read as the reverse complement.
GAAGGGATTCACAGATCAGTTTGAGAACCCCCCACGCTAGCTTCAGCCTTGTACAAAACTGTAGGGGCAAATTCAGAGCCATGACGTTCTTCCTGCTAGATCTGAAGGAAAACCTGTGAACATTTCCCTACCGAAAAGATGCAGAGCAGCAAATATTTTCTAATAACAACATACAGAATATACATCAGTGCTAGAAAGTGTGATCCAGCTTATCCAAATGAAAGCAGATGCAATCTGCCATGTGGAGACAACTATGCCCCAAAGAGAAGTTTCTTACAACATAGTAGGGCTGTTTAAAAAAAAATACCTCACTCCACAGAGTTTTGGTGCCTCATTTACAAACTACACAATTGTTGAGACATAACATTAAATAAATAATTTTATAAAATACATTCTTTATGAAATTTTAATGACAGTTTTACCATATGGCTCTGTTAAAGCATCCTGAATAATGTTAGCCATAATTTTAATCAAGATAAATTTGTCACATCTCAGAGAAAAAAATAAAGTAAAATACAAAAGATAACCTGTTTTGCATAATGTATTCAGCTGCGGGCTACAGCTGTCTAGTTCTAGGAACAGATACAATGACCTTGTATGTCAGTATTAAATAACAGAAATCAAAGACTAAAGAGAACAATTTCTTTACCTAGTCAGTAATTATTCCAAGACAGATGTAGCAGATATTAAGCTGACGAGTACACTAAATATGATCTCAGCCAAAAGGTAGTAAACTGGTTAATTACCATATATGATGCAGTTAGTGCATTAAGATTTGACACATTTATACTTTTGACAAGTGGTGAGTTACTTGAGTATTTAGCCCCCGACATTAAAATATAAAAACATCTACTATATGTGCCTGCTGATTCTAACAATAGTCATGATATTAGGATTCCCAGTGAATATTATATATAAGAATATCATAAGTTCATATCACATATATTTTATGAACTTTCAAATAAATAGCTCTACAAAAATCAGGTCCTGTCTCCATTTTTTCTCTTCTTTTTTAATGCAATATGCAAAAGGCTCTTTCTGGTGATGAGAAATTAGGAATTGCACATTTAGTAGGATGAATATATTACTGGTGCAACACCTAAGTCAACCACTGGTCAACAAAAAGACGTGAAACAAAAATTTAAATTTTATTTTACATATTTATACATAAAACTTTCAAGGTAACTCTTTGAATCCAACTGAATGTTAATAGCACATCTAAAAATGAATATCAGATCATCAACATTCACAAAATGTTGAAACCTGATTAAAATATACATATTACAGAACTCTACAATTTCACTACGAGGCAGGCATTTTTTTCTTTTCTTTTTTTTGTTTTGTTTTTCTTTTTTACTTGTATAGCACCGTCAATTACAGTTTCTTCATTTAAAACAACAGTGAAGAATAAAAAGTAGTCAATGGTAAAATACTGTTCAACTTAAAATCTCAAAACGAACAAAAATAAAGGTAAACTACCTTTTCTTCTTATCCATGGTTTGTAATGTCATAAGTACTTTACATTTTTGTAATAATAATATTAAAATGCCTGATATTTAGTGGCACAAGTAAAAAAGACTAAAATAAATAAAGGAGCAGAGGCTAATCACTGGACATAAAGCTTCAGACATAATGACTAACACCCATTTTCTTGTGTGCCACCTTGAGCGTCAGCATTTGTACATCCACAGAAGCAAATAAATGCTATCTTATTCTGTAGTCTGATGGCTTCTTGCTTTATTTTGCTGGCATTTTCTCTGCCATGTGCTTCTGCTGACTTTCAGCATGTCTAGGGAGGGGAAAACTGTGTTACTACCAAAAAAAAAAATTAAACAGGCTATTCAACATATTACAACATACTTTAACCTAAACCAGGCTTCCCCAATGAATTAAAAATCAAGCAAGCAATTACTTTGTTCAGTGTAGCTTACTGTAATATTTCTTCTATGAACTTGGTCTGGTTAACTGGTGTACAACATGTTCAGAGGAAAGAAACATTTCTTAGCCTAAAGAACACTCTCTGGAATCATATAAACCTGAAAATTTCCCCTGTTCCTACCCAAGGAAATTCAACTTGTTAGTTCAACAAGAGTTAGATAATGTAACATGTGGACATTAGCTAGGAATTAGGTTTGACTCTGTATCCCTTGTCCTTTGGTTATGTGAACATACAGAAAAATATAAAGCGTAAGAATGAAACACACTGGTGCAGAAGATGTCAAAAACACTTCTAACTGGTTTGTAAATGAAATGGCTTAAACTGTTGCAAAATGCTTTCAGAATGCTGATATGTTTTGGGAAGCACAGAAAAAGAAATAGATAGAAAAAACACAATGCAAGTATACATTGATAGTAAGTAGTGTAAATTATTGTGCATTTTCATATTCCTGCAACACCCTATCTTTGTGACCTGACAAATCATATGACAGCAGATACATGGAGAATCTGTGTTCACCTATGACTCAAGGAAATACAAAAAGGCATTCAAAGGTTATGGGACATGTGGCTATTCCACCCAAGCAGCTCAAAAGTACTTTGGAACCAGTGAGCAGAAGTGTGGGAATCAGGCAGAGGCCAGGTCTACACCAGGGGACAAAATCAATGTCAATAACTCCAGCTACGCGAATTCCAATCTCTGTTAAGCATAAACCTTAAAAAATCTGTTGTATAACAGTATGGCAGCTAATTAAAGTTCAAAATATCCCCTAAATCATGGCAGAGAGGATGGATAAAGAGAACTTGATACCTGTATTCTGGCATGTTTTCTCTCAGCCCACTACTTAAGATTACTGTTATATTTTCTTAGAATCCTTCTGATTACAAAGTCTGCCTTGCCTGGTCTGCACCACATTCACACTATGGGGAATTTTAAAAAAAACACCTTTTTGATATGTTGAAAGTAAAATATTCTGGCACTAGCAAAGCAGATTTAGTCTTAATTTGCATCTGCCACCTTTCAGAACTGATAATGCCAGAGCTTGGTAAAGCAAGATATATGTTGAAACTCTCTAGTCTGGCACTCTCTTGTCCAGCAACATCCATAATCCAGCATGATTTTAGTTAGCTGGCCAAGTTTCCTGTGATGCCATAATGTTTCTTTACATCCACCAGTCCTGGCTCTCAGTATTCTGTGCTGTCGTTTAGCTGTAATTTATCCGTAAATGTCTTCTGAGAGTCTAAGTACTGGAAGTCTTGGTAGTGCTGCTAGACAATATTGACCTCCCATTGTCCAGCAAATTCTCTTGTTTGGCACCAGTCAGCTCCTGGGGGTGCCAGATTAGAGAGGTTCAACCAGTATCAGAATTTTGGTCTCCAGGATAAAGGAGTGGGACAGCTAGTGGATACATCTCATCAGAAAACTGTTTAAAATATTTAGCATTGCCCATAGCTGAATTATGCTGTTGCAGAAATAGACAAAGTACTGTAACACTGATGGAGACTGCTCTGTAAAAAAGATACCACAAGTAAAAGGACCTTTTTGCTTTTGTTTTATTTGACTTATCTGTGTCTGCAGGTGAAGCTGAAAGTCTAGGAAGTCATTTTTTATTCTGCAGGGGTAAAAAACTAACATAAAAAGGGGTAGAGGAGAGGGAGACAGCAACTGATCAAAGCAATTGGGGAGAATTTGTCAAACGTCTTAACTCCATTTTTAAAAATATATTATGAAGGCTGAGTTGTGGCAAGGAAGGTGAAGTTGGGTTAATATGAGCAAGGGAATAAGGGACAAGGAAGAGTAAGAAAAAGCCTGGGGGCAGGGACAAGAAGAGAAAGTCTGGCAGCAGAGGAGTTGAGAGAGAGGTCCAAACAAGTCAGCAACTGAGAGGAAGGAATTCAGACTGAAGAAAGCAGAGTCAAATGACATCACTAATGTCCAAGAGGATAAAAGTCACTTCTGTCCTGAGGAAGATACATTTCTGGTCACAGGATGCTGCAGCTCCTCAAAGTTAACTCAGGTTTCTCATTGCCTAGCATTAATGATCATGGAAGTTGCACTTATCTTAATGTGAGTGCTTTTAGAGAAAATTGTGGCCTAGTTTATACAGGAATTGGAACCAAAGATTAGGACTCTTCATGTTACCTTAGTGATATGTCATTAAGTAACAGCAATTACTTAGATATTATTCTGAATTGATTTGTAATTTTTTTTTTACTGCTCCAAACACTCACTTATCTTGCCAGTGGGGTCTAATATAGATTTCTAAATAAAACACAAAATAACGACATGAATTGCAATAAAAATATATAATGGATGATCAAACTGATAACTTCCTAAGTGCTTATATTACCTAAAATGCTTCTGTTGCTGATCCATTATGCTATTCAGCAGAAAGAAGATACGTTCATTTCAGCAGTTCTGTGACAGTTTACAGGTACAGGGTTTACCTTTAGGTTTGGCATTCTACCAGAATTCTACTCCAAAATATAGAGAGTACGTGAAACGTGGACTATTATTTTAGCAGCACTATTTATCAGAAGATGTTTCTAACCTGGTCAAGTCTTCAATGTCTACCAGCATTGCATCCTGCTCTGTGTGCAATTCATCTCGAATAAGAAGCAGCTGCACCAATTCTTCATTCAAGCCTGGTATCAGAGACAAGGTGCTTATGATATAATTTAACCACAGATCCAGAAACTAATGATTAGAGAATCTGTTAGCTCCTCAAATCATAATGTTGTATGTAACACAACAGCAGAAGGATTCCATAGCTAAAGTTTTGGTCTTCATAAAAGGAACATAATCACAAAATGGAATAAATGCAGTAATAATTTATAATACAACAGTAAACTCTCTCATATCTGGCAACTGGGACCAGGAGGTTGCTGAATATTCAAATATTCTGGATAGTAGAGAGGTATACTCAGTAATGCATAACATTAAATTGAAACAAGATAAGCTATTAAGAAACAAACAAAACTGTATGCAAAGTACTTGATTGCCAACAACAATAGTACAGTAAACCCTTGAGTTATATGGGGGTTGCATTCCTGCAACCCCTGTGTAACTCAAATTTTCACACAAGTTGGGGTCGGGGTAGGGGAGACAGGAACCAGACCGCATCCTGGTTCCTGGCTCCCCTGGGCTTACAGGAGCTGGGAAACTGACCAGCCCACCAGCCATGAGCTGGTCAGTTTCCTTGGCCCCCTGAGTGGTGGAGAGCTGGAAACCAGGCAGTAGCCTGGCTCCCTTTGCAGTGCGGGAAACTGACCAGGGCAGCAGCCTTGGTCAGTTTCCTGGCTCCAGCCAGTGGAGGGGAACTACTCCTTGGAGCCAGGAAACTGCAAGAGGAGGGGAGCCAGAAGCCAGGCTGCTGCTTGGTTCCTAGCCCTCTGCCACTTGCAGGCCTCAGGAAACTGAACAGCTCACCAGGGCTGGTCAGTCTCCTGGCTCCCAGGGTGGTGAGGAGCCAAGAACGAGTGGGCAACCTCATTTCCCTGCTACTTGTGGGACCCAGGAAACTGACCAGCCTTGTACCTGCTTCAAGTTGTCCTTAACTCACATTAAAGCAAGTAATGTGCAAGTTGAAGCCACATATTTTGAAGGTTTACTGTATTTCTCTGTATTTACTTTCAATATACTGTACTTATGGCAAACACAACTAAATTTTACTTATGGTTAAAATGCCAGTTATTTTAAAGTTCTGGATAATAGAATGCCAGATATAAAAAAGTTTACTGTATAATACTAAAAGAGCTATAAGAAACACAGACTGTTAAGTAGCTTGGGTCTCATGAAATAACAAACGTGGCATTTACTCAATTAAAATTTTAGGGAGGGAGGATGCAGAAGAGGGGTGAGGGAGTAGAGTCTCGGCACAAGGGAGCGGATTGGGGGTCTGGGTGGGAGACTGGGTGCAGGAGTTGGCTGGGGTTCGGTGTAGTCAGGAGGAACGATGCAAAAGTGGACTGTAGGGCATGGGGTCTGGGAAGGAAGTAAGATGTAGATGGGAGTGGGAGGTCAGGGTGGGAGAGAGGGTGAAGGGTCTGGGTGGGAGGTTGCTGGGGCAGGGTGTGGGTGCAGGGTCTTGGCAGGCAGGGAGAAGTGCATGAGGAGGATGGGGGTGTAGGGTCTGCATATTAGGACTGGAGAGGGGGGCACTTACCTGGCTCCATGTTCCCCTTGGCTACTATTCTGGCCAATGGCAGCAGCAGGGAAAGGCTCTAAATGAGCCCTTTCCTGCACTGCCATTCCCCCAGCCAGAGTGGCACTTTGAGAACCACTGATCTAAGCAAATAGGCCATACTCATCCAAGGTCTAACTATACTGACCTTATCAGCAGGGCTGATTATGGCCTGAGTTACTTCACTACTATACCCTAATAATCATGTAATTTCACATTTCACTCCTATCCCCCTCTGCTTCAGGAATGTCTTGAAATTCCCCCCACCTCACTCCTTTAGGAACTCTGCAGGTCACCCATATTGTCCATTCTGCTACTTGCCACGGTCCCCCTATGCCAGCACCTCTATGCACACACCTCATACCCCGCTGTCTTCCAGGCCAATAGCTGAGCTTGCATCCCTATTCCCTCTTCCTCCAATGTAAGGATCCTCCAGTTTCTCTTCCAGGAAGGGTTCTGTGTCCCCCAGCCCATAGTCAGGTCCCATTATCACCCATGTGCCATACCCTTATTCTCCCCAACCAGTACTATTCTTCTATCTGCCTGGAAGATATGTCATCAAGTCTCACGTCTCCAGGGAGCACTGGCAGAGCTGAAATAGGAATATTTTTATGGTAAAAGATGTTATTTGGTGCCACCAACCAGTTATTTGATCTTATACACATTTGCAGAGATGCTTGAAACTGCAGTTGTTCTAAACCAAGAGCACTGTGTCCCACAGCCTCCCATTTGGTTTTCTTCCACATCAGTAGGATTCTATCCACTGATGCCTAGAACAGTCAGTGAAATTTGGAATTTGATCAGATATGGCATTTAAAAATTATCACATTACATACAAACAGCCATGCCAATGAGTTGAGTTTAACACCTGTCTAAATATTATTTCTCAAGTTAATATATCAAAATTAACACAAACATGGCTTTCTTCCTATGGCAATGTACAGGTTGTACCCCTTTACCACACAAAAGTTAATATATTGTAGCTATTAAAAGGGAAATACCAAAGAATTAAAACAAAAATCACTTACTTTCTATTTGTGAGTGGAGATCATTGACTATCACTTGTAGCTGCCCAATAGTCATGTCTCTCAGGTCAGTGGGTTTTAAACTTCTTTTCATCAAGCACTCACTTATATGAGGCATATGTGGCAGCTAAAGATGGAATAAAAGCCATCTAGATTATTACTTTAACTTATCTGTTTTTCTAAAAATGATAAAATAAGGTGTGGACATTCCAAGTACCACTCTCTGCTTTCCCTAGTCTCCCTCACCCACCCATGCACATACTTTCATGGAACCACAGAAAGTCTATTTACTGAGACTTCCACAGTGAAAACTTTTCATTAATATGTAAATAAATCTTTCAAAGGAAAGAGCCAGGATGAATACATCCTTTATGAAAAATTGTCAGAGACAACCATCCTCTGTGTTGTCATGATCTTCTAGATTTATCACTTAATTTCCCTCATAGATAACGCTCCTTAAATGACCCAATACAGTGACCCATGTTGACTCTGCAGCTAGTGATTGAAATTTCATATATAAATCTCTTGATTTATATGGTAACTGCATATTCTTTGGCATACATGGATATGCCTGACCAAGCAATATGTAAAACACTGAATAATGCTTAAAACAAAGCTTTTAACTGCTGGGCTGTATCTACACATCACAATATAAATGTCGATGTAGCATTAAACTAGACAAGTGTCAACTTAAATAGAAAATGTCTTGAGAAAAGATATCTAAAAAGACAGATGTTACCAATTACTGGCAGTTTTAAATTATTGTTTTTATTCTCTATCAGCCTTTATGTTTAACCCAGGCAGGTAGGATAGAGGGATGGCTGGTCAGCCTTATCTGTTGCTGCTCTTCAGAGAGTAATTTAAACACTATACAGCAGGAGAGATTTATTTGAAAACACACAGAAACCATTTTAAATCTGGAATTAACCTTTTTGTATATTACATTACTATATATGTTGGAAGAATGACTATAGAAAGATGATCTCATCTTTAAAATGTACAATTTACTTTCAAGTTACTTCTTTGTAGTTTTCATTTTGCTTAGGGTATTGTTTCCGCTGCACTTATTGGTTCTTTAATTACTAGTTTGAACAGATTTGTGTGCAGCAGTAGCAATTAATGTATAGTTCTCTCCACACATTACACACCCCGCAGCCTGCTCTTGTACCCCCTTCCAGACCCCATACAGCTGGGGACCATATCAGTGAGTTGGTTCCACCCCCGCCTTCTCACTTGTGTGGCCCCTGATTGATTTGTCTATGGGTCAGTGGCCCCTGACCCAGAAAAGGCTCCCCCCCGGTCTTTAGAAATAAAAAATCTTTCATCCATGCAGATTTGGAGAAATTTAGATGCAGAATGTGGATAATTGGAAAGAATTAAAAGTTGCTGAAAAGTGGTCAAGTGTTCCAAACAATAAAACAAAAGATTAACATTTGGTGGTTATTTAATGCATACTGGCCTTTGGTTTGATACTCACAAGATCAGCTACTGGGGATTTTTTCCTGTTCTGCTTTTCCACCTCTACTTGCATTTTGGCCATTGGCTTTGCCATAGCCAAAGCCATTTTGGCTTCAGCTTGCAGCTTCTTTTGTCTAGTGAGAAAATCCATGTCATCTAGCGATTCAGATTCCTCTTCAGTAGTATCTCTATCAGAGTAGGAAGAACTTTGCTTGCTCTAAGAAAGTGCACACACATCAGTTGTAAGGGAATAATAATGTTCATCCTTTTAAGATAAATAATACTGTAAGAAAGTTTAGCTTTAAGGTTCAAAATTTTCATATGCAAGTGATACGATTTCTTTAGGGGAGATAAAGATAATTTAATTTTTGCATTTGCTCAACAAAATTATTTTTAAATGCTAATGGAAACTTGAGTAATTTTTGAGAGAGAAGAACCCACTAGCTCAGTGAACATTTAAAGGGAGTAGATTTAATCAAACTTTGGGAAATTCCAGTAAGGGTTGGAGGCGCTCAGGTATCGTTAATATAGGGGAAAGAGGAAATTGTAGCAGATATGTTAATTTCCTTGCTACAATATTGTTCAGAAGGAAGGGGCGGTAGGAAGCTGATGCTATACCATGCCTTTTTTTTCCCCTTACTGTTACCAGCCCGTAAAAGGGATTTATAATGGGGGTCAAGAGTGAGGACTTATTCACACAAGTAGCACATCTGTGCTACCAAGGAATATGCATTGATATTTGTATCTGTGTCACTCCCAGGATACTAGCAAGAAGGTAAATGAGGTTATAGTTTCTATTAGATTTCTCACCAACAGAGATTTGTCCAGTGAAAGATATTACACCTCACCTACCTTGTCTCTCTACCTAGAAATAGTTTGCCAACTGCAGCCGGCAGCCAAAATATATATATTTTTTTACAGGTAATCAAAGATTGTTCTTAAGTTTTCAGAACCAGCTTATCTAAGCAGTTTCTATGACAAGCTCCTTGTCTACTTACACCATTGTTGGTTTATAATTATTCCCAATCATAATATATTTAAGATAGGTATAAATTAAAAATGACATGTGCATGTGCTAAAGAATTATTTTAAATGACAGATGCTCACATACATATTTATGCTTTAAAACAGGCTGGTGGAGGGATAGCTCAATGGTTCTGAGCATTGGCCTGCTAAACCCAGGTTTGTGAATTCAATCCTTGTGGGGGCCATTTAGGGACCTGGGGCAAATAGTTTAAAAACAAAATTTGTCAGGGATTATGAGAGGTTCTGCTGTGAGTGCAGGGGACTAGACTCAATGACCTCTGAAGGTCCCTTCCAGTTCTATGAGATAGGTATATCTCCTTAGTTCTTTAGATTTTAAAATCAGACCTACCATTGGAGACAAAGGGGTATCCAAGCTTGTTTCAGTCTTGCTGTCATCGGCATCGCTGTCCTTGTCACTACCACTGTCATTTACAAAACAAATCTGTAGGTTCATCCCACTTTGTAGCCTGGTGTGGGGAGGAAAGGGACAGGTGTTAGCATGCATACTCTTTCTGTACAACAAATCCAAAGTAACGTCATCAGCAATCACTGTTGCTCAAGATATGCTAACATATTAGCAAACATAAGAACTCTGAGGTAAATCAACACTGAAGGGTTAACTGGTTCTATCAACACATTAAGAGCTAGACTTACTTAATCTTGCAGAAAAGAAAATGCTTGAGTGCCTTAAGCAGAAATTATTGAATTATTTAAAAGAATACCATCAACTTGATTTTTTTTCAATTTGTATATGAGCAAAAAGTGTTTCTATTAGGGCTTTTTTTTCTTTGTAAGGGAAGAACTTGGTTTTAGACAAAATGAACATTATTCCATGGTATCATTTGAAAACTAAACACTTCAGTAGGAAAAGAAAGTGAAATTGACTATAAACAAAGGTGCAATTGACTTAAATGATTCTCAGTGATGAAGAAAAAATATAAAGAGTAAATACAGAGCAAAGTGTCAGGTAAAATTCATTCACTTTTAATATATCAAGAGGGCTCTTGGGGCATAGCTAAAGCAATATACTTAACTCCCAGGGCCAGATCCCCTGGTATGACATTTGCCTTCCAGCGCTGGTGAAATTTTTTTTATTACCCCATTGTGCTAGGGTCTATACAAACAAACAGCACAAGCCTAACTAAGGAACTGGTGGATCCAACACTGGAAGGAAGATTTCAGTACAAGAGAGTTCTGCTGATAGCTAAGAACCCACACAGAAGCTCTTGTACCACTCCCCAGTCTTTCTGCTTGCAGTTTCTCCATCATGCATCTCCAGCAAAGAGAAGTTGAATTCCCAAACTCAAGAACCAATTCAACAGCAAAGCCAGGAACAAAAACTCAGCTATTCTAGCTGCATGTCTTCTGCTCTACCGCAATGCTTCTCAACGTTTTGGGTTTTTTTTTTTTTTTTTTTTTTTAAAACAAGAGCACCCCTTTAAAAAATTATAAGTACCCCCAGACTTCTCTTGCAAACCCGTAAGGTTTCACATACCTCTGGTAATCTGAGGTCTTGAGGAGGGATAGCTCAGTGGTTTGAGCATTAGCCTGCTAAACCCAGGCTTGTGAACTCAATCCTTGAGGAAGCCATTTAGAGACTGGGGCAAATAGATGTCAGGGATGGTGCTTGATCCTGCCAAGAGGGCAGGGGACTGGACTAGATGATCTCCTGAGGTTCCTTCCAGTTCTAGATGTGTATCCCCAATTAAAGTGCCATTCAACTTTTCCGGATTAAAATACCCTTTTTGGGAGTCAGATTTGTTTTGCATACAACCAAGTTACACCTCATTTAAAAACTACTTACAAAAACATGCAAAAATATCAGAGGGCTATTACCAAAAACTTGCTACTTTCTATCATGTTATTATCAAATAAGAGAACTGTAATAGAACTATTGTACTTACAGTCCAGCGTAAGGCATATGAAGCAGTAGAAATAAATCACTGTCTGAATGAACTTTTAGATTGTACTGACTTTACCAGCATATTTTATGTAGCCTGTTGTAAAACTAGGCAGACATCTAGATGAGTTGATGTACCTCTTGGAGGACTTCTGTGTACCCCCAATGGTAACCCTACCACTGGTTGAGAACCACTGGTCTACCACATTATTGAAACACAACAGCTGATTTTTAAATTAGTTACTATGTTTCAGTTAGAAAGTTCTCCAAGTTGGTAACAGTACTGTGCCTTTGCTGCCATCTGTTGTTCAATTTTAATGTTACTAAAAAGTCTACAATTCATCATTACACCTTTCCTGCTAGAAAACATGGCCTTTAAAGCATAAATGCCACAGTGAAATGAAATTTAAGGGCTTTATTTACAGTACAGTAGACCCCTGACTTACATGGGCACTGAGTTCTCGCAACCTCCATGTACATCAAATTTCAGGCAACTTGAGGGAGTCAGGAACCAGGTGGCGGCCTGCCTCCCGACTTCCCTCTGCTTGCAGAGACAGGAAACTGACCAGGGCAGCAGCCCTGCTCACATTCTTGGCTCCCAAACACCCCTGCCTTGAACGTGCTGAGGCTTGCTGAGCTGCCACAAGCATCACAGAGCCTGCAAGGACCAGATGGAGAGCAAGGCCTGATGGATCCCCACCAACAACTTGTGGCCATCCTGGGTGCCATGGTCACAGCTGCTCTTTGCTGCCTACTGGAGCTCTTCTACCTGGGATCCTTCCTGGAGCCCCCTCTACCCAGGATCCTGCTGGCACCCTGGAACCAGACAACCCGCCCCCCCCCCACTTTCTCCTCTCACTGTAACTACTTCAAGGCACAGATGTGCTAAGGTGTCGAAACCATGGGACGCACAGAAGAATAAACAAAGGGGTAACAGGCTGTTCCTGGAGCCAGGGGCCTCAGGCTACCCTTGAACAGTACTTATAGTGATACACCCACATAACGTTCCAGGAGAGAACTCCCACGCCCACGTGAAAAGAATGTTCAGTCTTAATGATTTGGCTAACAGTCGGCTATCGTCACCTAACAAATGCAAATTAATCTAGTAACCATCTTTTGAGACTGGCATCACTGAGACGTACCAGCACAACTGGTGTTAAGGAAGATGTGTACGTGACCCAAGCGGTATAAAGTAGGGCCTAGCAGCAGACATGAGCTGAGCTGCAATTGCCTGACCTACTGGTCAGAACAGGCCTTTTCCACCTGAGGTAAGGGGACGCCCTCCTCGTACTCTTCTTCCTGAGGGCTTGAGTGACAGACGCTGGCAACGCTGGAGTTGGATGATGCAGGGGTGAGAATTATACCTGCTCTGTATTATTTTGCGCGCATTTAATAGGTTAAGTGTTGTTGTTGTAACTAAAGTTAAGCTGTAACTAAAGTAAAGTTTAATGACCTAAATGACCTGTAAGTTCACATCTCTTACATGCTAAACTTTTCACTCTAATAAATCACAGTAACCATTACACTAAACCTGACTCATCCAGTGATTGCATCGAGCCATACACAACCAAAGAACCCTAGCCGGCTTCTGGCTCATTAACCCCTTAGGGTCAGCGGTGCTAGTGTGCTGGAAACTGGGTGTTGAGTTTGGCCGCCTGCCAAGGGGCAAACACCTGGTGCATCTGCCAACCGCCCAGGGTGCCTGCTGCGAAGGGACAGTCTGTCCTAGCAGTTAAAGACTCGAATGTAAAAGGGACTCCTTCTGGCACCAAGCACTACCCCGATCAGCCACCCCTTTAGTGTCAGCTAACACCCCCCACCCCCCAAAGTGCCCCAGCACCATCCCAGCAGCTCCAACTGGTGCAAGTGGCTGGTGATAGGAGACTGAGCTAAGCCAAATGGCGCAAGAAGTTCCGCATACGCAAGCAGACCTTCCAGGAGCTCTGTCACTGGCTTGCCCTCATCTTGAGATCCCAGGACACCCACATGTGGCCTGCCCTCCCCCCTGAGAAGTGGGTCACCATTGCCATCTGGAAGCTGGTCACACTGAACAGCTACCAGTCTGCAGGGCAACAGTTTGAGGAGAGCAAGGCCACCATCAGGACTGACCTCATGGAGTTAAGGTACGCTCAGGTCACTCACCCGCCATAGAGAGGGGGCTCCCAGTTAAGGGGGACCCTTGGTGCTGGGGGTATGGAGGCAGGAGTGCACATGGGGATATGGGCATGAGGGCGGGGGCTAGGCACATCCTGTCACACCCTTGAGAGAGCATATGCCCTTCCTCCGACATAGGTTGTCTGCATGATCAACGCCATGCTGTTCTACAGGGTCATCTGCATGGGGGGATGTGGATGTGGCCACTGCAGGATTGGTCACAGTTGGCTTCCTGAATTACTTCAGCACCCTGGATGGGACGCACATCCCCATCCATGCCCTGGAACACAGCATTGGCCGCTACATAAATCACAAAGGTTGCTACTTGCTAGTGCTCCAGGCACTGGTGGGCTTGAAAGACTGGTTCATGGACATCCATGTGGGCTGAGCAGGCCGGAGACACAATGCCCATATGTTCCAAACTCCGGCCTCTGCCAGTGCATGGAGGCCAGGACATACATCCCTCAGTGGAAGCTCCTGGATGGGGATGTCACCATGCCCCTCCACACTGTGCCAGATGCCACCTACCTCCTGCAACCATGGTTAACGTGGCCCTATACCAGCCATCCCAACTCTACCCAAGAGCTTTTCAATGCTAGGCTCAACCAGGCCTGCAATACATTTGAGTTAGTCTTCAGTTGCCTCAAGAGCTGGTTCAGGTGCCGCCTCATGCACCTGGAGGCTAAGCTGTAGAACATCCCCCAGGTGGTAGGTGCCTGCTGCACCCACTACACCATCGTGGAGGGTAAGGGTGAGGCGTTCGTGCAGCGGTAAGCTGAGGAGTCCTACCCTAGGTACAAACAGCTGCTGCTGCCCTGAGTCGCCAGGCCCACTGGGATGCGGTCTGCATTAGGGAGGCCCTCCCTGAGAGCTTCACTCACAGGCCCCAGTGATTCCCATCCACAGCCACCCTGCACATCCACCCCTTACCATCCCCCCACTACGATCCCACCTCACTGTCCCCCAGCTATGAGCACAGGACATGTGGAGGGTGGAAAACTAAACTCTTTACCCAAAACTAATAACTCCATGACATTATCAAACAACTGGGAACAACACTATTTACAGTGATGAACAGGGCATATATCAAGGGGCTGGGGAAGGGGGGGCAGCTTAACCTCAGGGGAACTCAACCTGGAGGGGAGGAGGAGGCAATAGTCCAGGAAGGAGTGGACTGCGGCAAGCCCTGTCAGCCCTGGGATCCCCTCCCACCCGATTTGGGGTCCCCGGCGGGGCTGCGATGGGGCAGGCAGCACAGGGAAGTAGAGCCATGGGAGGACTTCAGCAGGGATGACAGAGGGGGTGGTGGGGTGGGACAAGGTGGGCCAGGTGCACCAAGTGCTCCCGCAGGACTGATGTGATGTCCTGCAGGTTGGACATAGGGTTTTCCCAGGTCACCCTCTGCCACACCCAGTCTGCCTCCTGCAAGTAGCAACATCATTCTGCCACCTCTTCCTGGTGGTGGATGGCATAATCATCCATGGACTATCATTGTCCCATCCTGCTGCAGGAGCATCATGGAGCTGGTGGCAGGGGGAACTGGGCGCTCTGCCGGGCTGTCTGGGACCACGGATAGTTCACGGCTCTCCTGGTTCTCTTGCAGTGTGGCTGTAACGATGGAAAGGAAGAGATGGACAGCATGTCTGTTCGTGGCCCAAGGGCTTTGCCCCCCACCTCCCTATGAGCACCAGACTCTGTCCAATGGAATGGCAGCCATGGGGTATCATGAGTGTGGAGGAGAGCCCCGCCTGTGTGGGGCAGGCCCTAGCCACAGTCCAGCCCCACACATGCCCTCTCCACGTGCCTCATGGTGCTATCCATGGGGGGCAGGTTCTGAGCGTCACTGGTGGTCTTTATGATATACCAGGAGCCACAGCCAGCCTGGATGTGTCTGGCCTTGGTCCCCTGGGCATGTGGATGTCCCACTGGCAGCTGTGGTGCCCCTGCCCTATGAGCCAGGGTGTGTGCCTTGTCGGGTACTTACTGGAGGGTCCTTTGGCAATACCCTGCTGGCTGTCACCCAGCTTGACGACTGGAGTCCTCAGACAATGGCTCCAGCTCAGTGCCCAGCAGGATAGGCCTGCCTTAGGGTCCCAGCTCCCCTGCCATGGTGTCCAGGAACGTGGGTGGCAGGGAGCTATCCCAGGACCCCAGGAGGCTCCAGAACTCCTGGTATTAGTGGCAGGTTGCAAGATCTGTCCCTGACTGGCCGGCTTTTGTCCTGGGCCTGGGTGTAGCCCTGTTGGAGCTCTTTGACTTTGCTCTGGACCTACTTCTGGCTCCAGTCAGGGTGGCCTTGTGCGGCCAGTCTGGTGATGAGGTGAGCGGAGGTGGCCACATTCTGCCACTTGCCATCCATCTCTCTCAGGACCTCCTCCTCCCATAGTCCTAGGAGGTCCCAGTGATCTGGCTCCATCCAGGATGGTGCCCTTTTTTTCAGGAGCTGGCTGGGCTACTGTGAGGGCTTGAGGGGTGGCGGGGGAGGACGGGACTCCTGAGGCAGTTGGCTGCTGGCCGTGTTGCTCTAATGCTCTTTGAGGGTGGCCATAAGGGTGTGCTGCAAGCAGGTCATGACTTTGCTGTCAGAATACTCTCAGCTTCCTATCACAGGGTTTCTTAGTCTATAGAGCTTTAAAAACGGCCAGACAATAAGACCATAAAGCCCTGCTGCCGCTGGCCAGGGCACCTCCGCACCCTAGTTGGCTAGCTCCACGATGGACTCACTCTTTTGAAAGAGCAGCCCGTAGAGCATCTATGCATTTTCTTTTGAAAGAGGGCACTCTTCCTATTAAGGGACTGTAATAACACTTTTGAAAGCAGTGCTGTGTTCTTTCCATTTCCTTTCAAAAGAGCAAGTTTTATGTATAGATGCACCACAAGCTCTTTCGAAAGAGGACCAAATTTTCCAAACGTACTTGCTAGCATAGACATGGCTATGGTGTGCTTGTGTCTTTGCAAACTCTTTGGAGGCAGGAACTCTCTCATACAATGTCTTTATACAACACCAAATGGACTGGATCCCTGATCAGAACTGGGGGCACTAGGTACTACTGGGATACAAAGTAACAGATGTGCTTAATTGGCAAAAGAACACAAGGACCGTCATCTGTTTCTCTCACATGTGCTCTTAGAGATTTACCTTTTCTGAAAGCACACTAATTTTTCATTTTCCCCCCCCCATGTTGGTGGCTTAGAACAATTCTGGGCGACGCAGTTTCCAAATGCAGATAATGCTTATTCCTTTGAGAGTAAATTTTTCAGATGGGTACTTTTGGAAGCAGCATGTACCTTATCACCACCAACCTTTAATTCAAAGATTCAAGTTTCAGATTAGAAGGGACAATTAGCTCATGCCTGACCAGACTTTCACCTACTTACCCTTGTACTGTGGTTTGCAAAAAGCATAATTTGTGCTTGGCTAGAATTTACCTTCCAGAAAGGCATCTAGGTTTGATTCACAGACATCAAGAGAGGGATTATCTCGTTCCTAGGAGGGGAGCTGGTTACCAGAGGTTAATAACCTTTACTGTTAAAAATCTGTGTCTTTTTTAATTTGAACATATCTGGCGTCAACAACTAGCCCTTGGATCTTGTTACACCTTTCTCTGCTCATGTAAAGATATATAGTGTCATTTTTTCACCAGAAAGATACTTATTCATACAATATAGTCAGGTCATCTCTCAGTCTTTTTGATACATTAAACAGATTGGAATCTTGATTTCTCATTGTAAGGTGGCATCTCCATCCCTCAAATAATTTATGGGGCTCTTTCCATCAACCCCATCAACTTTCTTTTTAAAATGTTGATAGCAAAACTGAATGCAAAATTCCAGAATGTCTCCTCAGTGCTATATGCTGAAGTAAAATCTCCTCCCTGCTTCACTATTTATTCATCCACAGATTACATTAGCCCTTTTTGCCACAGTATCACGAGAACTCATTTTCAGCTGTTTGTCCATTATGACCCCTAAATCCTTTCCAGAGTTACTCTTTCCGAGGTCACAATCTTCCATTCTGGAGTTATGGCCTGCATTCTTTTTTCCCAGATACCTAGCTTTGCATTTGACTGTATTAAAATACATTTTGTTTGAATGGCATGCCAAGCCATGTCTCTGTCTCTGCATGGCTGCCCAATCCTTCTCATTATTTATCACTCGACCAATTTTTGTGGGATCTGCAAATTTACCATCAGTGACATTTATATTCATTACCAGATCACAGCTTAAAATGTTCATTAGTGTTAGGTCTAGTATGATCCCTGAGGAATCCATTTTCAGTGTCCCTTCCAATAAAGATTCCCCACCAAACTACTTTTTAAAAATGCATCAGCTACTTCTTAATCCAGTTAACATACGCTTTAGTGATACTGCATGATGTTGAGATTTTTATTAGAATTTCCGCCATACTTGGTCAAATTCCTTTTGAAAGTCTACCAAATTTGATTTGTAGACTTTTAAAAGGTTTCCAATGATATTTTATCAACTAAATTTGTATTATTATCATGGAATAAAATATGTATTTTCCAGAAAACCACACTGACTGGCATTAATTATATTACTATGCTTTATTTCCTACTGGTTGGCTACTGCATCATCATCTCCATTCATTTGCTTGGGATTGATCTCAGGTGAACCTGCCTAGAGTTACCTAGGTCAGTATACTTGTCTTATTTGAATATTACTAGAACATTAAAACTCTTCCAGTCTTCTGGAAATTCTTTTGGTATTCCAAGATTTATTAAACATTAACATGGGGTGGGAGGGGATGACCATCATCAATTATTTTAGGATTGTTAGGAACGCAGTGTAAGTTTATATATAAAATAACATCTACTTAATCGCCTCCTAGCCACCATCACAACATAATCAGAACCAAGATACAGAGGCAAACTAAAAAGCGTCTAGGGAATGTTTCTCCTTTTTACGTACAAGGAATTATACAAAACTTCCACGCCTCAAAAAAAGAATGAATCCTTTCACCATTAGGATGTAAGAGCTCTTGTAGCATCAAAAACTTTTTGAAAAGTGTCAAAAGGAAAACAGGAGAATTTCCTGGATGGAGTGGAATGAGGAGGAATTTAAAATCCAGGAAATCTCCTTAGCAGCACCTTCTCTGTATAGGAATGCAGACACACCTTTAGGTTAAAACGTATAATCCCTTTGTAAAGGTTGTAGCCAAGAATGGTTCACAGGCCAAGTATGATGCTGTAGTGTAGTTAATGGATTAAGAGCATTTTAAAATAAGTTGAATGATGTTTCCAGGTAGATTTCCTTGCCTTCCAGCTTGACTAAAAGTTTTTAACATTTTTTTCTATGGTCGAAGATGACTCCTGCTGTGCCAAAGATCTCTGCATATTTCCCTAACTTGAGTTAGTTTCACTTTGAACTTGTATCATACAAACAAGCCTTATAAAATACTTAATGGCTTATTACATGAACACTGTCTTTTTTGAGAGAAAAATAGCTATATCCATCATTCCACTTGCACTTCCCTGCACGAGCAGATGCCAATGCAATCCCTCAGGACAAAGGGCTTAAGTCTGTTCACTGCAGCTGCCCTCAGAGATGCAAATCATCAGAAAGGAGGTGGGGGAAGAAGCTAAGAGTGTCTCCTGAGCTACAAATCCAATCACAGGAACATACTGGGTAGGTAAATAATTGTGCAGGTCTTTCCTCTCCATATTTTCCTATCCTACTTAAATTGGGAATGCTGTACCCTGAAAGTGCTGGACTTGATTTATAGTCAATGAGATGTCTTCAGAGAAATGAGTCAGATTTAAACAAAGTATGTGCAAAGCTTAAGCCTTTCTGTTCTTCCCCGACATGTATAATTTCTATAAGGAAGCTGCGATTTGAGAAATTAGTCATAATTCTTATTTCACTAATGATTTCAAGTATGAGGGTGAAGTGATTGTATTACTTTACATCCAACATAGAGCATAACTCACAATCATAGGCTTTAATGCATCTTATTCCCAGTAGTTTTGCTTTCATTCTATTTAATGAGAACGGTCAGGTCACTAAAATATTATTTTCCATTTATTTTAAAGGCTCTTTTGATGCTAAGGATGTAAAACCAGTTAACCAATTAAAGAGTGAGGGCTGGCAGCTTGCCCTGCTGCCCCTCCATCCCAGCTGTGGTGCACTGGGGGAGTGGGACTGCTCTGGCTGGGCTGGAGCACCCTTGCAAACAGTGTGCTAGAGATCAGGGCTGTTCCAGCTCTGCTGAAGCTTCCCTGTCAGCAGCACTCACAGTCCAGCACTCCCCCAATTCCCCCGTCCCCGGCCACTGTAGATGGGGACTGCTCCAGCAAAGCTGGAGCACACCCACCCATGGTGGTCCAACCCTCTGCCTGCTCCAGCCCCTACTGGTTAACCATTAACACCCCTATTTGATGCATTAATAATATGCAACAGAACTGACATTATGTTACATGAGATTTTTCAAAGGTTTTAGGTGTAAAGAATGAATTATCACCACCCTGGGAAACATGTTGTACATACAGAATTGTGCTACTTTGCCTAATATTGTATTGTCTGAAGAGAGCTGGGCCTACTGGTTTGCTCAACTCACACTGGTTTTAACAGCATAACATGAGCACTTCAAAATCAAAAAGCTCTGACTAGAGATCTAAAAGCTCACATGGGACATAACTTAAGACTAGGTTCTACTGATTGTGATGTATTGAGAATAGCTGTGTTATTCAGGGCAGATTGATGTGCTACATAGATTTAAAGGGATTGACTGTTAGGTTTAGCAAGCGATCATGCTGAGGAGAATTTACAAAATTGAGACACAGCTGAATTTCCCAAAAAGGCTTTTGTTGGATTACATAGAGCATCAAACACAGAGGATCAAGAAGCTCTCTTAGATGATGACTTTTCTGATGTGTATATTGTCTCCTCTGGGGGCTGTTGCTGCTCAGTTTGCATGGAAAGCTGTTTAGAGTTTTATTTTTATACTAGCTTGCATTTCCATCAGCAATGACCATTCACATCGTATTCATAACACCTAAATAAAATTCTAGAGTAAGAAAATGTTAACATGGACAAATGCATTTATTACCATTATTTGCTTTCACAATGAACACACTTCAGAACACAAAACAATACAGCTATGTCTACATGGCCCCTCCCTTTTGGAGGGGGCATGTAAATGAGCAAGCTTGGAAATGCAAATGAGGCTCAGATTTAAATATCTCATGCTTCTTTTGCATATTCTTGCATGATCTGGCTTCTGGAAGCCAAAGCAGAAGTGTGGATAGGGTTCCTTCAAAAGGAAATCCCCCTTCCTATTAATCCTTGGCCTGTCTACCATGACTGCAAGAAAGACTGACAGTTGGCAATAATTGCAAGTGACGGTTTTTGCCATATGGACAGCTATTCAATTGGAACCAACTCATTTGGCAAAGGCCATTAAAATGAAATAAAATCATTTTCTGGTCACTAACAACCTGAGCTGGCCTCAAACTAATGAGGAAAGAGTATGTACTCCATACTGTCAACTTATAATAATTTTTGTAGGTACTCAAAATGTCAGTAGAAACATTCTGAAACTACAGAGTATGAGACACATGAATCACAAAAAGAATGATGGGAGTCTTAGTACAGAATTGATCACTGGAAAATTCCATTTGTCTTTCCCAGTCAGTTTTCCATATATGCAAACAATGCACCTTGCACACAAGTGTTGCTTGAGGAGAGGAATGTGAACAGCTGGGCACATTTATGCCATATTCATTGCCTATATGGTAAAGGGCTTTTATATTTCTGTTTTCTATACCATACCATATCATTTTTCAATATGGAAGCACTCTTATGAAGATGCCTCCACCACCTCTAACAACAAGCAATATGTTTTAAGTTCTGACTGGTGTATAAATATTTAAAAAATTCAGAAGCATTTAGTACATCTGGTAATTTCACTTGGTACATCTGCCAAATTCTGCATGCACACTGTTAATTAGACCTGGTGTATAATTAGAAGATTGAGTTACTGGCTTTGCTTTTAAAGGAAAGTGGTTACTAAACAAAGTCAAATTGTTTTTCTTTTCAAATTATTTGAAGCTAAACTTGATTTTATAATTGCAGCCTCACTCAAATAATGGCTACTTCTCTCCTGCTTTAATGCATCCCTAAGACTTTGTCTCCTGACACACCCTGGTGATGTGTACATCTCAACTCTCAACATGAGTCCATTCAGAAACTTCCAAAAGGAAAGCAGCTCTGTTATGAAAACAACTGTGTTACTCACCACAACCTAAGTAAACACACATCTCTGGACTATTTTGAAACCTACTGAAGGTTTGCATAATGGACTGCCAAAAATTAAACATCATGATAGGGAAGTATAACAGAGATCCAGATCCACAGATATGATAAGACTTTCACACCTAGTGCAAGACATAGTGGGAAAGAAATGTGGCTCAAACTTTATCTTTCTACTTTATACATCTTGCTGCTGGCTTTTTTCAAGTATGATTCCACTTAATGAAAGCAGAACAGGCCTTATGCCAGCTGCAAACCTATCTATGATACTAAAACCCGAGATTAAATAATACAGAGACATATTTGCCTAGTGCCCTCTCCTCTATCCTTGTCCTGTTCCCCCAATGTACGTATAATGGGAGAAGGTGGGGAATGACATGAGTGTGACATCCAAGCTCTTATGTTGACTCTTCACTACTGGGTAAATACCCTTACATTGCAGTTCTCCTCTGAGAGCTAATTATACCAGCATGGAGCCAGTTTGCATTGGGGAGCACAGCAAAATCAGGTGCACTTCTCTGGAGAATATGGCCAACAGGATTTTCTCTGTTCCCTTTGGATTAAAATTAAAACTTCCTGTCTCCCCCTGCCCCCCCCCGGCATTTTACACTAAGCTTTCTCAGGGTGCCTGTGTTTAGTTCCAGGCTGAATAAGCTGCATAAAGCTAAGGAGATGAAAGCAAGGATCACAATGGCTTTAGTCTAGCAAGTGAAGAAATGCTACTTGGCTAATGGAAGATACTATCATTATCTTCAGGAATAGTGACTTCAGCATGATTTCAGGGTTGCGCATCAAATTGATAGCAGCTGGTCAGGTTAGCATATTGGCAATTTTCTGGATGTGTTTCCCCTTCTTACTAACGTATAAACTCTATCATACCTGGCATTCTATCACGCAGAACACTAAAAAAAACGGCATTTTAACTAAGTAAATTTTATTTACATTTTCCATAAGTACAGTACAGTAAACCCTCAAAGTGCGTGATTTCAAGTCAAGCTTAACTTGTATTAATGTGAGTCAAGCACAACCCAAAATCCCTCCCCCCTCCAAGCCCTAGCTCAACCCCCTCACCACTCCAGCCCTGGTTCAAGCCCCCACCCTGTGGTTCGGCTCACCAACCCTGCCGCAGCTCAGCCCCCACGCAGCCCTGGTTCAAACCCCCTGTGCATGGGTCCAGGTCACCATCCCTGGCCCCCTTTCCATGCCCCCACCCAGCTCTGACTCATCACCCCCACACAGCTCCGGCTCCAGCTCAACTCCACCCCCTGCAGCCCTAACCCACCCCAGGCTTAACCTTTCTGCCCTTCTCCCACAGCTCCAACCCACCGCCAGGCTAAATCCTCCCCAACTACCCCCCACCGCAATCCCAGGACTTACCTTTCAAAAGGAGCTCCAGTGCTCCTGCTGCGCTGCAGAATACGTGTTCTGCCTGGGAAAAAAGCCACACCCCGACTTACGCCCAGTTAGAGTTACGTGAGGGTGCACGGGAATGCAAACCTCACATAACTCAAGGGACTACAGTGTAGTGAAAGGAATCAAGTAAATACAGTGTAAGTTAACAGTGTACAATACTACTGCTGGTGAATAAAGTACTCAGCATTTTTTTGTTGGTGTCTTAATACCTAATCTTGTTTTTCTTTAGTGTTATGCATTGCTAGGTATACCTCTCTGTTACCCAGAACATTTGAATATCCAGCAACCTCCCGTCACAGGGCTGCCAGGTACGAAAGACTTTATTGTATCACAATGCTCTCTCTCAGGCCACCAAATCTGTCATTTGATCCACGCATTGGACATCCAGATGACACAAAAGCCTAGTACTAGCTTTGGCAGAATGAACACTTGAATTTTATACATATATGGATGGCACGTAAGTATGTGATATTTCATGATCTGAGTGGCCTTATGATGATGGCCAGAGAAGGAATAAAGAGCCCTATAGAACTTTTATGAAAGTAAGAAAACAAGACAAAAAAAGGTCTCCCTCCTCTCACGCTCCTGCACAACAGGCAGGAGGGTGGAGAAGTGGGGACTGAGGTTCAGAGCTTCCCCCAGTCCAGATCAACTCTTTTGGAGGCTTGGGGTCAGACCAAAAATGGGCGTTCATTGTGCAGGAGGGGGCTGCTAGGGAGCAGGTGTGGGGTCTGGGTAGGAGGGAGAGCACAGGGCAGACGGGAGTTGGGTGATGTGCATAAGAAGGAAGGTGCATAAGTGGGCTGGAGGTGAGGGGAGCAGTAGGGAGGATGAAGGAACAGGGCAGGGGGTCTGGCTGGGAGTGGGCAGGAGGATGGGGCAGGAGTAGGCTGGCGATAGAAGCATTTACCTCGGCACACCACCACTGTTGCCCCTCCCTCGGCTGGTGAAATGGCTGCAGTGTAGAAAAGCCTCTCCAGAGACCCCTCCACACTGCTGCTTTGATTGGCTGGAATTCTGGCCAATCAGATATGGGCAAAGCCTCTCTGCAGGCAGTACTACACTGGCTGCCATTCCCCCAGCTGGGCAGAGAGAAGGAAGAGCAGCGGTTGCTCAGCTTCCTGAACCCTTCCCCCCGCTCCCCCTTCTGGGCCTGTCAGAGTGCATGGGCCAGATCCAGCTTGCCTAAGCCATTTGTAAGGCTCAGGGCTCCCCCCTGCCACAGGCTACATGCTGGGGAGGGGAGCTGGGCAAAAAAATGCATTTTACTAACTTTGACAGTTTCACAATAAAAAAGACAAAAGACGTTTCCGATTTTTGCTTTAAATAGTAGAAAAAAACAAACTATAATTGAGAAAATTTATTTTCTGCTGAAAATGTTCTGCAATGTAAGCGGTTTGAAACATATTGTACAAACATATTAGGTTATGATCTTCATGTTGTTTTGAAAAATTTTTACTAAGAAAAGCTAGTAAACTAAGTTGTTCCTAAGTTAGCATTCAATGTATCATTATTTTACATACTGGAAAAATGTACAGGGCTGCAAAGTGTGCCCTTCTGTGAGAAAAAAAATCTAACTGCACTCAGACATCATATGCAAAGTTTAGTCCAAAAAAAGGGGAGGGGGGACATAACAGGACTACTAATATCTGCAAAAAGTACTGTTGCCCAAGGGCAATCCTATCTTTCTGAGGATCCTAACCAAATTCCCTGGCCTCCTCTAATCATACGTACATTAATCCCAGTTCTGGAAGCACTCATGTATTTTCCTTACATTTAACACACAAAATACCTACAGTACAACAGTACAAGTTGAACCTTACTGGCCTGGGATCTCTGATCTGGCAACATCTGTGGCCCTGCGGGACCCCGGACGTTGCTGGCCCAGAGGACCAGCAGCTGGGTGTGGAGCTGGGATGCTGGAGCTGACTATGAAGCTGGGAGAAGTGGAGCATTAGGTCACCTACTTCATCCCCAGCCAATGTTCTGTACAGTCCTAAAATTGTTCCTTTTTTTTTTTTTTTGGAAATTCTTCACAACAAATGGAAATAGCAGGTATCAAATTTGTGTGGAATCGATGGATCTAAAATGAGGGCCCTTTAAAAGACGTTTCCCTAGATTTTTAGTGGCAGACAACCAGAAGAGAAAATGGAGCTTACGAATACTGAGGGCCTTCCTCAATATTCTAAATGAGTTTCTGATAGGACTTCAGAGTAGATCTAATCCCCTACGCAAAGCTTCATGTTAGTTTTCACCAGACAGATACTTCCCCTTAAATTCACTATGATGCCATGTCACATGAAATCCATAAATATCAGGAATGTTTACTATGCCATTTTACTTACCGAGAAGAAAGGCTTGGCTTGCCACTTTTGCTACAGCTGGTATAAATTCCTGGGCCATCATCAAAGAAACTTCCAAGTGCCAATTTCTGCCTGATAGATTCTCTCTCATTTTTCTGTGCCTACAAGTGCAGGTAGACAACAAAGTGTTAACCATGTGTTCACTATTCAAGCTGACTACAGTACACAATTAGCATTTACAGTATATTATATTAGATGAGCAAAGTCAGAAACCCTCCATCACATTGGGGACATTTCAGAGGCTTTGTTTTAAATTAAAAATCTTTCAATTGCCACTGACCTACCTGCACTACTTATCTCAGCCTTGTTTATCTCAAGCTTATCTAACCAACTCAGCCTCAATGTTTTAAAGAGCAGCTTCTTCCCTCACATTGACTGCTGCTCAAAAATCTACTCTCCAGTGGAGATGATGATAAATGGGGATGAAATGGTGGTTTTCGGAAAAAAAAATCTACTGAAGAAAACCAACCTTTTATGCCAAACAACTGCATTGTAAATGTAGACAATTCCTGGATTATGGATTTGTAACATTTAAAGGAAGATTTTCCAAAACATTAGCAATGTATATTCATATTGAGCTAATATAAAAATATCTACTCAAAAGAAAGCTATAATTATTTTAGAAAAAGAAAAAAAAGTGAAATTGTTGCATCATACACAGAGCACAAGTTTGTATTCACTTTTTAAAAATACAGGTAGAAGATAGTTTCATAAACTGTGTGTTACCAGATTTATATATTTAAATAATTTCTATACTGGTAGTGTCAAAAATACAATGTGCGAAAATATTTATTCCATCTAAAAGAGTTTGCATTCTTATATTGTTATATATGAAATGACAAAAAATTGCTGAAACAGAACAAAACAAACATATGAGAAGTAACTAATTGACTAACAGACTAACCTGAACTGGATTATAACAATCAAATTTACGCAATATTTTCCAATATATTTTCTTACGTGATCATTTCATCTCCACACAATTTATTTCAAAACTGTATATGTATAAAATAGCTACTTCTGAATTATTCATCAGTTTTCTTAATATTTTACATTTCAAAAAATTAAGCTACAAAGTGCTTAAATCATCAGTGGCTGTAGACTTGATTTTTGGATTGAACCACTCCACATATTGTAAATTAAAACTGGCTGGGTCTCCACTTGCTCCCAACTTAGAAGGGGACATGGTAATCAGGACGATTACTAATAAAGATTACAAATGAAGTGCTGTGGTGAATACACAGCACTTTATTAGGCTAATTGTTCTCCATGGCAACTTCCAAGTGTCAGACTTCGAAGTGCTGGCATACTTGTAACCATGGGCACTTCCAAGTGCTCACACTACTTCAAAGTGCCCATGGCTACACACATGCCGATAGTTTGAAGTTGCCATGGAGAAGAATTAGCCTAATGAAGAGCTCCGTATTCACCGCAGCACTTCATTGGTAATCTTCCATCGCCCTGATTAACATGCCCCCCACTTCGAAATTGGAGGCAAGTGCAGACAAGCCCTATATGTTTAATATTAATATAATACCATCCTGGAGGATCATACATAATTATAGCGTGTCAACATAGAAAGCAAATATATATAGAAGTTAAAGGGCTAATGGAAAGAACACTCTCAGCCTATCAGTACCATATACAATAAAGCAAAAGTATACTGTACAATTCTGGGTTTACTTCTGATGTCTTCCTATAAGTGCACCTTGTTTTACTTTATATTTAATTAGCAGATTTACCCAGCATTGCTCAGGTCCTTAACTCCATTAAGGAATTTGTTGTTGTTGCTGGTGATGGGGGAAATTAAAAGAAAATGTACGGGCTTTATTTAAATTATTTCAATTTTCAACAGGCTATAGTCATTTTGATTTCCCGTAACATTGTTTTCAAACATTAAGCATTGGTTTAGCTGTGCCAAAGGAAAGCACTACTCCAAATTTCTCTCTTTTCTCTCTTTTCTGTAAGGCTTATTGAAAACCAATACTATTTCAGCTTCATCCTCTTTTTCTGGCCCATCTTGGTTGAGTCTCTTTCAACATTCGCTCAGTCACGTCAGTTTTGAGGGTTGTAGTGGATTTGGTGATTCTCCCTCTTTTCTGTTTGGTTTTATGAAAAACAACCCCATTCCAGGCATATCCCATTTTCCCACTACAACCAAATCCTTACCTTTAGTTAAAAGAGGAAAGTGTATACTGAATTTGGTGGTGCTAGCTCTATGTATGATGAGTTACTGATAAAACAGACAAACTCTCTAGATTATATACTAGATTCCATTAAACAACTAAATTTTATCATTCTGGATTGTAATACAGGTTGAACCTCTCTAACCCAGAACCCTCTGGTACCTGACTGGTGCCAGATGAGAGAATTTTTCCTATTCTATTAAAAACTCAGTAATTTAAGTGCTGCAATGCATGTGAATATGAGATCCTCCTTAATAAATAATGTCAAAACATACTTTTTGTAAGCCCTATTTTAAGAACAATGCACACACAATGATTTGTAATGTGATACACATTTACTGCAGGTGTTCACAAACTTTTTACACATATTCTATTTCCTCACACTTTACATGTGTGTTTGTACCAGTGTCTTCCTGACTCCAGAACCTTCTCTGTGTCTGGAGGACACTAGGGGGAGTCATCCAATATTTCAAGATCACCTACTGTTTGCTATTTAGATATAAGTTGTTCATTTTTGGGCTTTTAAACATTCACCATTTATCAAAAATATCAGTTTTTGTTTTTTTGTTTTTTTTTTTTTTAAGTTTTCCAATTTAGCATTGGCCTAGCAGCATTAACATCATATCCACTGCTTACTGGACGCTTAAAAGACATTTGGGGTAATTACACCTGAATAACAGCACAGAACAGGACTGATGGGTGGAAACAAACTTTATGGGACCATGAAAACATGGCTGGACTCATATGTGGTCATCCAGCTAACTAAAATCATGCTGGGTTATGGAGTTCGCGAGACGAGAGTTTCAGATTAGAGAGGGTCAACCTGTACAAGATTAAATGAATTTTTTTAACCATAAAAGAAACAGATCCTGTTTTAGTTACGACCTCAATCCTGAATGCTGATTTATGATTTTACATTATTATTATAATCTGTTATATTATCAGACTCTTAGTAGAATTTGGACTTCATTTGAAACCAGATCTCTCCTCACTTATCTGACAAGGGTGCCCAAGTTTCTTCTGTGTGAAAATCAGATACTGAGTACTGGGAACCTCTTCCACCCTCTGCCCCACCCCATTCTGTCAAAGGCACATCCCCATTCATCTCCTCTCTCTCCACCCCCTGCCACTTGTTGGTCTCTCCACTTCACTCTGCCTGTCAGGTGAACTGGGCTGTAGAGAAGGGATGGTGTTTGGGGCAGGACAGGGTCCTCCAGACTCCAGCTGCTGCTCTTCCCATCCCCCTTTCCCATGGCAGAGACCAGTTACTGGAGGTAACCAGACTTTTAGGGTCTGACCAGCAATACAAACTAGACACTGCCAGGTTCATTTTTTTACTGGATTTTCTGGTTGGAAACTGGACACCTGGCAACCCTAAATCTGAACCTTCCGTGTTTCAATTATAAGTAAACCTGGTAGCAAAACCTTAATTTAAAATGCTAAGCAACTTTAATTATCAGTCCCAATGTTCAGATGTTTATAACTTTGCCAAATTAATTGTTCTGGCTAAATTCTTCCATGTTTGTTTCCTGTTTCAGTCAGATCTTAATATATATTTATTTTAGTTTCAGCAAAAATTATGTAGTCATTTCAAAGAATAAGTTTAGGCAAAAAAGGTAGTTTCCCAATGCTTCTTTTTCTCCCTGTTTCTTATTAGTTACTTTATTACCTCCTTCCTGGAAACACCTGAAAATGAAAATACTTTTGGTAGTTAATTTCTTATGATAAACATAAATGGCTTAGCACTTTATCCTTTTGCAGCCTCCCGTAGTTACTAATAGGCCATATCTGACCATTGATTTTTATCCTAATCTTTTATGGACTTCAGTGAGAGTCATAGAGTGAACAATGGCTGGATATGATCTATGGCACTTTTTCCAACTTTGGGTTTCTAACTGTAGCAGCATGCCATCACACACAACTTTAGAGAACAGCTTGGGGACAGGAAATAACAGAAGACACACTTGAAGATGGCAATCCAAAGTAACTTCAACAATTGCTTCTACTACCGAATAAAATCTATCTTTTTGAAAACAATATATTTTTAAATCTCCATATTTTTATTATATTTTACGCTATGCAATGAAATGTTATGCTAGACTGTGCAACTATCAGTTAACTCTCTAGTAAGCAATGCATGTTTTAGCAGGTAATAGCAGAAAAGTGTTTCCCATAGCACAAGCTAGACAGAACTTAAAGAACAGCTTTGCTTTAACTCCTTGATTGTTTGTCGTATTGTTTGTAGCTGACGCCACATTGTCTGTTTTGAAGCAATTATATTAATCCCTCAGCTTCAGTGAAGCCTTCTGTCCAGTGAATTCTGACAGCATCATCATTAGTAGTCCTCATTAATGAATAAACTTAGATTTTGATGCATACTGTACACTAGTCTCTTTAAAATCCACAGTTAATTTTTTTATTCCATTAATACACAGTTTCTCTCTCCAAACATGATGAAATAACATACTGCAGCCACAAACAAAATAAAATCAATAGTTTTAAAAGCACATTTATTGAACTTAATAAACTGGTACATTAGTTTTCAGTATATAGAAAGTGCTGATACTGTGAAGTAGACCCCACCAAATTACTTCATTAGATTTTTCATGAAATCTATTACATGCTGAAGAATCTTGCACCCTTAATCTCCATAATTTTTAAAACTAGAAAAATGTCAGTTTGAAGAGCTAATCAAGATGTGAAAGCACTCACTAAAGAAATATACAATATCCTACAGTAGCAAAAATCTAAATACAACAAAGTTAGAACAAATACAGGCCAATCCCTGCCACTTCCAGTTCTCTTACTCCCTATTCATTTTTATAGTGAATCACTAATTTTCTCTCTCCACTGAATGCTCTAATGGGATCTTTAGACCACTTGGCCATACCTCAGTACTAGAAGCCAGGAATTCCTGAATCTTAGTATACTTATTTAATCTCTCTCACAAGGCTGCTGTAAGGTCTGTGAAGTGCTTTGAATTTAAATAGTACTAGATAAATGTTAGATAAAAATATATGCAGTATTAATGATCAAATTTGAAGAAAAAAAGTAAACCGTGCCATACTATATTTTGGCAACGTTTCGCCCTCTCAGTCTCAATAGCTTCGTGACTCAAAAGGGCCAAGGGGTCCTGGCCATTGCTACTGTGACAGCAGCAGCAGAAGCCCTGGGTGCTTTAAATGGCCACTGGAGTCCCAGGTAGCACTGAAGGGCTTGTCTGGGGGAAGCAAGTGCCTGCCCTGCCCCTTCTGGGAGTGCAAACCCAGACCCCTATCCACCTTGCCTAGGGACCTGGAAATTTTGTTGACACCCCTAGGTATACACAAACAGCATTAGACAGTAATTATTCATCTTTCAACGGGCATGCTTTGCATAAAACAAATTATATCCTAACTGGTCTAAATCTACATAAACTTATATTCCAACTTTATATTCAGATGTATTATGATGACTGACAGTGTCTTGCTTCACAGATGTGTAAACATTTCTGGATCAGTGCAGATACAAACGAAAGTATTTTAGTACTACATGTTGAACCTCTCTAGACCAGCTCCCTCAGTACCTGACCAGAGAATTTCCTGAAGCATGGGAGGTCAATATTGTCTGGCAGCATTACCAACACTTCCACTGCGCTCTTAGACATATGGGGTAAACTACAGCTAAGTAATAGCACAGAACACTGAGGCTGTCTATACCCTCTTGGCAGTCAACTGCTGATACGCAATTTTAGCTATGCCAGTTGCATAGCTAAAAGCTACACAGAAGGTTGATGGGAGCGTTCCGCCCCGCCCCCGCCCCCCCGATCGACCTTTCTTAATCCTTGCCATTAGTGAGGAGTTCTGAAGTCAAACTTTGACCCTGGAAGGAACTGTTTTGTACGCATGCAAAATGAAACCCTGAAAGATTGACTTTGAGCAGGTTGATCTCCTGTGGCAATACAGACATAGGCTGACAGCCAGGACTGGTGGCTGTAAACAAGCTTTATGGGACCACAGGAAACTTGCTCACCCCTGTGATAAACAGACATCCAGCTAACTAAAATCATGCCAGAGCACGGATATTGCCCAATGAGAATGTGTCAGACTAGAAAGATTCAACCTGCACCTGAAATTTTAACATAATCATTGTTTTGAGGCTTGCAGTAACTAGAGTCACCACACACGTCTTTATTTAGGTTTTTGCCCAGGAAAGCTTATACCCAAATAAATCTGTTAGTCTTTAAAGTGCCACAGGACTCCTCGTTTTTTCGGATACTGACTAACATAGTATCCCTCTGATACTTGTCACAAGCTTCTAAATGTATACAGCATTCATTTACAATAGATACACAAATTCAAAGAACTCTATAATCTAAAATCCACCAGAGAGACTGCTGTACTCTGGGCAAGTCTAGCCACAATACTGAAGTCAAGCCCTTAATCAGTACTGTGGTGAATGACAGAGGCCTTTAAAACTTAGATCTCTTATGATTCTTCAGTCATTTGGTTAGTAAGCCTTTATCTTCGCTAGAGATCAGAACTATGAATAAAATTTACTGAAAATCTTGCAAATAAAGCCTACTGTACTGCTGCAATTCTTGGTAGCTTTAATGTAAACTTCAAACATTATTTATGACATCTGACAGCACTGAATGTAGTAAATAACTATTTCTGTATTTTTTCTTTCAGGAGTTTTACCCTATGATTAATAAAAGCAAAAACACCTTTTCCACTCTCACAGCACTACTGTGTGTAACGCTTATTAGCATCCTCCAAACTAGAATGAAATTGTTCATGGCAGTAGAAACCATCATATTCAGAAAATTTTTGCAGGAGCAGGGCCTTAGTGAGGGGGAAATCTGACATCTATAAAATGTCTACTCAATCCTATGAATAGGACCTTACCAAATTCATTGTCCAGTTTGGTAAATTTTAGTCACATGATTTAAATATTCCTAAATTTCCTAGCCGCAAATATTTAAGTCACAGATTTCATGGTGTTGTAATGGCAGGGCTCTTGACACACAAAGGGCTTTCTGTGGGGGTACTGTCACCTTTACTTCTGCGCTGCTGCTACCTCCTGAAATGGGAAGCTAAAGTGTGTTGGCTGCTGACTGCGAGTCCAGATCTGCAGGAAGCACCCACCAGAAGTGAAAGTGTCCTAATAGGTTACTGCCACTTGTAATTCTGTGTTGTCACGCCGGAGGTAGGTCTGAGTAGCCCATGTAGGGGATAGCTGAGTTACCATGTGCTCTACACCACAGGGTAGAGCCCTTACTCTTCTCATTTGGGGTAGAATAACTGGGTCAACAGGAAAGCGATCTGCAGTTGACTGAGGTCTTAACAAGACCACCTAAACTGACCACCAGTGGATTGGTCTCAGAGCATCTATCTGGGCTGTAGGGTAGATGTAGCCTCTCTGATGAGCTGCTGCTGATCATAATGCTGCTTTCAGTGCAGATGCCCAGTCAGTAGCCACTGCTCTGAAGGCAGAACAGAAGTAAAGGTGGCAATACCGTGACTCCTCTGTAATTGCCAAGTTTCATGGGGGAGAGCAGATTTCATGGGCCATGACAAGTTTTTCACACTTGTGAATTTGGTAGGGCCATACCTATGTACTTTCATACATTTAGCCTGTTTGATGGAGAATGTCACCAGTACTTCTCAAAATTTATTGACATTCTCACATGGAAAATATTTAGTGTAAGATTTCATTAAATATTAAATTGTGTGTCAACTAGCTCACCAGTTCTCAACCTTTTTTTCACCAGGAGCCTACATTTTCTGTCTTGGTGAATATGAGAACTGGAATCAGTGGAGGAGAGCAAGTTGCTGCATCTCTGCTCTTCCTAACTTTGCTTCTGCTGGGTCCTAGTGACAGTAGAATTCCTCTACAGCCTTAATATGCGCTTTTGAAGGTCATACTCAATGAGTTGCAAAGCACAACATTTTCTTCCATTTAATCTACTCTTAAGCAGCTATGCTGGAAGGAACAGTGGCCTTGTTGATAACCAATGGGATCAGGAATGTCACAACATGCCTGCAAATTGAACATTATGATGATTAAATATTTTTCTTAGAGGAGTGCCTAAAGTCTGCAAAGATGACTGAGGCTCTGTTGTGCTGGGTGCTGCATAAATGGAGGAGAGAGACAATCCATGCACTGACTGAGTTCCACGTTGACTATTGCTTTATGGTATTTTAAGTTTTTCTTTCTCCTAAGTATTCTGCATGTTATTCATCTCAATGCTGTAATTGTTTAAAATTTGTAATCATATACATCTCACACAATCAATTTTCATGTCTTGTAATCTATTTATCACTTTTGTGGCCTTTCATTGGATTTGGAAGGATCTATGGTTTTTTTAGAAATAAGATGCCAAAAATGAGACTCCCTCCAAGCTGAAATAAAGTGTTTTTACCTTTTCCTTCTTCTATCAGTGCAAACCCTGCATTCAGACCAGAACTTCATTTGGCTTTTTTTCCAGCCTCATTTTATTTTGAGTTCATGTCCCATTTCTTGCTTTCATCTCCATAGATTTTTCCGCAGCATTGTTCTTTAAGTAGCATCCTCATCTTTTATGCTTGTGTTGGGGGTCTGCTTTTTTACTTTTACATATTTTATCTAATTGAGATCTCTCTAAATCTTTCAGATGATTCTGTAATTTGGATGAAATCTGCATTCAGACTGCAGTTCTTCCCAGCTGATATCAGTACATGCATGACCATTGTCATCAACAACCACGGGCTCAATGCCCATTGGTGTCTGGTGCATCTCTCACTATTTCCTTCCATCTTTCCCTGTCTAGTGCGGAGTGGCTTAGCTTCCGTAGACTAGCTCCGCACCAATCTTCTATATCATCTACCCATTCCCTGTGGAGTCTGCCTCTCCTATTCAAACCACCCATTATGCTGAATCCCAGGGTCCTGAATTTAGTTCATCGGTTATTCTGCAGTGATCAATGTACAATTTATTATATCCACTAAGTCATCACTGAAATAGTGAATAAAACAATTTCCATTACTGAGCATCCACATTATCCCACTCCAGATAATGATCATAAAGGAATCAACTGTACCATTAGTTGTTATAAAGCAAGGAACAGTTCCTAGGAAATCTCATATATTTGAGAGCTGGATTTCATGCTAGACAGATCACTGAATTGGATACACTTAATAGTCTAAGAGACATTAAGAAACTTGGTTTTAGATAGGAACCAAATCAATAATTTCATTCCTCCTCTACCGAGTGTTTATTTTCCTACATTAAAAAACTACAAACAATTAAAATATAATAGTTATTTTATACATATATGGTCAAAGGTGCGTGTCTCTGTTAAATCTATCGTGAGATGAACAGATTTTCACCAAAGTATCAATTTTGTGATTAAAGCACACATTTTAAAAGGTTAAGGACAGCATAACTTTTAGGAAAAGTTACTTTAAAAAGGTTTTACTTGTAGCTGTTACTGAGGAGAACACAAATACTACAGTCCACTAATCTCATGAGTTGTTTGCTTACAATCCATGTTTGAATTATTAATTCCCAATTTGTGTGTGCCATGTACAGGGTTCTAATTCTGAAAACTGCAGCCTGCAACTACACCACCTCCTAAAGGCAAAGTTACAGAATCTCTTCTTTTCACATGCATTGTAGGATCTAATTTTAAGCACAGGAACTTTGCAGGTTTTTTCTTTTAAACAACAATACCAAAGTAGGCCAGTTTGGCTAAACTAGTGAAGTATCTATGGTTAGTCAAGGAAAGGACAATGGGAATCTCTGCAGCTAAAACACTTATTTCAATTAAGTTTACATTAAGACAACTTTCCTCAATAACTTAACTAAAATGCCTTGGGGAAGGCCATCATTATTGTCATCTGTGATCGTATTCCACCATGCCACCTCATAGTTTTCAAAATATGTATTAAGTTACAGTTTTGTTGCTTATTGACCCATATATTACAATGTTTTTTCTTAACAGTCCCCTATCTTTCTCTCAAGAAAAAACAAAAATAAAAAACCTCCTAACCCTCTTTCAGGTGCACAGCAGTAACTTCCATTTGCCACATTTGTCCCACCTATTTAATATCTGTTCTTTTTTTCAAATCTTAGGCTGCATCTACAATATGAAATAAAATTGAATTTAAAGGAGTTAGCTTGACATTAAAACATCACTAGCTCAATTCAGTCTGCTCTAATATCGATAACAAAAAGTCAATACTAAGGGACGGATATAGCATCAATTTTGAATTTAAAAATCTCGAATAAAGGCTAGTGTGGAAGCATCATGTCCTTAATTCAAATTTATTAGCCTCTTCAAGTGTTACATATGTATCCCACAAAGCTATGTGCCGCACCTGGCTCCCAGCTCCCTGTCACTAGTGGGACCCAAGAAACTGACCATGGCTGCTACACCATCAGCTTCCTGAGTCCCTCAGCTTTGTTGGAGCCGGGAAATTGACCAGGGCTGCTGCACTGTCAGCTTCCCAGGTCCTACAGTTTGGGGAAGCCAGGAAATTGCCCAAGGCTGCTGTGCTGTCAGTTTCCCAGGTTCCCCAAGCTGCAGGGAGCCAAGAAACTGACAATGCTGCTGCACCTGGCTCCCAGCTCAGAATGCAGGGCTGAGGGAACTGTGGGATATGTTCCCACAATGCACTGCTGCAACAGTCAATGTTTGGCGATTTCTGTGTGGAAGCAATATGTTGAATTTGTTGAGAGCCTGTAGGAAGTGAGGACACTCAAAATCGAATTTAAAAACCAGCATTATAAAAATCGATTTTAATAAATTCAAATTTATCTTGTACCACAGATGTAGCCCTGTAAAGGAGAAACATCCCTAGAGCGGTGTTGGTGACAATAGCACAAACAAGAATTATAAAACTTTTATGTATGCACCCATGCACCTGCAGAATTATGGTACTATATAGATAAATAATGCTTGTATCTCTTTTCTACATTGTGTAGTTCAGGATTCAACTTTTCCAACACATTAAAAGGGTAAACGTTATAAAGTTGGAGGGTTTATAATTTTACTATTATAGTTTTACTATTAACCTTGGGGGTAAGGAGGACCTGTTCTCACAAAACAAAGTTGGTTCCATGCCACAAGTATTTATCATTTCCATTTTAAATTATTGATGCAATTATCCACTGCCTAAAGACCTGAACTGGCTTGAATGTTTGAGGGGGATACAATTTTCTCAGGCACCAGTAGCTGCTCTTTGGAAACTGATCTGCAGTGCTATCAACCTCTCTACGGTAATGGCCAACTCTGATGGAGGGTGATATGCTGTTTTCTATCAGTCTGCAGATTCATGAGAATGACAAGACAAATGTGGACAGGAATTACAGAAGCTTCTTGAAAGGTATTTTATACATCTCCAGTGGAAATGTAGGATTTCATGATGATTAGACACACAGGGTACTATTTAGTATCTGGGAAGACTGGAGCTGCAGGGCAGTCTTTTTCTGGCAGGTTTTGCAGATACATGACAAACACCATTTTGTATGCAGTGTATGAATCATTTAACACACAAACCCTGACAATTTTTTGTCTTTTTTCACAGTATTCCAGATATTTGAAATATTACCACATTTATTGACTCAACATAATAAATAGGGCAAAGCTTTATCAATTACACACGGGCCAAACTAGAGAAACTCTAGTGAGTCGCTCGGGCTTATGCAAGTGTAATTGGCACCAGAATTTGACCCACTGAATATACATTAAAGAATGAAGTAGATGAACAATACAAATGCTGTCATACCTCTGGCAATTTATGTCTTGTCAACAGTTCACTGCTTGTCATTTGCTTTGCCTATACCTGCTCTCCTTTCCTCGATTAACTCCATATTTTCACTTTTGCTTTAGTTTGCTTGAAATAGGTCTGGGATTAACAAGGAAAGACTTAAAATACTTAAGTACCACAATATTATCACCAATTCTTACTTATCTGAATAATAGTGGGCTGATGATAAGAAAGCTCTATATGCCCCCAGAAAAAGAAATAGTCTGACGATCCAAAGGCATATTGGGGTACAAGTACTATTGAGCTCAGTTTCCTTTCTAATTTACAGAGTATCAGAGAGTGTTCAGACATCATTTACTGACAAGCATTCCTGTTTAGTTTGATTGTATTAGCATCTGAAATATTATTGGCTTATTCCTGTTGTTTCTACTGCACATTATGAAGAATGTGAATCCCACAAAAGCAACTGGGAACATTAGTTGATTGCTCATCCATCAGTAATAACGCATTAGATCATTATCTTTTACTGACCTACTTTTATGCACGCTTCATTCCACATATAACAAACAATAACTGACTCTGGTATGGAATTTAAGAGTTTGCATACACAGTCATTTTTCAGGCATACACAGTCAATTTTACATTGCTCTATGAAGTAAAGTGATTTAAATGTAGTTATTGTTAAAGTATTTTTATTGGACCACAGTGTAAAATATGTTCAGAGGGAAAAAAAAAAAAAAAAAAGAAAAGGCATTTTTCCTGAACAAGAACTTTCCTGCAGGGGATGTTAAGATGTGGACACTCATCACCTCAGACTTTTTCCCTTCTTGGCAATTATACAACATTCAAACCATAAGCCATGCCATGGCAGGTCAGCAACAGCAATGCCTGAGTCAACTCTTTGAATTTATTTACATAATAATTTCCAAAAACAAACCAAATTCATACCTGAAAAACTACTTCACTTTAGAAGTGATTATTACAATGCAGCCCATTGTTTTACTATATTTTACACACTAAGATGTCATCTGAAATAGTGAGTAGAACATATACAAAACTTATTTAAATGTATATTTAGAACTAACCTGTAACAGCAGTTACTCAACTTAGCACATAGTACCTCAGTTAGCTGAATCATTCATGGATATTGCTAACCTACAGAGGTATAAGAGTTAAAAATGTTATACTGTGAACATTTAACTGGGTTAAAACCCCAGCAGGGCGGTGACAAAAATTTATTTAATATTATAAATTGGGCCAAATACTGCCTGGTGCTGTATAGAGGGAAAGCCGAGGGTCACTGGTTTGTCAGGGACTAATACTCCTACATACTGTGAAGCAGTTTAGAGGGAGGAGCAACAAGTTGCGTAACATCCTGGCTCTGAATGGACAAGCATATACTTCAGTTAATGTTAGGACTTCAGCCATGCAACTGAAGCTATTTTTGCCTTAGGTCTGTCATTACCAGATGTAGACAATTACTATATTTAAAGTTCCAAAACTGTGCACGGCATACTTTATTTTTAAAAGGACATGGAACACTTGTTTTTGTATCATTCACTTCAAGATGTATTTCCAGTAAAGTATAAATAAAATGAAAATTTAGAGTCAACATTTTTCATTTCTGAAGATACACTTCAATTTACATGAAAAACTACAGGACCATAATATTTCTTAATTATTTCTTAAACCATAGTTTTGACAATTAACTGTAGAGTGTAAGAAGTTCTACAGAACATAGCTGTACAGCAAAAACTGAACATTTTAATGAAAAACAGGCATGTGTTAAATACAACAGACTATTTTGCTCTTTTAGCAAATGAAGATAAAAATAATAAATATTTAAATAGCTGGTTGAACTGTAGCTTAGCGCGCTGTGCATGGTATTTGGCAATGTTTCAGATCTAAACTCTTTCCCTTTTGCAAAAACAGAGCAATTGTTAGAAGACAAGCATCCTTTTTGTCTCTTACCTTTTTATAATTCCCCTCCATCTCCAATGGGGATACTTCACTGATGTCGTCATCCATTCCATCACTGTCCAAATTCATTCTTTTAACTCAAACCCACTCTCTGAAGACTAAATATTTCCTGCTATAATCACTGTTTAGTGTATCCACAACTAGTCTATACTTCAAGATATATTTGGATTTCTCATTTTTAAACTGAAATTTGGGATAAAAACATGAAAACTGGTCAGCGTTGTTGCTCTCTTTCATTCAGAAAGGCTGTCCAATGCTAATTCCCTTGTCTCATTCACTCTGCTGTGAGGACAGCTGCTACACCGTGCAGTTAAAATCTAACTTCTTGCTGACACTTGGGCCTGTCAAGGGTATGGTCTTCTCAATCTGCTATCACCTTCCTCTGAACAATTTGCTAGAATCCTCTTCAAAGCATGTTCCTTTTCCCTAATAAAGTAAAAGGCTGTTTTTGAGCCTTAGCCAGCTGATTACACAGAGTTCACTGCTTACCCGTGTGTGTTTTAGCTACGAGAGGAAAGCAGCAGTCTTCCTCCAGCCACTAGTAGTGCAGGATAAAAATAGATGGAAAACTTCCTAGCAGACTACAACAAGGGCAGACAAAATGTGGTATCTCATGACAAAATTAAAACAGTATGGTTCAAAATCAAGGCAACACAAGGCAAAACTGTGGACTCATTTCTGGGATTTCCATGTACAACCATGCAATACTTTCTGTACAGACTGGGTGTTCTGTTTTAATATACACAACTTTAGTCTATTGGGGAAGCAAAAAAGAATTCACTAATTTGTTTGGAAACTCACCCAGTATCTTCTCAATTTCAGGAGAAGCACTTTACTCTTTTTATTGCTGGTCTTATTTCCAGGCAGTACATGGTTTGCTTACTTGCTTAGAAGACAGGGGTAACAAAATCTACAACTGAAAAATTTTTTCATACACATTTCAGAAAGTACATATACCTAACTGGGGATTTTCAATTTTAAAGGGTTATTCCTTGGCTGGAACATTCTGGTCAGACATAATAAAGCTTTTTAGGAAAAAACATAAATCTAAACTAAAGGAGAAAAAGGAACCATTCACATATAAAGATTTTGCTTGCCATGATCTTATAGTATTTCCAGAATTAGATTAAGCCTCATTGGTAGCTACAAATTTAAACAGCAGTGTGGACCCTTGCTTCCCAGGTGATCACAAGTATGTTGCACACTGCTCCCCACTCTCCATACCAGGTTTCCTTTTAGATTTCATAAAGCTTTCCACTCACCCCAGACTTGTGGACCTAGTAATTAGTTTGGTAATGGTATTTATGAAGTCATGGAATCTCCAGTTCTCCATTTGTTTCCTGAGCCCCTCAGCTTTCCATTTTTAAACCTTCCTTCCTCAGACTGAATGTTATTTCCATGGAGGCAGACATTTTAAGTCACTCAGGAGTATTAATTCTGCTGCCTGTCAATTGTCAGTGGGGGAAGTAAGAAAAGATAGGGGAAAACATGAATGTACCAAGAGCTTCCCACTGCAGAGTGGGATGTAAAGACCTTGCTGAACATGACACACTGGTGGCCAGCACTTATTGTGCTCCCTCTGCCCTCTTCACAAGGGAGCCTGGATGATATACCACCATATCCACCATGCAAGGGAAGGGTAAAATACTCCAAACTGCAGTTCTAGAAATATTCACACCTTGCTCCCTCTAAGAGGGTTCCACTGAGAAGAGGTTGGAGCCTAGTGTCTTTAATTCAGGGTCAGTGAGATTGCATGTGGGAGGGAGGAAGAGCAGATCCCTCTCCTTTCCTCCTAAGAGCATATGATAACAATAATGGTTCAAACCAAATGGTCTATCTAGTTCAGTGTGTCCCATAGGCACAGATGAAGAAGCATTTCTTGGCTTTTTCTCAGCATCCACGCATGCCTTCTAGGTATATCAACCCTGAGCTGGCCTTCATTCTTCAGACAGGAGTGAAAAATTAGTAGTGATGGTTTCTGCACAGCAAACCAAGCCGAGAATGGTAAACACCAGGAATAAAAATTCCACTTGTGCCTGTCCTGTTTGTAGGACACAGAAGAAAACATACCAGAAACTGAGCTATCTTTGGCTGTGACTGATGGGAGACAGGCCGTGTTACATCCTGTTTGCTTATACTTTGAAGGCAATTGTTCACAAGAAAAAGGCCTATAAACATGTTTTTGAAAAAACTGAAATTTATGTCTAAACTAGTCATGTGGCTTTTTTTCTTTTTAAACAGCTTGCCAGAGTCCAATGGTTTATTATGATGTTCTTAATTTGCCAATAGGGTACTATAATACGCCTTTCCCCAAGGGGGGTGGGGAGCAGAAGTCTTGCACATTAGTGCTGAGATTTTCAAAAGGGATTAAGGGAGTTTACTACCCACTTGAAAATCACCTTTGAAAATCCAACACGAGGTATTACCAGATCTTTCACATAACTTATCTGAAGATTTTAAAAATCTTGGGTTTTGGCCATTGCTGTAACATACATATATAAAACCACAATAAACTTCTTCCCAAGTACATGTACAGGAGAGAATTTTAAACATCATAATTTCCCTGCCCCACCAAATCATAAATTTCTAAATTACAATAAGTTTTGGACAAAAATTGTCTTCTGGCCACAGAATTGTGGCCATCAAACAATAGAGAGTTTGGTGTAAGGGGAAAGTGAGTCTGGTGTTACAGCAAGCAAACTTCAGCCCCTATTATGGAAAGGTTTACATTTTTCTATAATGTAAGAAACAGGGTTTTGTTTTACCATAGCAGCAAATTTTGAGGTCAGACAAAGAGGATAATTAGCATAATTTTCTCCCTCCTACACAGACGGTAAAAGTTAGAAATCTGTGTTCAAATTCTGGCTCATTTCCCAACTGAAGAGTTACTATGGTTGTTCCTTAACTAGAGCCTAGTAGAAATACTTACACTGCAGAAACCCACCATGCAAACGAGCATGACTGACATGCTCATTCTGGTTTGTTTTAGTCAGAGCTTTGCAGGCCAGGAGGGGGATGACGTGCCTGAGCTGTCTGGCAGTGCTTGCATAGCACCTGTCACTTTGGCTGACTTCTAGATTAATGCTATTAATCCAGTGCCTTCATGACTGTCACTAAATTTCTTCTCCTCGCACTCAGCTTCAGAAAAGGACAGAATCATAGGGCTTGAAGGGAGTCAATGTAAATCTTGATGTGCTAAAAGTTAGGCAAACATTTGTTTAAATGCTTCACTGGATCAGAACCTAAATGCCTAAAGCACAAAACGGAGGTAGGATGGTATTTGTGTTGCCAAGTTACAGTTTTCACATTTGTAATGGTGACATGACAAAACACAACACCAGCCTATTAGTTCAACAGTTCTTAACTACTTTTCAAGTCTCTCAAACGCCTAAACTGTACTTACATAGGGTCACACAAAATGCATTTTGCCAGTTAGCTCAGTAGTTTTAATTATGCACCAATGATGATTAGTGATATTCTAAAACATTCTACGTCGAAGTTTCATGGGAAAAAAAGCTTAATGAACAGGGCTGGCTAAAATCAATTGTTTTCCAAGTTGGTTGCTTTGTAATTACTGTGCCGTACAAGGGAATTATGCTTATGCGCTTGTTTTATTATTTTTGGTTCCTATCCATGGCTGACTCAAGTGTGTCATTTTCCAGCTTTACTAAAATTAACTTCCTTTTTCCTGCAGTAGGGCTCCTGATTTTTATTTCTGATAATATATGGTTTCTCAAGGTCTCCTTTCAAAATACATTTTTACAGATAGTTATTGACAAAAGAGAAGAAAAGTCCTTAGCATTGTTGCTGCAGAGCTTTAAGAAGCATAACATTTTTCAGAAAAAGTGTAACTTCACTGTATAAATCCTAGGAACTAGCTTTCAAAATTACTAGAAAATATTCATGCAACATAACTCAGTTATTTACTAAAAATACCAAAGGGGACCTGTGTGCATTTTGTGTAGGAGAAAAGGGCTAAGAGCTGGTCAGTGGTTACACAAAGCTTTTTATTTTATTCAGGGCCATGAAAATTAAACCACACCAAGTAAGTATTATCTCACTGAAGGTTTTTTAAAAAAATAAAATCAAATCACATTTTACTCCCTTTTAGCAATTATAAAGTTGGTGCCTACCTAGTCAGGGTACAAAATGCTACAAAATAAACATAGGAGCTATGGCTATGCTCGTGAGCTTTTCTGACAAAACTGGAGTTTTGTCAATAAAATTCTCTGCATGTCCGCACACAAAATGCATTTTGCCAACAGTCTGTCGACAAAACTCAGCACTTCCGATGACAATCTTCTGACTCTCCCAGATGAGGAAGAGTGACAGAGTTTGATGACAAAAAAGCTGTGCGGATACTTGGGAAGAGTGGGGGAGGGTTGGGGGACCAGCTTCTGTTGACAGAGCCTCCTGGATACTGGGCATCCCAGTCTGCTGTGCTTCTGGTTGGCTGTTTTGTCAAGAGAGGCGCCGGGCAGTCCAGCTGCTCTGTTGACAGAGTGGATCACTCTTTCACTCGGCTTTAGTACATAGCTGCATTCTGTTGACAGAAATTTTGTCGGAAAAACGCCGACAGAAATATCTGTTGACAGGTGGCTCTACTGTAACCACAGCCTCAGAATCTTAATTAGGGTATGGAGCACATGGATTAGAATCACTACATTTTATATTTTCAGAATAATACACAATTTTTAATTAAGTAAATATGTATTTAGGGA
The DNA here is from genome assembly GCF_033958435.1 of Carettochelys insculpta. Taxonomy (NCBI): domain Eukaryota; kingdom Metazoa; phylum Chordata; order Testudines; family Carettochelyidae; genus Carettochelys; species Carettochelys insculpta. The sequence goes on along the minus strand of NC_134146.1, from coordinate 31,382,202 downwards.
TTTAAATATTGTACAATAAATGGAAAATCATTGTCAGAAATAAAGCATGGAATGCTTTGAAGAGATTTCTTTTTGTGCAAGAACTGTTCTAGGTTAACTTACCTGGAAAACATGATCATTGCTAGAGAGCATAAGGAGTCCTGACATCATACTTTTTAAAAAAAAGTACGTACAGCAAATAATTATACTTTTAAATGAAAAACAACATCATGGAAGAAACATGACAAGTTTTCTTATACCCTTCATTCCCCTTGCATACAGGAAATATGGTGCATCTACTGAGGTATACTGCAAATACTGATTATATCAATCTCCTCTATCATTTCAGTATAAATTGATCAATATGAAGAGCAGTTGTTTATTCAGCTATTTTGCACTTGCTTCCATCTTAAATTATTGGACACAGTCCCCTCTAACCCAGTAATAAAATATCCTATCTTCCAATTAAAACTGATATCCAGAAATCCTAAAATATTTTCTTCATGGGATGAATCATTTTAGGCAAAGGAGAAGGCTGTGCTGAAGCAGTTAATCATTACAAGTTGACCATTTATCCCTGGATAGTAAGAGTGTATTCTTTTACTCTTCCTGACAGAACAACATGGTAATAAATGAAAATGAATAAGTAAAACCAAAAAACAAAACAAAAAACAAAAAAACAAGCTTCAAACCAAATAAAAAAACAAAAACCCCAGCACCTAATTACTTTAAGGCATAAAAAACCACCTTGCTAATATTACAGAAACTGGACAGTTTAAGCATAATTTTAATTTGATTCAAGAAAAAGTTTATTTTTGTAGTTGAAATATTGGACTATGACTTTGGAGATCTGGTTCCTCCTATCTGTCCTTGGACAGTCACTAGTTATGCCCTCTTTTTCCCCACCTGTACAATGGAATAAAATTTTCTTGTTTTATCTAGGGCTCTCTCTCATGATATGTATTTATGGTGTCTAGTACATGGCGAGGACATCTTGGTACTACCACTGCCTAAATAAGAAATGTTATTAATGTATTTGAAAAACGTACATAATGTTATTTATTTTACTTCAACACCACTACAGTAAAAGTCAAGCTTTTGGGCTTGTAATTATGTTTAGGAAAAATGAAATATAATCACACCCATCACTGCAGTATTTAACTCAGAATATTTTACGACTTTATTGATAAAAAGACAGGTTATATTTAAAATATATTCACATGAAATCTGTCACCTAAATTACCTCCTGACCCTCCACTTAAGCTTTTCCAGGCTGATTACCCTGTCACCCCAGTACTGTTGAGAAATGTCTTTGTTGGGATTCTCTGAGGACTAATCCGGTAATGAAATCATTCCCACACCAGAGTCACGTCTGTTGATTTAGATTGTAAGTCTAGATGATGGCAATCCTGGGTTTCAACTCAAATCACAACTTAAATGAAAATCTTTTGTTCAGTGAATATCTTTTTTAAAAGTGAAGAAGAAATCAGTTTGGAATACTCTACTGGACAACAGGTTTCTGATAAAGCAGCGTCTCTTTTTGCAATCTAAATACCATTTCTGGGGTCACGTTGCAGCCACCAGCAATCATCGTTCCTCCCAGTAGCTTCTCAAGTGCTGGGAGGAGTGAGTTGATTGTACAAAAGCATTATCCCTCCACCTCTACGCATATTTAAATGACTGTCTTGAAAACTAAACGATAAAACAAATGCATTTCTGGGTTATCACAACATTCCAGACATTTCCGTAGATAGCTACTTCCTTTCCATTTGCAGGTTGTTGACAAAGCCCACTGGAGATGATTACACTGCTGCTGTACTTGTTATATCCATCCAGATAAACAATTTGGTACCCTTTAGGTGCTTTTAACATAACACACACACCAAATTTACTGTAAAACAAAAGAGCAGTCATGTAGCACTTTAAACACTAACAAAATGATTTATTAGGTGATGATCATTTTGTTAGTCTTTAAAGTGCTACACGACTGCTGTTTTGTTTTGCTGGAATACAGACTAACATGGGTACCTCTCTGTTACTATTCAAATATCTTGCAGTCAGTTTAATGATACACAGCAAGTTACACTGTAAGGTTCACTTAGCTTTTGTGTCGGTGGCCAAGGGTTTTTTTTGCGACAGAGAAGTCCATGTAAAATGTTATTAACTATGAAACTGGATCCATGGTTATAGTTACAAAAGCTGTTTTTCCCTTCAGGTAATTTAAATAATAGCATTGCAGGTAGGGGTAGGGAAAGACATAGAAGTCTGAGACTGTACTTTGGGTATCCTAACCAGAAACATATTTAGTGCAACTCTGCTTTATTAGCAGTAGCATTCGTAATAGTAATATCACAGTAGCAATCTGGAAGCTCCAACCAGACTTCATTCTGTTGGGGCAGTACATACACAAAGTGAGAAAGAGTCTCTGTCTCAAAGACTTAATAATTTAAATAGATAAGACAAAGGGAGGAAAAGGTAGCAGAGGCACACAGAAAGGAACTTGCTTTCCCAAGGTCGCAAATCAGGTCAGTAGCTGAGCCAGGAATAGATCCAATGTCTTCTAACTCTCTGCTTAGTGCCCTATGCAGTAAGTCATGCAGACCTCCCCTGGCTCAAGATGCTACAGTTAATAATCAAATGTAACAATCCTATTCCACCCCTCCCCATTCCAGGATCAAAATTAGTCATTCCCTTCAAGATAAAACTATTTACATATCAATTTTAAGCTGTACCCCATTCTTGTGCAGGAGAAGTCTGGGAAAAATGATTTTCAACTTTAAGATTTTATAAAAGCAAGAAAACAGAACTTAACTTTACTCACCTTTAACATAAAAACTCAGTTTTGCATAGGGATAGTAATAAGGCATGAAACAGTAAGCGCCTCCTGCTATTGATTTTTTAAAAGGGCTACTAAAAATGAGCAATACAACTGTAACTGAATATTTATGAGTATTTTAAATATTCACATTTAACTACCCATGGATAACATTTATCTGAATCAATGAAATAAACTTTGAACTGTGCAGAATAAATTTGTTATGGCATACCATAAAGAGAGTGATAGAGAACAGGTCATCATGATCTTCTTGTTCCAAAAATCTGATCTTTGTTTACACAATCTAGTTGACTGATCACAGTAACTCAACTAGAGTACTTATAACTATGATCATCTCTCACACTACCCCAGAACTGCAATTAGTTTACTATTTATTAGTAAAATTTAGAGCATTTCTAATATATTGTTAGGTTATATGTACATTTGGAAGGATTACATTTTTACCAGTAAATGCCAGTAAAACATTGATTTCACTGTACACATACAAACCTATAAAATATATTTTTGTCAACAATCAAAATGGACAAATAGGCAAAGTAAGGTAAGTGCTGCTTGAGAATGTCTGAAAGTTTGATTTAAGGATATGTACACTTCATATGTTGATATCTGATGTGACCATTTGCATTACAATGGTCATAAAGCTTTAGCTTTTTGAATCTCAGCTATCATTACATGATTATCTGATCTCCCCATAACTTCCTGCAACTGTAAAGATTTAAATAGATAAAAATAGAAAAATGCTTAAAAATAAACATTATCCACATAATTATAAAAAATAAAAATAGCATTCCACCAAACCTAGAGAAATTTCAGGTCACTGGACAGCTATTTGAAGAACACATTTTATTGTGAAGGTCTGAATTTGTTACTTCAGAAAAACTCTTGTGAAGTCAGTCCTTATTATGAAAGGACCACTTCAAAGACGGGCCATCAACTTCTTTTCTACTCATACAGATGTGCCTGAAAAACATCGCAGAATGAGCAGAAAGCACTTCCTGATAGCAAAGGGGACATGTTTTCACAGCACTAAAGAGAGCCAGCCTCACCTTTCCATTCCAAGCAGCAGGAACAGCTGTCGTGGACCTGGGGTCAAAGCTCTCTGTCCCTGGAAGCTGGGGGCCAAGGGCAGAAGGAGCAGGACTTAAGGCACTCAGCCCTGGGCCCCTCCCATGCACCGTCAGAGCCACACAAGGAGTGGCGGCACAGTGCTCCATGGGGCTTCAAAGGGGTCCAGAGCTTCAGTCATGGCAAAAGTGCAGGGGAGGAATATAGGAAAATATGTGTGCTGACTAAAGTCATCACATTTTCCTTCCAGTCCACTTCATTGTTCCTGTCTATGCTGTCTCCATCCTTTCCTATATGTTGTCTCTGTCTTTTAAGACAATGTCTTAAATTCTTCTGCCACGCATGACCACAGGCCACCACCACATAAGCACAGAACAAAAACAATCCTATCCAGCCAGTGTCTGTCTTTGCACACGTGACTTTAGTCTGCTGAGAAACAGAAATTGAAAGCCCAGAACTTTCAAGATGCAAGAGCTGACAGGCTGGACAGACTAGAGTCATTCATGTATTTTTATGAGACTTTAAGGGTAGGTGTAGCATACTTGTGATGGGATAATTATAACTTACATTTAAATGAGAAATTTAGTATTTCAAATTTTTACAAAAATAAACTCCCATTTAAATACAAAAATGATTTTTTTAAATCATTGCCTTTCATGCACCCTGCCAAGCTGTCTGTCTCATGAGCCCCATCTCCATGGCAGCAATCTCTCTTAGTTAACTTAATCATAGTAGTTTTTCCATTGGTGATCAGTGCACCCTGGAGCTACTGATCTAATGAGTTCCAACTCCCCTGTTACCAAATGTTTTGCAGCATTATGCAGATAGCAGCTGAAGAAAATAATTATTTTGGAAGATAGGATGGGTGCCATGTCTTCTGCCTCACTACAGGAGAAGTAGACCATAACGGTGACAATTTTTATTTATCTGTAGTCTCATATTTGGTGTTTTCAGCTTTAATTTACAGGTGCTGAGAAATCCTCACAATATGAATGCTAAAAGCTCAAAACCCAAAAGGCAAATAAACACGCTGTAAGTTGTTGTGACTTAAGTCATTAGATGCTTAAACATGTCATGATTTTTGGGGGGGAGGAGGGATATCAAGGAAAATCAAATCTAATTGGGCCATATTACCTTTTTTTGTCTCTTTATGGTTGTATCTACACTAGCCAAAAACTTTGAAATGGCCATGCAAATGGCCATTTCGAAGTTTACTAATGAAGCGTTGAAATACATATTCAGTGCCTCATTAGCATGCGGGCAGCCACAACACTTTGAAATTGACACGGCTCGCTGCCGTGTGGCTCGTCCAGATCGGGCTCCTTTTCGAAAGGACCCTGGCTACTTCGAAGTCCTCTTATTCCTACCTGCCCGTCTGGACCAGCCGCATGGTGACGAGCCACATCAATTTTGAAGTGTTGTGGCCGCCCGCATGCTAATAAGGCGCTGAATATGTATTTCAGCACTTCATTAGTAAACTTTGAAATGGCCATTTGCATGGCCATTTCGAAGCTTTTGGCTAGTGTAGACATAGCCTATGTGTATAAAGCCCAAAAATAGTTGACCTGTCACAGTCAACAGAAATATCCAAACTGATGCTGTTCTCCAAAACCAAATGGCTTCCATGGACAATTTTAGGGCTTATAATGATTCAATCCCAAATGTTTGGGAGTTCAGGAATTTATCAACTTTTAGAACATCAGAAGTAAGTCTGAGAAGACGATACGTAACATTACAGCCATAGCAGTGTGCCCAGCAACAGCAATTCCAGGACCCAGGGCAGAAGAGTCAGTGGGCTCCCAGACAAGCCACACACACAGCCTGGCTGACATCTGGGCAATGTTGTGCTGCCCCGTGAGCTGCCCACTGCACTGCTAGGCATGCTTTTCTACCATGCTTTTCTACCAGGCAAGGGCTTCCACATACATGCCTGCCCAATAGTCCTGCCAAGCGTCTAACTGTGCAAACCCAAAGACCTTTGTCCTGCCCCATCTCTTCCCTGGGCCCTGCTCCCTCTAACACTCACTCTCCCCTGTCCTCACTCATTTGCACTGGGCCTGGGCCTATAAGATAGTGGGGTTGGGCAGCAGGATAGGGTGTAGGTGTGCTGACTCTGGGCTAGGGTGCAGGAGGGGGTTACTGCCTACCTCAGATAGCTCCTGAAAGCAACCAGCACACTCCCTTGGCACCACACCCACAGCTCCCACTGGCAGCACGTGGTGACTCCCCCCCAGGGCCTCAAGAACTGTGTTGGCCACTTCCAAGAACAAGCAGGAATCCTCCCTTAACCCTGTTGTACTGCCAGTGGCTGCTCCTGGACCCTTTTAAATTGCCCAGGGTCTTGGGCAATTGCCTTTTTACCTCCTTTGCACCATCATCAGCAGGCCTGAGTAGCAATAATATTATGGTAGCATCTCGAGGCTTGGGTCCCAATGTGTTACGCACTGTATGCATGCATTAAAAAAAAAAAAAGAAGGAGGGAGGGGAGAGCTGGGAACCAAGTGGTAGCCTGTTTCCTGCTCCCTGCCACTCAGAGCCAGGACTAGTCAGTTTCCTGGCTCCTGCAAACCCAAGGGAGCTGGGAACCAGGCTGCTACATGGTTTCCATCTCCCCAGACTTGTGTGAAATTTGAGTTACATGGAGGTTGCAAGGAATACAACCCCCATATAACTCAAGGGTCTACTGTGCACACACGTCTTGAATATTTCCCTGCTTTTAGCAAGTGTTCGGTATTACTTACAAAATAATTTCAGTCACTCTTAATGGTGCTGTAATAGAGAATACTGATATACCAATGCCAACACACCTGAACAGGGCAATCTGTAATGGTGAAAGGATCCACGGCTACAGAGTTGATACTAGCAGGGACGGAATTGAGCTGTGTAATACTTGAGAACTCACCAGCCTCAGGTGTTAATAACTTTTGGTCACTACTGACCTGATATGGATTCAGATGGATGACCTAAAAGCGAAAGGATCCATATTCCATTACCTTATGACATTCAATTCCATTGCAATCAATATATAATTCTTCTGATTTCTTAAGAGATTTCATATATTAAAGCACAGATCTTTAACCTTCCTAGGAAGGTTATTCACCATACTATCTAGCATAGGATCTAAAAACCGGTTTAACAAACACTGAGCATTTCTCTTTTTTGAATTAATTCTGTTAATTTAAAAAAAAATCTAGTGGGTCATTTTCTCAAGAATTTAGAAAGCAGTAGCAGTTGATTTATGTCAAAGATCATGTGCAGTAAAATGTCTCAGTTCATAAAATAAAACTGTGCTGCTGATCCACCACTCTAAGATTCTTTTGGTTAGCATAACATACTGTCCTGCTTAGCATTTGAGGTTTTTTTTTTGTTTTTTTGTTTTTTTGTTTTTTTTAAAAACAGCCACTACCTGTAGCTCTGAATAATATCAGGGATTTAAAATCTAAACTGTACATTCCGAGAACTAGTGTGCTGTAAATTTCCCTATGCATGGGTCCCTTTGTTAATTGTATTTTAAAGCTCTGAAACCTACAGCACGTTTCAATAAAGAATTTGATCGCAGATGTCACAAATTACTGTGGCAGCCTTAACATTGACATTTCCCCTTCCCCACTCCCAATTCCAAGTCAGTGTTTGGGGAAGACATCTTTCCTCTCTAGCATGCTGAAATCCAATCATTTATGGCTTGTAGTTTGAATTTAAACCCTGGTTTGTGGATCACAGAAGGATTAAAACTTGGCCTCCAGGTTAGTGGATTTTATCATATGGTTGCTTTTGCTGTTCTGTGCAACCAAATAAATCATAAAGATCAATCTCAGATGATACTTTTCTACAATAGATTCATACACTACCAGTGATTTACAGTGAGAATTTTTTGTTTTGAAAGAACACTTTATAATAAAGCAGTAGATTAAATAACTAAAAATGAAGCCATACTATGCACACACAAAACCAAATGCTTTAGGATGCTACACAGCCTAACAGCAGCAGTCTTTTCTTGACTGTATCTAATGTACCTTCACTTAGTCACAGTTCCCAGACGACTGGCTTCCATTTGAGATGAGACAATAGGTGACCTTTAACCCTGCAGTTCTCAGAACTATGCTGGGAAAACATTCTCAGAGAGACAACAATGATGCTGTTTTTTTACGTTACTGAGATATGACAGGCTAAATGCTTCAGAAAAAGATTTAAAAACATTTTAAGAAGGGGACAGACTGTAATAATTATTTTAAACTACTACTTAGATTTAAAATCTTCCAACTCAAAAATAATTTTTAAATGTGTACTACGTGCATGTAGTGGTACTTTGCTTTACTTCCCTTCATCCTATGATAATATGTTATACATATTATACATTGTTGTTATACATTGGGACATGTGTTTAACAGTAATCTTCAAAAAGGACCAAGCCCTAGGAGTGGAATCTGAAATACAGTGTGTGATAATACTGTTAGGCATGTTATGAAAATGCCCACTACATTTTCATGTCTCTAACGTCATAAACAGGCAATTATTGACAGTGAATACAGAACTCTTAAAAATATTAAAAGCTAATCTCTCTTCAAATGTAATAACTACAAAGATGCTATACAAGCTGCTTTGTATAAGTCATTTACATCAAATACTCTAATTTTTAGCTGTAAGCATACCAGAGTTGATATGTTATACAACATAAAACCCAGCTCATACATAAAATCTCAGACGAATGCGTATTACTGAATGTAAAGCAGCAATGAATGGAAGTGCACGGTAAATAAATCAGTTAATTCCCCTTCCACTTTATCTAAAGATTTGTACTAAATTAGCAAACATGTAGTTTGCACAAGAACCTTAGACATTAACACATGTAAGGTAACATTTTAAAATACTCTATTATTATTTTATGTACCAGTTTTTTTGCTCCCCAAAATTGTTTCCCATATCTGAAACAGTTCTTAATGTAAAGGAGTTCTGCTATCTATACTGACATACATATCAGCACAGATTATACCTCTATAATTCATATTTTGCAAGCCAACTAAGCATTATTTTCTACACTGCTTATCAAATACTCAACAAAGCACAGTACAGTAGACGCCAAAGAGAGGCAACCTGCTGCACAGAAAAGGGCAGGCCTTTCTCTCCCTAAAGGATGCCTATCATGGTAACAGAGCTTTAATTCTTACCTGATACGAACAGTTTTCCTGGTGTACCATCTCAGTGCATCATACAGAGAGCAGACACCAAAGCCAGGAATGTTTAAAGAAGCTGCACAGTTAAAATTTACAGCATCTGAAGGAGAAAAGAACGCCCTTGTAAGGCGAGAGGCTTCCTGCAGATTAAAATGGATGCTGTTTCTGCTGTTTCAACCTGCGCAATGGCACTGCCTTTGCAAGCAAGGAGCATAGCAGTGCTGTTCTCCTCAGGGAACTAGCAATGAGGCTTAACAACATGTAGCTAAGACTGTAATGGGGGAGGGGGCTCACTCATCACTAGCACAGTCGGCCAATTATATTACAGACACAAAGAAAAGGATCAGTCTGAGGCTGGTGTGACCTTCTGGTGCTTTCTGAAGGCAGATAACTGATGTGGGAACATTTGAGTCCTCATTAAAGGAAAAGGCAAAAAATTAAAAAAAAAAAATCAATATTTCAATTGAACATTTCTGACCTTCACCATCATTCTCCCTTCCCTACAGCCATTCTTTGATTAGTGCATCTGGAAGATAACTTGCAAATAAATTTTATTACTACTCTGAAGTTTTACTGATGCTTATAAACAGCTTGTCATAATGGTGAAATACAAAAATACAAACATTTGCCTTGGCAGTTTAAAAAACATGAGTCTATTTCAATGATCAGACATTTCTTTCTTTGGACTAGACAATTTACAGCTGAATAAACCCAAATTCCAGTGTACATTCCATCCAAAAAAAGAAATAAGCTATGTATTTTGTCTCCCCATAATAGATGTAAAATACTAAATCATTAGATAAGAGGTGGGAATGCATTCCAGTCATCTTCTTTTACAATGGGTCTGAGAAAATATTTTCTTTAGAATGTTTTTTCCTACATTTACTGTGAACTGTAATTATAGGATGCAATGATATTTTTAAGAAGCTTTTTATTTTCTATACTGTAATCTCCATTTTAAGCAGGAGCTTTGAATATAGATATTTTCAAGTTTAGGGAACGCTTGATGCCACACAAATGAAAGAAAAACACCTGTGTTCTTTGCAACAGCCCCAAACAAAAATTGGGTTGTTTAACTAAATTTCACTGATTTAAAAAAACAAAAAATTAAAGCTCATACAGATATCCATAGGAAACTTTATACACAGCCACAGCTGGTCGGAATAGCATTTTCAGGGATACTATGGCTTGGTATTTTAGCTCAGAGCTAGTTCTTTTACTTTTATAATACCGTTATGCAGTCCTCAGATGAGAGACAATTCGGCCTGAAAATTCCTAGAGGCTGAATAAATCATCCAAAACAGCAGTGATAAGTATCTAACAATAACTGAACAAACATGAATTCTGTAGAATTTTCTACTGCATTTTCAGAATAACATTTTGAGATTATACACTGGGTATGGAAATGATAGTACAGGCTAGGCTTTAATTCTTGACATACAATAGAAACCATATACAAACTTTGCATTCCATTCATGGAAAAACTTTTAAAAGACAGGAGCGAAAGAAGAAATGAAGTACTATTTTAAAGTTTCTCAGGGTTTATGACTTTAGCCTGGGAGTTTTAGCAAGCAGCTCAGAAAAATCTGAGATTTCAGAGTCACTTTCATGACTGGGCTGTTCACCTTCTATTTAAACACTGAAAAAATATTATGCGGTCCTGGTACATTATCAGCCAAAGTGGTGATCTGTAAAACACTCAGTCCAGAGCATGCCTAGTTGTTATGCAGATGCTATGACACAAGAGCGCTGTTTTGCTCATGTATTCCAGAAGCTCTTCCCTTTAATGCAGTAACTGATGGGGGTACCTCCCATATAGAAAAGGCCATGGAGACATCCAGCTCTCAAGAAATTAGCACCTTCTTATGGTGCATCACAGTTGTGCTTTCCCTCTCAATGCCTGAGAACTCCAGGACGGATTGTGAAATCCCTCTAGATCTCTACGTGGGTCGAAGGGACCGCACAATCCCAAACTGGTCAGTGTCCATCATGCAGAATCTGGTGTTCAGTGCTAAGAGACACTTTCAAACTCTGCCAGTCTTTCAACAGGAGTATTAGATGCACCCAGTGCTGCAAAATCTGCTTTGTCCCTTTAATAGCACAGCTATGACATTTCAATCACTTGCTCACAGAATTATGTCAATGAAGTCACGTTTCTTATGTTGTACTGACAGTGAAGACGACATGCTGACCTCAAGTACATCACATTACTCTGGAGAAGACTGCTACTGGAAATATTATAAAACTAGGCTATTGGCAAAACATGGTAAAAAGTTAAAATGTAATGACTAATATTCACATTTGCACAATAGCTTGTATGGAATGAAAATGCACAAAACCTTCTTGGCGATAAAAAGCAACTATATCCTTCTCATTCCTAAATATAGTGTTTCTACAAAATATACAAATGCCAGTTGCATTACTGAAAAGCTTTCAGTCTGTCCCTTCTGTTTTATATTAGCCTAGTTTCCTAGGCCTGTGGAGGCTGAGCGCACAAATTTAAATGGCCATGAGAACACAGGAATCATGACTTTTCCTCACAGTACCTGATTCAAGTGCCAAAAATTTAGCCATGACTCACTATTTCTCTCTCAAAAAATGGCCTTACATGATGATCTGTCGTCCCCCAATTTTCTCAGCTTTTTAGCCTTGCAAGAACATTCAAAAAAGCAGGGAAAATGTGGGCGGCTGAAGAGTCACCAGAGTTCTCACGAAAATGGGAAGGCAGAGCTGAATGGAAAAAAAAACCAAAACCCCATGCTATTTTTTCAGTTTCGTCTCTGAGGGCCTTATCCAGCACCTTAGGAGAAAGGCTGATATATAGTCATCATTACCCCCATAGCCACATGTTAAAGTCTTCATCTCTGCAGCACAGCTTGACAGAGAGTGAGTGCTTAGTCAACAATGCTGTGGGAGAGGAAAGGCCCCAGGCTGCCCCAGGAGAGAGCTAAGCAGAAATAGTAAGTAGGAGTAATAGCTCAGTGAATAGACCTTGTCAGCTCTGCCCCTCCCTCTTACTGGGACCCCACTCTTTAGATATCCCTCTGAAACCACCCCTGACTCATGCATCTGATGAAGCGGGTCTTTGCCCATGAAAGCTTATACTCCAAAATATCTGTTATTCTATAAGGTGCCACAAGACTTCTTGTTGTTCTCAGTGGTTTGAACATTGGCCTTTTAAACCCAAGGTTGTGAATTCAAACTTTGAGCAGGCCACTTAGGGGTCTGGGACAAATAGATTTAAAAAAAAAAATCTGTCCGGGATGGTGCCTGGTCCTGACAAAAGGGCAGGAGACTGGATTCAATGACCTCCTAAGGACCCTTTCATTTCTATGAGATGTATGTACCTTGGAGTGGAAGGTTTCAACTACTCTGCTGAACACCTGGCCAGGTGTTTAGATGGGGAGGAGGAGAAGAGCATCTCTCTTCCAAAGTTTGCAACTTTTACAAACACAAAATCAAGAGGTGGGGAATGGGTGAAGAGAGAGCAACAGGCAAGGAAGTTTCGTAGTTCAGAAAGATGGAGAAAGAAGAGGGCTCCCTTCAAGCCCCAAACACTTTATTCCTCTTTTTGGCTGAACTCCAAAATGGAATAAAACAGCAGAAATGTAGAAGACAACTGATGACAGCCAGACACTGGCTCCTCCAGGTGCCAGTTGTTCATTCAGATGGGAAAACCTTTATCAGTATATGTGGGGATTTACAGTTCAAGTTAGTAAATCTCAGCATAAGTTAAAGAAGCTATTAATTGCCACACGTGAGATAATCATACTGGAGCAATTTCCAAACTCCAGATCTGCAGAGGGTGAAAAGATAGTACTCCTAACCAGACACACCACAAATAGGGGTGGGGGGCAGAAGGAGTGAACCCTCTTAAAACAGGGAAGAGTGTCTGTGGCTCTAGAGCTATGAAATCTCTAAAAGTTCTGATGGGTGAGCATCAGCTAAAGTTTTCTTTTTGGTTGTATCAGAGAACTCCTTCACAAAATGTCTTTTTTAAAAAATAAATTGCAAAAACATTTAACCTTTTAATGCTCCATTCTGAAGAAGTGTAAAGAAATCCCTCAACAGGACTTTTTCAAAAGCTTCCTTTACAGAGGACAAGCTGTTTGCCCCAGAAAGACCTAAACAAAAACCCCACAATCAAACCCCAAAACCTTTGCTAATGATCAAAGTAGCTTTTGCTGTGTTACATAATCTTTGAATGACATTTATCAAGTGTCATAAGAAAGACTCATGAAATTATCCCACACTTCACACACTGCTGATTTATTTTTATAGTTGAAATGACTCAGTGCCATTTCACACAAAGCAGATATCTGACAAGGATAGTGTGAATCTTGTTGGACACAGCTTTGGTGCAGTGAGGAGTGAAGTATACAAAACAATTCTGTTTAACAAATTACTCCTTCAACAGGAATTTGTGCATGGGAGCTGCTTTATGTTTAACTTCTCGTTTGCTGCAAAGAATCTGACCACCTCTTCCAAGAGTCTGTTCTGAACAGGTCAGTTGGTCTGTCTAGCACATGGTTCCCAATTCTGCAGTAAGTTCTGCGTGAACATATGAATACATCCATGAGTCTTCACTGGCATAGAGGTCCACCTCAATACCCCTCATTGCAGCATCAGTGCCACAGCTGCACCACAGTAACAGGCTTCACTGGAATCCTTTAAACCAAGCAAAGGGTCTGCTGTATTTGGCTGTAGGAATAAGGGGATTTCGACATGTGCAGGATCCTTTCAAAAAGGACCCCGTGTAGACGAGCCATGCGCGATCAAAAATGGCACTTAAGTGTCGTGGCCGCCATTACCCTAATGAGTTCCTGTATATTCATTACAGTGCCTCATTAACGTATCTCAAAGTGTCTCATTAGCGTCCCCCTTTCGAAAAGGGGGTGCTAGTGTATTCATAACCCCAAAGGGCAAGTCAGATGGCAATAAATAAAGCAGTAGACGCTTCATGTGATTGAAATGTATTTGGCTGTCTCCCAAATGGGTTGCTACAATAACAGTCTTCCTTGCTAAATTAAAGAACGGGTAAACAGTCCTATTTTTGCACCTATACGATGCCAGTTCACCAAGACAGGAAGGGGCTTGAAAATAAACTAAATTTCACTAAGAAACGCTAAGAAACTCTTGGTCTGCAAACTGTTTCTGAGAACACAAAAGCATCTATACAGCAGTGTTTTGAGAAAAAAATGCAAGTATGAGTATGATGCTAACCGTTCCTTGCTGAGAAGAGATGCATCTCTCTGCCCAGGAGGAAGCTACTGAATGGACAGAGAGAGCTGTTAGCCAGGCAAAAACTGTCCTCTCCATCTCTTCTGACTGCTTTTATAGAATGAAATATTTAACTCAACTTGCCAAGAGAAATTTTCCCCAACAAATGAAATGGAAAATTCTGTCTGACTTACAAAATGGGATTCTACAGTTGAAAAAAATATAAGGGGTCTAGTATATGCCTAGATGGTAGTACCTACCGAGAGCGTCAGACAGAGTGAGGAAGAAACCAAAGAAGAACGTCTCCTGACTGATATGAAAAAGGGACTACATTTTATAAAGAAAAGCAGGAACAGTATATCACACTACTGGGTCCTAATGAAAGATGTCATGATCAATAACATCTAGCTCTTACATAGGGAAGTAGATCAAAGCATGTTGCAAAGCATGTTAGTGTCATTAACCCTATTCTACACCAGGGAAAAATCGGCAGGGAAGTGAAATGACTCACCCAAGGCCACACAACAGGACAGTGGCAGAGCCAGGAATAGAACTCTGGTCCTCCTGAGCGCCAGTCCTGTGCTGCTGGATGAACAGATCGCTGCTGACTAGAAGTTCCAGAGAATTTTGGTTTAAAAACAGAACACAGGCTTTATGGGATATACGTAGATGTCCAGAGAGAAATAATCCTCCTTCCAAAAGCCTAGCTACCAGGATGGGAACCATGGATGTTAAAGAATGAGTAATCTGCAGAACAAGTAAATTTCTGTTGGTTACTCAGTTAACACCCCGCCCCACACCCACCCAAAACACATTCTGCTGCTCTGCATTTAAAAGGCTGAGCTGGCACACAGGGTATCTCAGCTGCTGTCCCCATCATAGGGATTGAGCTCTTCCCTCCTCCCATCTCCCTGCTCCTCTGTTTCTAAATTCTAAAAGCAGAGTGGCAGGAGAGAGGGGGAAGTGCCCAAACCCCATGGTGGGGACAGAAACAGAACCAGCCTGTGTACCAGCTCAGCCTTTTAAATGCAGAGTTGCAGGGGGAACAGAAGCTGAGCCAGCCTTGCCCTAAACATAATGGGAGAAACATTCTCTCTCGCCCACAATCACCCTTATTATAAACTGCCACTCAACATTTTGATGCCTTATGTTACTTGTTCAGTTTTTCCTGGAACAGAAGAAGAAAGCTAGGTCTTCTAGCTAACAGTGGTTACAGTAGACAATGCTGGTGGTTCATTTTAGTTTAGTTTTCTAGAACTTCATTATTAACATATCCCCAGTTCAGGTAATGACCAAGGTGGAAACCCATAAGGACTTTTAAAAACGTTATTTACATGTAACAGGTAATTATTTAAACCAGTGACTGGTCATTTCTAGGAGAAAGTTATACAGCTCTAATTCACGTAAATGACACAATATGCCTGCTGTGCATACTTATCCATAATTACTTATACTCCTTTTTTCTTCATCAATAGTTAGTATTTTTACTAACACTACAGGGAACACAATTTACTTTATGCTTGCATGAGTAAAATGTATTTTCAAGAAACTATAAAAAATACATGCAGAATTACTGGAATGTAATGATAATTTTCTCATGATTTACTTGGAGTGATGTACTTAGCTGTATTTTAGGTTAAGCAACAAATTTTTCAGCATTACCACACCTGACAAAATAGATTTTTTTCCCAAAACTGAATAATACAGTACTAGCAATCTGTTTTGACAACATATTTATTTGAAAACAGGACTCTTTCCTCAGATTACTTTCACATATAATACTTGAGATTAATTTTTTATTTAAACAGAATGCTGCTGAGATGTTTTCCATAATTTTGAATATATAACTATTCTCCAATAAAATAATCCTTTAGAGGCTTAAATACTCTTTGCACTTCTACAATTTAACAAAGATTCTTAAAGCACTTTATAAAACATAAGCCTCAAGAATACACACACAATCCTAGGAAATATAACAGGATAGAAACTGAAATGTTTGCTTCACTGGTTTGCTTTGGAAGACCTGTCTACCATAACTAGCAGGTTAAAAAACTCCCACCAGTGCAACTTCATCCTGTAATATCAAGACTGAGATTGGTAGAGCAAATGGCTAAACAGTTATTTTACTACCACGCCTCTGCATCGCTCTCCTTTCTCATCATATTAAATAAAAAGCAGGCAGATGTTCTCTTTTCCCCTGACCCAGATGGGTGGGGGCAGAGGGAGGTGTGAGGAAAAGCAGCCCCCCAAACCTTGTCAATCAACTCATCCAAATAATGTTTCAATAGACCTTTCTCCATCCCTGAATAAAGATATATTAGGTAATTATGACAGTGAAAAATATATCATAGGTGTACAAGATTTAAAAAAACAAAACAAAACAAAACCTCCTATTCCACAAACACAGCATTGGACAAAGATATAGAAACAGCATGGTAGATTTTAGTTTTGGAATCTATGTAATCATATAGAGAAAGAATGTATCCATCTATTCACACAGGAAGAGATGATATATCAAGTCCATTTTGACCTAGGCTTGGTCTTTACTACAGGTATCAACATAAGGCAGCTTATATTACCCAATGTCAGTACCTACACTACAGTCTTTCTCCTGCTGATTTAAGTGCCCTATTGCATACACCAACACAAGCTCACAGAACCACCTCCACAACCGCTATGTCTACACAAGAGGATTTTTCTGGCAAAGCTGTCATTTTGTTGAAAAATGAGCACAGACCATCTACACGCATAATACACTTTGTTGACAGACTGTCAACAAAGCCCAGCACATCCACCGGCAGCACCGTACTCTCTGTGGTCAGGTATAATGCCTTTGTCCACAGTTTTCTATCAACAAAAAAGCAAACATGTCAGATGCTCCAGGTGCCCTTCTGTTGACAGACAGGGTTGCCTGTTCCCTGGGCAGCCCTGTTTGCTGAGCTTTTGGTTAGTCCTTCTTTCAAGAGAGTGGCCGGGCAGTCTGGCCATTCTCTGTTGACAGAGCAAACTGCTCTTTCAATCCGCTTTCGTGTGTGGACATGATCTGTCAACAGAGGTTTTGCTGGGAGATCTCTCCCAACAGTAACTTCTGTTGCCAGATTGCTGTAGTGTAGACATAGTCAATAGGTGTAGGGCTTATGTCTGCGATGCTAGGGTGATGCAATGTCTGTGTACTACAGACATGACTTTCCTTATATAGGTTGCACATCCCTTATTCAGCATGCTCAGGACTTCACAGATCCTGAACAAAAGAATTTGCTGAACAACCGGAAGTCTGGGGCTTCTGCACCCAGATAGTCCCGAGCTCCAGGGCTGCTGCAGCCCCAGCCTCCCTCCCTGGGACAGTGGCCCCAACCCAGGCTCCCAGGGGCTTCCACTGGTATCTTGCCAGTCCCTGCTCCATGGTGCAGGCAAGGGCTCCAGCTCCCAGCCCTGCTAAGGCTTCTTCACCAACCGCTACTCTCGTCTGACAACATTCATGGTCCAGCAGGATGTCCAAGAGCATACCAGATTTGAGAGGTGCAACCTGTACTGGCTGTTGGCTGTTGTATTAATTTCAGGGATCTGCTGGCGTCCTGAAATTGACAAGACAGCTGTTGCTGCATCTCCAGTAGCTGCTTCCTCTACTTCCCCTACTCCCAGCGAAGAGAAGGGAAGTGAGAAACCCCAAGGGTAGAAGGGCTTCTGCAGGGAGGAGGAGAATGCATGGAGCTAAGAACTCTGACTCTCAGTGCCTCCCCCCACCCCCAAAACCCTGCTGCTCCTCTTCAGTCAATGGAAAAGAGCTCCTAGGGACACACATCACCAACAAAAGGCTAGCGTGGGCTGCTGTAAATCGAATTCACATAGGTTGACTTATAACTGCAGTAAAAAATATGCTCCTAGAAGTACTTACCTATTGAATCTTAAATAAAACCTTTCAGAGTATGTTACTTATTTTCCATGTATTGCTTTGGTTCAAAGGAGTATAGTACCCTTACCAGGCAGTATATTTGGGATGTGAAGCTTGGCATTTAAAAAAAGAAACAAGAAAATATTCTGTAAAATAGATGCTGATTCTCAAGCAGGAAATTTTTCATCCTTTAAAAAGGACACAGATGTTTACCCCCCACTTGCCCAGAAAGAGTTAATACAGAGAAGGGGGCTAATTAACTCAGCAGGTCACAGTTGAGGTGAAGCAGGTGGCTGACAGAGAGCCCAGCTGAGGGGTTGGTCTGGGACTACAAAGAAAGAAAATCTAAAGAAGATGGAGCTTAACTTGAAAGTCTGTGATTACCCCAGGGAGCAAGGGAGTTATGTTTGGACTGGCAAATCCAGGGGCACTGGGGGGGGGGAAGCCAAGAAAGCGGGAGAGAAACCTGACTGCCTTCCCCTGAGCCAAGAAGGCACAACCCTTGACTGCTGGCTAGAGGGCTCCTGAGTCAGAACCAAGCCACTGAGGGAAAGAGCATGATTTGGCAATGAATGGGGAAATGCTTTGGTGATGTTTGGATGGCCATGTCAAGGAGAGGCGGCAGCAGCAGGCTGTGGAGAAAGACACACCTGAAGAGCAAGGGAGAGGGCGCAAACGTCATGCAATATGGAAAGGGGCACTAATATCATAAGCTGTTCCCAGGAATCTCTAGGAGGTGTCATCGTAGTGGAGAATGGACCACCACATTACAAAACAAAGTACTTCAATATGTTGCTACTATTTTGTGTGTGTGTGTGTGTGTGTGTGTGTGTGTGTGTGTGTGTGTGTGTGTGTGTGTGTGTGTGTGTGTGTGTGTGTGTGTGTGTGTAACAATGCGTTTGTGCAGGGCTCCCTCATAGAAGCCATTAATTCATTTTTATGAGACTCTGGCTACGTCTACACTGAAACAGAACTTTGAAATGGCCATACAAATGGCCATTTTGAAGAAAACTAACGAGGCGCTGAAACGCATATTCAGCGCCTCATTAGCATGCTGCCAGCTGCAGCTCTTTGAAATTCCTATCTGCCGATAGGAATAAGGGGATTTCGAAGTTGGCAGCGTCTTTTCAAAAAGGAACCCATCTGGACGAGCCGCACAGCAGCAAAACACGGCAATTTCGAAGAGCTGCGGCCAGCAGCATGCTAATGAGGCACTGAATATATATTTCAGCACCACATTAGTAATCTTCAGAATGGCCATTTGCATGGCCATTTTTAAAGTTTTGTTTCAGTGTAGACATCTTCTGTCTGTAACATGTTTATGATGAGAATTAATTGTAACAATTATTTTAAATGAGAAATTTAGCATTTAATTGGTTTTAAAATAAACCTGATTTAAATTTAAAAAATAAATAAAAAAAACCCTGTTTTTATCCACCCTGACTACTCTTCAAGTACTGTACCTCAGCAGGGACTTAAACTGTGAGAGTTGGTAACTCTTCCTGAAGCTGTGCATGAATCTTATGATACCTGCTGGTCTAAGAGTGTAAACTTCTCCCCTATTTCTCCACAGTTTTCAGATTGAAAAAAATGCATTTATCACACAGCTGCATTATCTGAGCCCATCACTAATTACCTACCCTAATTCATCTGCCAGGTATTATAGATGATAATGAAACGACAAAGGAAAACTATGCTTAAATTTGATGGAATGCAGAGGGAGGCTCTCTAGCAAGACTGCAACTGTTACTGCAGTGCTAGGCCTTCCTCACTGAAGGTCCCAAGACCCACCCCCGCGGACCTATGACGGGGTGCACACTCGGTTGACACTGCCCCACCGAACCCCCCTGGACAAGCAGGAGTTAGGAGGAACAACAAGACAGACGAGCAGACTTTTTCTGTGTAAACACTCTCAATAAATTTATTGGTTGTTAAAAGATGAATAGAACAGTATTGCACGGGTTTACTCAACAACAGTACCCACTTACTTGGATGGCAGCCACGGTATTCATGGTGACACTAACGTGGCATGATAGTTGAAGGAAGTCGAAGAAATATAACAAGTAGATAAATATTAAATATATAAATATAAATATGCATGTACTCTTGAGGAGGGGGGAGGATGCTATCCCTCTCACCTCTGCTGGGATCAGGTTGCTAGCCTGGTCCGTATAATGGTTATGGTCCTGACGGAGGATTTTCCTCTCTATTGTGCCTAAAAGTATAATAAGGAAAAGGGAGGCCACGCCTTCACCTTAGTGAATATAGATATATGTGGCTGGTAAATGGCTACTAATCCCTTTGTGGGAAAATATCATTAACAACTAACAATAGCAATTCTAATAATACTAACAGTTCTAATAAGTTAACTAATTAAATGACATTAAAATACCCTGTTTAAGAATATCTCCTAAATGTCTCTATAACTAACAACTAAATAGAACGACTATTGCAAATTAAACAAGCTTATAAATGTCCTGTTTCTGGATCAAGGTCCAGCCAGAGGCCTGTAAAGCCCAGCCTTAGGGTCAGGTCCCCGGGTACTGCCCCTACCCTACCAAGCAGGGACACAGTGAGGGTATCAGCCTCACTCCCTCACGGAGGGTCCCGATGCCACTGACTGGCGTGAGGTGTGATAGGTGTGGCTCTGTGGCAAGTACAGGCCTGTGACTGGAGACACTTGTCCTGATAAGTGCGTCACGTCCAGTTGAAAAGGTCACGTCCGGTAAGATGGAGGGCTCTGGGAGTCACTGCCAACCGCACTGTACCTGCCAAAGGCAGGCCAGTTCGACAGCTGGCAGCTTATCTCCAGAGAACCCGTTTGCCAAGAGCGGGAACAATGGGAAATCTTGCACTTCTCCTAGGGCGCAGATGATGGGCAATCTTGCGCTTCAGATGTTCTTCGCCTTTTCAGGCTAGCCTGGGGGACTGGCAGACGCTCATCCGAGCCACGCCTCCCCGTCAAGGGCCGGGGAGTGAGCTGCGAGCCCCGCTTATATAGAATGTTCTCATGCATATTTATGAGGGAATTAGCATACAGGCACAGTTCTCTGTTAGGTCCTCACTTTCGCAGACGGTTCTGGAAAGTCTCCATAGCCAGCCAACCAGGGCACCGCATGCAAACCATGATTCATGAATATGTATGATTTCAAGTTGCCAGGGGAGCTAACGGTCAAAAAGTGACTGTTGGAACACTGCCAGCTGGCAGGCTATGACAATTTGAAACTCCATGTGTCTAAGGAGATTTTTCCTCACAGTGATCTTTCCCACCAAAAGCATGCTGTCCCTGACTCCCAGGGGCAATTATGTCCACAGAGATATTTTAAGCACAACAAAATTCGCTTGCAACTTTCTATCCATAAGAAGAAAGAGTTCTTTGGCTAGTAATAGGTCAATCAGAAAAAAGAACATGATAGCGTTTTTCATGACTTCTTACAGAAATGCATTTCTTCACCCCACCCCACACCCGGCACTACCGAGAACTAAGTGGTGCAGCACTACTACTTGACAGTGCTATTTCTACTACATTTAGGAGATGAGGAAATGTGTCATGGTTTCCATTTCCATCCACTGAAAAGCAATTTCAGTATTTCTGGTGCACTCACACACAGGGTGGGGAAGGGAATGACGTTCTATGAAAGCAGGTGGTTTTGTGGATTAACTTGTACATACCAGAGTGCACTCAGTCATAGCCTATAATTTTACATCCTCTCACCTCAGAGATGTCATTGTTTATCAGGCTCTCTCCGCAGAACAAATACGAGAAGGCATCAAATATAAATTAAAACCAAACAGCATTTATGGGTTGCTGATAGACTAAGATATAGTTTTCAGAATTAGTTCATATTAGCTGGGCCCATATTTACATTCATTTATGGACCCCATGAAAAGATTGCAATTACAGGTGCCAAGTGCTTCCAACTCAGATGATTGTCTTTATGATATAGACACTTCAGAGAAACTGAATATTTAGATTCAGTAAAACAGATGAAGAAGGAATCCTAGTTTAATAATGCCAGAATTCCAGAAGGACATGCATCCAAGGAATGAGAAGCTGGTATAGGTCACACCTCCTAAAACAGGCACTCTCTAGTCCAGCAACATCCCATGTCTGGTAGGACCAGAGACCTGGGGCAGCAGGGCAAGCAGATGAAAGCCCCACTGGGGGCAGCAAGGCTGAAATGCTGGCACCCCCTGACAGCCCCGTGGGGGACAGCGATGACCAAATGCTGGCATCCCCCAGCAGCCCTGTGGGACCAGCATACCGGGGCTGGGAGGATGGCTGCAACAGTGAACCACAGCCAGAGGAGTCCTCTAGGGGCCAGGGAGCACTGATCTCCCCTGGTCTGACAAAATCCCTTGCTCAGGACCACCGAGGTCCCGAGATTACTGAGCCACGGAAGTGCAACCTGCATCTCATAAAACATAAGAGTATTATGAATTTTATTAACTTCATTCATTTTCTAATTTAAAGCTATGCATAAAATGAACTCCCACTGGCAGAGTCACAGTTGGAAGCCAGACACTTAAATATCATCCTCAAGATCAAGGAAGCTGTAGTATGTAATGCAATTTTAATCACTAGAGGTCTCTGTCACACAGGAACAAAAATACAGTACTTAGGAAGCTGAATTACATAGTTTTTACCAGAACTTCAGAAAATCACTTGCTCCTTAATCCATTTTAATTTGAAATATACAGATTTTATAAAACTACTTTCAAAGTGATTTTCAAAATTAACTTCATATTAGTCATTTTTATCAAGAAGTAAAAATGCTTCTCTCTTTACAACAGATCATACAGAAACACATTGAAGATGGAATTAAAAAAAAAAATCCCTCCTGTGAGTGCTCGCTTCTTGACTTCAGAAGGACTAATGTGCCTAAGGTCCAAACTGTTGTGGAAGTAACTCAAACTGATGGTCCCCCTTGTGGCCATGCTTGGTGTACCAATATCTCCCTCTGGTGCCTTCTATGAATAGATGTTACAGCCCTGCTTCTACTCACGACTTGGCCTTCTGGCTGGGTCAAATCCACTTCCACCTCTTCCAGAAGGATAGAATCCCACAGGATAACGATCCTATGTCCTTATACCAGGTCTTCAAAAACTTAGCCCAGTGTTCCTTACATCTCATCTTAACGAATTCAGTGATCTTCACCCTTTGTATCTGCGGTTCCACCTTCCGCACTGCACAGAATGGAACCAAGGCCCTTCCTCGTTGTTGGGTTCCAGTATAGGTATCCCATAGTATGCTGCTAAGTTCTATTGCCACAACTCTTTGTTCCTCCCTGAACTGCCTTCTACTTTGGCCTCAAGACTGTTTTCCAAGCCCCTTTCCAGGCTATGCAGAGGGGTTCCCCCCACCCTCTGCCTTTTGTAATAAACAAAACCTCACAGGGGTTTCTCCCTAGAAATCCAGTTTCTGCCCTTTATTGGACTCACTGCAGGAGATCACTTTACCCCAAGGGGTTTTCAATTTCTCTCCAGGTCTTTCACCTGAGCGTCCCTTTTGGAAGATGAGCGCAAATCTCTTCATCCCCTGAGCTTCTTGTTTCATTCTGACCTGAAGTTCTTCATCTATATTAGCCAAACAGCTGTTCCCTATCTGGTTCTCATCCTTCATTGAGCCTGACAAGCCCCAAACCCGCCAACAGGTACCCTAACTGAACTCTCCTTAAACTGTATCCCACATTGCCACTGAATACACTCCATCACACTGCTTAAATGCATTGGCTAGGCGAGGGCCCTGTCATGCTTTTCTTGGGCTATATTTACAACTCAGTCAAGTTTTTATGTGATTCTAATTATTATTTAGAGAATTTACAGGAAGTTCCACAACTTACAGGTGAACGTACAGTTACAAAGTCTCCTACTGTGAAAGTAGACAGCCATTTTTGCATGAAAAAAATTAAGGTCTTTTAAGTGTGAATGATCTCACAAACAAGAGACCTGGCAGCACAATTTTTGTATGCAACCTATAGTTACAAGCCTCGGACCTACTTGTTTTTTGATGTTGCATATGTTTACATGAAACAGCTTTAAACCACATATACCTGATAGTGTGGGTAAGGTAACTGTCACACTGTTACTCTCCAAATCACACCAGTTGCAATCAGAAGTCTCTCTAGAGACTTCAGGGAAGATGGGCAGCTATAGTAATGACCTCTTCTATTAAAAAACCCCAGCCACCACCCTCAGCCCAAAATATACCCACTGCAATCCACCATCTTAGGAGCAACAGATGCTGCCCTCTAACATCTGGCCCACACAGAGGATAGAGAGACCTTTTAGTTCCAGTCGCCTATGTTTCTGCTGCAAAAGAATCATAGTTAATTCAAAGTGAGAGTGAAAGAGGAATATGGCAATATCAGTTGTTTGCAACACATCAGTTCTTTTATTCCCTCCTCAGTCTTCTGAGAAGGGAGTGGGTGGAAGGTAGATTATTTATAGGCAGGGTTTTTTTTTTTATTATATTAAAAGATGTTTTAATAGGTGCCAGGTACAGAACACAGGATGGGCACTTAGAGTTCACTTCTTCATATTCATATAATCTGTACCACCACCAAGAAAGTAATCTCTAATTTTTAAAATGTATAACCAGATAATGCCAACATGAACACAGTCCCAAACTAAGCGTAATAGGCAATATAGTGTAAGTTCCATACAAAATATAATACTATGTAGCTCAGTAAAGCAGAGTTTAACCTGCGGCAGGGTCAAAAAGAATAAGTGGAAGATTAAATTTCTAGAACTACAAAAGAAATTTTCAAATTTCAGATTGCTACAACCAGTGGCTCACAATTTGAGAGCAGAATTTTCCAAACCTAACAGCTTTCCAGTGGGGAGATTCAACAGCTAAAATCTCAGAAATCCACATTGCTTAAGAGTCTAAGTAGTATGCAAAGTAAAGACCTATCGCATTAAGAAAGAGCATCAGAACCAAGGCCTTAATTACATTTAGTCTACATTTTTTAAAAAGTCTTGGTTTTATCATAAATGAATGCAAAAATAACTAAGTTTTCAATCCCAACAGTTAGTTGAAAAGGAGCAATAAAACAATAGCTGTGCTTAAATTTATTTAGTAAAATTAAAACACACACTTTTTTGTTCACTTTCCTCAAGATGCTCTCTTTTCTTTGACTGGAGTGGAAGAAAGCATGGGATAAACAGATCCGACACAAATCAGCCAACAGATCATATAGCCCTAGAGGGTTCTATGTGTGGCCCACGAGACATTTTGTTTACTTCTTGCCCATATGCAGGGTTGCCTGATTCCACTGGTTTCCATCCACAGATTCCTTCCCACTGTCGCCCCCACCGGCATTATTAAAGTGACACACACTTAAAGCTAGGGCACATGAAGGAAGGTGTGTGCTGACTGTGCACAGCATTGAGAGAGAGGCATGTGCTCCCTCTGCATCCAATCCAAGTGCTGCTACAGTTCAGTCGGCATCCCCTGATCTTGAAACATCTTGCGTAACATTCATTTTTATGTGCTGCCTTTAGTGGGTGAAAGTCATTTTGACAGAAGGTGCGTCTTAGCGTATGGGCAAATACTAATTATATGTATTTTGACTTCAGGAAGGATTGACTAGTATGACATCTTAAACTTTATTAACTATTTCTCAGTATTACACCTAAAATCAAGAGTTGTACAGGAATTGCATGCGCTGTCATTTCTCCGTCACTCAAACAGTTTTAAAAGAGTCATACAGGTGATCTGAAATATTTCTGAGTACTTCTCTGTGTTGTGTCATTTGAGGTATTAGAAAGTAGCATGGCATCATTTTGCCAGTTTGGATATTCTCTGGCTACAAAGAAAAGTAAAATGTTCAGGTTTTTTAACTGATATTTTTGTAACGTGTTTTGATACAAAATGTGTGTTATTGCTTCACTAGCATTCTTCTGCAAGAAAAATACATTGCTGTAATTATAACTACTGAAGAACTAAGAGAGGAAACTAGGGAATAAAAGGAATAATTAGGTTTGTGTTTAGTAGGCTGCTTTTTTATCAGACCTGGAGATTTTAAAATAAACTTTTTTATTAAATTATTATTGATTTACACTGGGTAATGTATGATACTTTAATTCTTGGCCATTTCATCTTAACCTTTTTTTTCCTCCATGTCCTCCCAATCTTGTGAGGAATACAACTTTTCCCTTCTGTGAATAATAATAGCTATCCTGACCTGAA
Organism: Carettochelys insculpta; assembly: GCF_033958435.1. Classification (NCBI taxonomy): domain Eukaryota; kingdom Metazoa; phylum Chordata; order Testudines; family Carettochelyidae; genus Carettochelys; species Carettochelys insculpta. The sequence continues at coordinate 31,355,845 of NC_134146.1, read as the reverse complement.
GTCAGTGTTTGTTGAGGGTTGAATTTGGCCCAAAATGTGGTGCTGAGCGGAAAGTTTTACAAACAAAAGCACTTCCACATAACTATTCATCAATTTTATTCTGTTTAACACAGGCTCAAGAACTTGGATCACCTTTGATATTAATGACATTTAATAATATATATAAAACTGTGCGATCTTCCAGTGGAAAAGTGAAGAAACTTTCCAGGCTGTTACGCTAAGAGGAAAAAAGTCTTATCTGACAAGTCAGAAGGGAAAAAAAACTTAAATTTTAAGACATGCGATACTCTGTCTTGCTTTTGCAGGGTACTGTTTGTCATGGTATGAACAGCCAGTGAGTGTTCTCTGCCCTTCCATGACTAATAAAGCTTACTTGAGACCCACCCTTGATTTTCCTGTTTTTTACATTTTTACATCCTATTGCTTAGTGGCATGTGCCTTCAAAAATGATATCCTCAGACTGATTTAAAATAATTTTATCAACATAATGCCCATATTAGGAATTGTTTCTCTGACTCTAAGAACACAGCTTGTCAATGGTTTCTGAAATGATTAGTGAAATATTTTATTGCAGTCTTTTTATATGAATAATTTTGCTATCATAACTATTTGTCAGTTTCCAAATGTGGGACTTAAATTTTAGATTATATGATCTGCTGGCTGATTATATATGATGCTTGCCCACCGCTAATAGAAAGTCCAAACAGAGTGTAATGCTCAGAGTTCATTAAACATTTCAGTGCATTTTACAGTAGCAATAGAATGAGGATAACTGAATAGGATAATCAAAATTTTAAAAATGCACAAACATTCTTAAAAACCAATTCAGAGATCAAACACCACAAGGAAGAGGAACAAAAGCTAGAAAGCACTACTGCAAATACAAATAGGGGACTATAACACGGAATAAAAAAAATTTGCTTCACAAACTGCATTTTGAAACCAAAAGCATTTCAACCCTGACAGAATTTCATTTCTGCACCCTTGATTCCTCCAATTCCAATGTTTCATAATGTGAAATATATTCACTAAAGAAATATTTTCATCTCCATAGGGAGCATCAGGAGCGTCTCATTATGACTTCCACCCTTTCAGGCAACAGGTGATTTTCATGCTTATTCACCAAACAAAGACAGAACGAGAAATTTGTTTCCTGATAAGAACCATGGACTAACATACTTCCCCCACAGCAAGTTCTACAGCTATTATTAACAGTCTACCAACATATTATTAGCTTCAAGAATACACTGATACACAGGATGAACCTCTCAAATCTGGTACTCTCTCATCCAGCAACATTTGTGGTCCAGCAGGACCACAGATGTTGCCAGATGAAAGAACAGTGGGCTGGCGCATGAGCCATACCCCCTGCTTGACCCCTGGCAGCAGGGGACCAGGAGAGCCAGAAAACCCTGCCTACCCCACAAGAGCCCCTGGGAGCCTGGGTTGGGGCCCCAGAAAGGTTGCTGACCCTGCTCTACTATTTTCATACCTGAGGTTCCTTTCTGATACTTACAGGAAAATACTTTTCGTATGTGTCACGACACAATATACCGAAACAGGAGGAGATCAAACCGCACTGCTAAAAAGTGCTGTGCAACAGGACACAATCAGGATAAAATTTCACTCCTGATTGCTGAGGACTATTTGCATAGCCAAGAGCAAACATTAAATTACACTGAAATGTTTTAATGCCATTATCAGAATATTTTAGACACACTCAAAGTTACTACAAGCTTCACCTCCTAAAACCAACACTCTCCTGTCAGGCAACATCCCTCACCCAGTAGGACCAGGGAGGCTCCTAGACCAGAAAGACAGGGCAGGAGGGCAAGATAAGCCAGCCTCCCAGTAGGCCCGTGGACCAAGGGAAGCTGGTGTGCCAGTGTCCCCAGGCAGCTGCATGGGGGGCTATGGCTGGAGCATGAGTGTCCCCTGGCAGCTGCTCAGTGGGCCACGGCACCAGCTGCAGCTCCTGGTCCAGCAAAATCCCTCCTTTGGGACCTCTGAGGTTCCCAGTATTCCAGACCAAGGAGGTGCAACCTGTACTTTAACAGGTATCTAATGTTGACACTGCTGTTTCATTTGTCTGGAATGACCTAATCGTAAGTGTGGTCATGTATCCATAGTAACTCAGGCTACAGGAACAAGTGTCAGGAAACCAAACATATTCCTGTAATTTGATCAGTTTAAATAATCCTTTATGTTCTAAAAGAAAAGAGCTATCCTGGGCAAAGAGCAGGAACTAGAAGAGTCAGATTTTCTTTCCATAATTATTTTCATACACTGCACTGGGATTTAATAGTGGCATAAAACTGAGGTTTAATAGTGGCATAAAAAAGTCTTCTTCCCCCAAGACTCCAATTAAAAAAAAACAGGTTTTAAGTTAAAAATACATTTCTTGCAAAAAACCTGTTTGTTATTACCAAATTTGGAGTTTGAAATATTAGTTCCACATTTTTATAAACAAAACCCTTTCGAATGAAAACTGAAATTAAGGTATTTCCAATATCTCCCTGCAAACAACTTTGAGTTAAGTTCTAAAATGAAGATTTTTAATTCTCATGTTTTAATTTTTGCACATGAAAATATTTTAATATTTCAAGACAGAACTAACAAGCTTCAGAGGCCATACCTGTTCATTTATTGGAAAATCCTTGTTTTGCTATTAAATACTTCAACAGGCAGCAAGGTATCCTTTAGTCAAATTATAACAAGTTATTGTTATGGTTGTGTGTGTGTGCGCGCGCGCCCTCATTTTACTACTGCTCCTAGAAATTCTACCTCTAACCCATTTTTCTTCCTCAACCAAAAAGATGATAGCTCTGCAGAGATTTATTTACATCTATCTTAACATACATCAGCATTTACCACAGACTGGGCCTCTGACTGTCACCACTTCATTCTCCTTGATCAATATTTAATCACTTCACGGTAATATAGAAGAGAATGAAAAATTCCATCTCAGGGTAACATGACTTTAATATGAAAAACTATTACAGTAAGGTCTCAGAGTACACGAATCCAGAGCACGTGACCCTGCTTTTATGCGGCTGACCCCTGATTTGTATAGTAATCCTCTGCTTTACGTGGCTTCACGTTCGCATAACACAAAGCTGCTGGGCTCCCAGCCTGCCTACAGGATAAGAGCCCCTTCCCTCTGCCTTCCCAGAGCATCGATGGGCACCACTCTGGGAATGTAGGGGGAAGGCTTTTAGCTCACCTAGCTGCCTGCCCTTGCGGGCAGCCAGGCAGGCTAAAACCCCCTTCTGCCCTGCTTCCCAGAGCGGCGCTGCTTGACAGCCACGCTGGTTCACCCTCATTAAACCCCCCGCTGGCTCAACACCCCCCAATTCTCTGATCCCTGTGGCCCCAGCTCACCCCACCCCCGCGCTCCCAGGGCTCCAACTTCAACCCACATGCAGTGCTCTGGCTTCCAGCTCCCTGAACGCTGTGGGGTCTCCAACCCCTGCCCACTGAACCACCCCACCCGGGTGCACCCCCATTCACCCCCCTGCCTGGCTCAACCCCTCCCCCACCACGGTCCCAGCTCAAATCCCACCCACACTTGGGGCTCCAACTATCAGCCACTGGTGGCATGCGCAGGGGTTCTAACCCCCGTCAGCTTAACCCACCCCTGTTCAATCCCTCCTCCACCTGGCTCAACCCACCCCCGCCCTGATTCACTCCATTCAATGCCTCCCAACGTCAGCTCACCCCCCACCCCGGCACGTGGGGCTCCAGCTTCAACCCGCAGGTGGGGCTCCAGCTTCAACCCCTCTACCCACCACCGCTGCGGCCCTGACTCCAACCCCTGGCCAAGCTCAACCCCTGCTTCAACTCCTTGCTGTGTGGGTCCAACCCCCTGCATGCCCCAGCTTAATTGAACCTTCCCCACACCAGGCAGCCCTAACCCACCCCAGGCTTAACTCCCCCTGCCTCCTCCCAGTGCCCAAACCCGCCCCTCCCAACCCATCCCTGACTTACACGAAATTCTAGGTTTGAGAGGGCTGCATGAAACACAACCCTCGAGGGATTACTGTAATTGCATTCCTGTGGTACATAACTATTTTTATTTTAAATCACTGACTTAAAAATATAAATATAAATCACTGACTTAAAAATATAAAATACTGCCTTTGTATTCTATAAAGAAAAGATGTATTAAAAAACACCTTCTGTTGTGATGTCAGTGTGGCACTAGTATTCATGTCACCCATCAATGACAAAATTCACACCAGAAAATTGTGCACCCATTTTCCAGCAATGATCCTGGGGTACTAGAGACAATAATCATTGGTCTCCACAGGGCTCATGAGAAAAACGAAAACAGAAGTCTCCAGTGCAACACATACTGCATCTCAGAAGAAATGCCAGCTTATGCCATGATGGCCCACATCCCTCAGGGATATACTACTCTTAGGGAAAATTCTGCACCAACCCACACAAACAGAATTCATATCCCCGCACAGATTTTAATTCTCTGCAGAATATAGATTCTGCAGAAGAGGGGCTGTAGTTACTTCTTAGCCTGCATCTATACTCTCATGGAAAGTCAACAGCTGATATGCAATTTTATGTATGCCACTTGCATACTTAAAATCGACTTTTCAGACATCGAATTTGGTGGCTGTCTTCATGGCAGAAGGTTGACAGGACCACTCCTCCCATCAACCTTCCTTAATCCTCACAGCTTGTGAGGAGTTCCAGGGTTGACGTTGACCCTGGAATGAGTCATTTCACGCATGTCCAGAAAAACTGAACCTGAGTGGTCAATCTTCTGCAGTAAGTGTAGATGTAGATTTAGGACCTTTCCACCAGGGGCTGCTGTGGTGCAAGAGAGGACACCCAACCAGAGAGCCTGTGCGCCTAACAGCAAAGCCAGGTGAGCAGAAACAAGACAGAGTGGGGCACACAGTACTGCTGGGAGCACAACTGAAGTTCAGAAGGACTAATGTGGGAGACAAAGGGGAACAAGCTCAGGAGCTAATGGGAGGAGAGCACTGACACGGGTTGAATGAAGGGGTTGCAGGGCCACATGGGGGTGAGAGTACAGGGACACACTGGGATGGGGTACTGATGCCTGACTGAACAGGAGAGGTTGGGGTCAGCCAGGATTTGCCTGAGGGGATGGCTCCCCAGCTCCCTAACCATCATCCCCCCTCAAACCTTTATTCCACACTTCCACCCACATCCAACAACCCTCAAGGTTCACTCCCAACTATTCCTCTCCCTCACTCTCAACTATTCCAACCCTCACTGCCAACTATTCCTCTCCTCCCTGCTACCTCTGACTAGGCCAAATCTTTGCATTTCAAGAAATACATTTCTGTATACAGAAACACAAAATATTAAATACAAAAATGTGACTTTTGATCTTGTTTCCAACCAAATCTTGAAAATGTACAAGGATTATTCTTTACTTTTTTCTGCCTAGCAGAACTATGTCATCAGAAGCATCAGTTTCTGAATTTAAATCAATGTTGTGGTAACAAGAGAAACAGATCATTGTTTTCGCTTTGAAGCTGTCATTCTACCATACTATATTTGCTAAGCTTTTCAGAGTCTAATACAGTAAACCACTGATATAGGCTTGCGTTAATGAAACTGCTGCCCGACAGGAGTGGAAAACTGTTTCTGTCAGCGGCAGCAGCCTGACTTTTGCTCCCCTTGACAGGAGCAGTTTCCTGCTCCTGTCAGGGGCGGCAGCCAATCCTCTTGATGGTGGCAGCTGAGAGTCAGGCTGCAGTCTCCGACAGGGAAACTGCTCCCTTTGGAGGGGAAGCCTGGCTCCCCTCTGCCAGTGGGACCTGAGAAACTGACCAGCACATTGCAATGTGCTGGTCAGTTTCCTGGGTCCTGCCAGCAGAAGGGAGCCAGGCTGTCTCCTGCTTCCCAGCTCCCTGCTGCTCAAGGGTAACTCCCCAAGTTACCCGAAAATTCAACTTATATGGGGTTGAAAAGAACCAACTTCCACATAAGTCGGGGGTCTACTGTACCATTTAGAAAGGAATCTGAGGAACTGTCTACCTGCCCTAAATTCTGTTGCTTTGGCAGCAGCAATTGACTTGTTTTGGAGTTAATGACTGCCCTAGGATACGGTTCTGGAGTGCGGAAGAACATGGTTTTTTTCCTCTTGCTTTCCTTCTGAATGTATTCCACATCAACTATGTACCAACCTTTTGGCTGAGGGATTGTTTCATTTTATTGTTTTTCTTATATTTATAATCAATCTTTACTCCTTTGGTCTGGTCATATCATTTTACCTGGTATGGACCAAGCCTCAAATTTTTAAAGCTCGTTCTTCAATTCCGAAGATGTTTTAATCTACATTGAATAAACAGACCTCTCCTTTTTATATTTTTCAGTACTACTGTTATCTTACGAGAGACCTTGTAAATTATCTTAGAGTCTATGTTCTAATTTTCTACAGAGCCAGGTGTTATATTTCCCATGCTATTTTGTAGAAAGGAAGAAAGTTACCTTTTCATTTTCATACCAAATGTTTCCCTTTGATGTTAAAAATAACAGTTATAAGCAGCCTGTCTATTATGGAGTACTAAAATCCCTACATCATTTATTGCAACTGACTTTCAAGTGCCAGAAGCATAAATACTATCATCTCAAGTGTATATATTTTGCTTCCTACTGCTGTCTCAACAGAAGATACTTATTTACATTAAAGGAGAAGTCTGAAAGAAGCTTTGAAGTATTCCCACCCTAAGATACTACACTATAGAACAACTTGGTTCCAGAAATTACAACAAAGAAAATATATTTTGAAGCACAGTAGGCTTCTCCCTGACACAAAATAAATAGTGCCTGCTTTGGGAAAATAAACTGTTATACAGCATTTGGTTTTGGAACACAATATTTTACTATTTTCTTTTTTGTACAATAAAAGACTTTAGTCTGCGGCTAATTTCTATACCAAATACAAATACTTTCTTTCCAGTCATTTCAGCTATAGGAGTAGCTGTTTCCCTATCCAAATCAAGTATATTAAAAAAAAAATTTTGTGTTAGCTGAACACACGAAGTCTATACAAACTATCAATTCATTCTAACTATTTCTACATACTGTATGAAACATTTACTTACCCAGCAATTATGAAATGCAGCCACCTTATTTGTATCCATAATACATGTATAGAGTACTCATATGCAGACTACCCATTTAGGAACACTTTCAACTATCCCATGTGCATTTTCATTAATGAAAGCCTCTGCAGTAGCAAAAGAATAAACTCTGAGCTCAACTGAATAACTGTAGGTGATCTTGCTGAACTACTTTCAGAAATAAAACATCCTTTGAATCGAATTCTAAATGGTATTCAGTAAACTCCACAATGTACTACAGAGTGTCTTCTAAGCTAAATGACATTGAACCTTTAGGTCAAATCATTAATATCTTGCCAACCTCACTTAACCTTTGAACTGGGTGGGAAGCAGCCAAAGTACACTGTTACTTTGCTACATTATGCTGCAAATGGATCAGTGATGTGTCAACCATTACATCACATCATGCCAATTATTACAACCAATTCCAAAGACATGCAAATCAAGCAGCCTATTGTTTGGTTAAAGATGTAATATTTTCCTTGGGCTAATGAAAATACTCATTTTTGCTGTCAACTCAGACAGAAAATAAATATTGACTAAGCTTTGTGAAGCTCCATTCCCAAAATAATTTTACCGCTCATTAAATCAATTCTGAAGTGTTAAATGAAATGATAGACCCTATAAAGCAATCAGATGGAGGGAGATGGTCATTTAATATTCATCCTTTTGTGCTCCTAATCTGCAAGGACAATAAAGGTAGAAAGAAGTTGCAACTTAGCGTTTTAAACGGATATTCATTTTCAAAATGAATTTGTCTGTTGGTAAGGATTGAGGAAAGAAGATGTTGATGCTAAGATTTCCTGGACAAAATCAGGTAAATGCACACCTTATAAACATGAAAGGATCCACGTTGGTCCCATGTTCTCAAAATATTATATGCTCCCCTTCAAAGCAATGAGCCAATTAAGCTATCAATGGTGGAACAAAACTGCTCAGACAGCAAACATTCTTCTTGTTTGGAGTAAAAGATCTGCCACTGCATGCACACACAAATCACATTTTATGGCATGCATAATGTGGACAATGTGCCCAGACTGAATGGAAGCTCCCCGTCCTGCCCCATGTTGTGCTACTGTGTTATGTAACTGAACTACGCGGATAGATAAAACACCAACTCACACTGTCTCACCCCAACAGAAAGGGCTTCAACCAGCACTTTGTGATAGCCTGAGTGTGAAGTATGAAGGCCCCCTAGCTCAGGGGCCTGCAACCTGCAGCTCTGGAGCTGCATGTGGCTCTTTAAGGACTTCTTTGCAGCTCCTGACACTATAATTGCAAAGTAAAAAAACCCCTCCTGATTATTTTAAATAAAAATAAACATGTATTACATTATAAATTATTGTGCATGTGCTGTTCTCAAAACAGAAGTTGCAAAAAGCACGGTTTGACACTATTTATTAAAGACCCTCAAGATGCCCACAAAACTAATTTACACAAGAAACAGATGTTTTTATTTAGATCCAGCCCTGTTCTACCTCCTGCATGCTGTTTTCCCTCTGCATAGGATCACTGAAGCCTCCTATGGAAACTAAAGAGCATTTTGCCAGTTTATGCAGAACAAAGACAATCAGGAGAACTGGATGACTCAGAAGACTGACACTAGGATATAGAAAATGACTCCTTCTGACTGTTTAGGTAGTCACTGGATAAGAGGGAAACTCCTCTCATGGATCAGTAATTGGTCACAAAAACAAGACCAGTGTAAGAACAAACCTTGCAGAGTGTTAAATGGTGGGTCTCCCAAAAAGCTGTACCTCCTCTGTTATAGGAAGGAAGCTACCCAAGATCTGCAAGGAGGAACAGTCCCTGGAGTTGAAAGTATAAGCCTGTGTTATCACTGTCCACTGTAAAACTGTTCATTGACATCCAGAATTTGTTTTCTAGGACCACCCATCCAGCAGTCATCACAAGCACCAGAGTCATTTTAAAAGTCATGCTGCTAAGTCAATTTACTAGTTTTTCAGGTTTTTAGAGACTATGAAATATATGCTTGTATCATTTTTCAGAAAATACACTCTTGATCATAGGTAAAGTCTGCAGAGACCTGATGAAAAATGGTATTAAGCCCATTAATGCTAATTTTTAAGAACCATTATTGAGGCTTCAAACAGAAGGGGACTGCGTCCTATTCACAAAATAAGGTTGTAATACTACAGATACGAAGCACCATAAATCATGTCATGATACGTTTGGTATAATTTCTAATGCAGCTAAGATGCAGTAAGTGAACACAGTGTGAAGAGGAAACATTAGTGGCAGATTGCCAGCCCATGGATGAGGAGATTAATCCAAAATAGTTTTGAAGGACTGTTCTGGGCATTAATTATAGCCTGGAAAGATGAAATTTCTTCTTTGTCAGCTAAAGGTCTAGGTATCTAAAGCAGCCCGTAAATCCTAAGCATTATCTATGCCAGGGATGAGCAAACTTTTTAAGCTGGGCCCTACTTTTTGTCCCTGCATTTAGCAGGGGCCCTGCAACCTGTCAAATGTAATCCAAATTAACAGAAATTTTAGTTATGTTCATATGAAAAAAAAACCCCTTTGGCATGTGTAAGAAAATAAGTATGTAGAATGCAAAAACTTTATCAGTATATACATGTGAATACGCATACATAAAAACAGCAATATATTTCAACATTTTTAATGAGATGGATAAGCCTGACACCCAGCAGCCGACTGTGCTGCACCCTCCCTCTTCAAGAGTCACCGAGCAGTAGCTGTTTTAATCTAATTAAAAAAAAAAAAGCAGTCCTTATGCTCCTTGAAGACTAACAATAATAATGCTGCCATTAGAAGAGCTGCCCCCAAAAGAAATGAATGTGATGAGTTTATCAAGTCAACACTTTCACATGCATCCACAATTTAGCAGAATGTTATGAAAAACCTGAGAGAGCATAATGTCCAAGTCACTAAGTAGTAGCTGATGAAATTATTTAACACACAGTACAAGTGTCTGAGGGTGATGGAAGTTTTAAAGGAATTTAAATTGCTCTAAGGGATCCAAAAAGTCCCAGAAATATTACCTTTCTCCAGGAAGTCAGATCCAAACCCCACTTGTACCCTCATAACTCAGGTGACTGGTAAGAAAATAGGTCCATCCTCAGAGTTGCTAGTTTAAATCTAGCCCATATAAGAAGAGTCTGTGTATGAGCATATTTTATCTTTATAAATAATTTCACTGACATTATATTGCTCCTTTGGAGAACAATGGAACCTTATTCTAAATCCCCTTTGACACTCATCAACACATAAAATGCAGTCTGTGCAGTTTTAGGATGCATCTGCACTAGTAATTTGTCCTATTATTTCTTCTGCTACCTATTCAAGATCACCAGCTCTCTCTCTCTAATAAACAAGGCAGAAGACGCTGCAAGCATTTTAATAACTGTGTTCAGAACAAACCTAGAAACCAGGCTGCATGTTAGTTGTGCAGGAGCGCATAAGGAGTCCTGGTCCACAACTAGGTATGATACAATGAATAAATCATTGTTATTCCAGAGCTTACAATCCAACAAATACAAAACAGGAGGAGCACAAGGAAACGATGATGCAACACTGTTGCTGCTACAGGGAGACCCAACAATGGGAAATTTCAGGGTGGTGTTTGGAAGTGTAGATAAGGGAAAAGAGTTTGGTGTGGATGGGAAATTTTTTTTCAAATAATTATTAGCAGAACTCATGCCTCAGGCTACCCTCCTACTGTATGGCTTTATCTAAGTTCTAAACATAACTTTTTTTTTAAATAAATACAAGATACAGATGCAATTGTATGACAGCAGGGCCTTGTTAGAGCTGTTCTTGAAACTGGTTTCAAATACAACAGACCCTTGACTTACACACAGGTTGCATTCCCGGGCAACCATGCGTAAGTCAAATTTTGCATAAGTCATGACTGGGTGGTGGAGGGGCCCTGCTACCTTCAGGTCCCCCAGTCCTGGCTGTGCCTGGCTCCCTGCTCCCAGGCAGCACTGGTCAGTTTCCTGGCTCCCAGCTCCCCACCACTCACTGGAGCCAGGAAACTGAGCAGCCCAGCAGCACTGGTCAGTTTCCCTGCTCCCACAAGCACATGGGAGCTGGAAGCCAGGTTGCTGCCTGGTTCACAGCTCCCTGACACTCATGATTTCGACTTGTATTATTGCAAGAAACATGTAAGATGAAATTGTGTAAGTCAGAGGTCTAATGTACATAAGGATTAAAGTGACCAGGACCCCTAGATCAGAGATGATGAAATCTCAAATTACTAAACAAAACTCTGAAGACGAAGATAACTTACTATAAACTGGGGTACATGGGAGACTGAGGACCTGAAATATTGACTAGACAATTAGATAAATTGAATGTCACTCACCCATTACTCAGGTCATCAGGCAGCCAGAGTATTAATGAATATTTAAGTATTTGGCACTGGTAGAATCCTCTCTGGGAAAGGCTGAAAAAATTTGAAGTAAATACTAATTCCAGAAGAAGTCTGGATTTTCTCAATTTAGACTTATCCTAGCTCTTTTCTTGTAAACATCTCACTGAAGCTGCAGGTAGTCTAATTAATACTCACAAATAGAAGGACCACTGTCAATCAAAGCCAAAGTGTCCACACACACAGCTGTTACTAACGCTATTTTCGATTACTACAACAAAAATTAATTTTTAAAATCCAATTTCTCTTTTTGTATTTCACTGAACTTTGGCAATAGAATTAAACGAGTCAGTTTCTGTTTTTCAGTCTGTTTTGAAATCATGTTCAATCAGATGCACATGTTTAAAAATGAGTTTTCAGAGAGGCAAGGACTATTTTAAAACACACACTCATGGGCACACACACACACCCTTTCAATTCAGGAAAAATAGCGAAAACACTTCTGTTTCTATCTGAGTTTACATAACTCTGTTAAGGAGTGAGTCACCTAAAATTAGCTGACAATGCCTTAGCAACTGACCACAAAAGTCAAAGCAGGCATTCTAATTCTATCTGAATCCTTTTAAGACTTCAGATTTTACTTATTATTATACCTGTAACAGAGGCAAGCAGACCCTACTGGGATGGAGGAAAAGGCAGCTCAGTCTGGCAGCAATGCAATCAACTAACAAGAGCCAAGCTGATCCGACTGCTGGAAAGGCTTAAAAGCAGCCCAGTCAAGCAGGGACAAGTGGAGAGTGAGAGAGAGGAGGTAGAGGCACTGGGAAAGAGAGCGTAAAGGAGAAGAGGAGAAGGCAAAAGCAGATAAGGGATCAAGACAGTGCTTGGAGGGAGTTGGGGAGGGAGGATTGGTTGGGCTCCCCTCCCCACAGCTGGGCTGACAGCCCAGGCCAGGACTACAGGAGGGGAGAAGACTGGTCACGTGAACAGAACAGTACACAGACAATCCAGGAAGTTTTTGGGAGAATGCTGGAGACAACTTCCTGGTACAAGTGCTGAACCAGATGCAGCACTGGTTGAGGAAGCAGATGTGGGCAGCTACCTGGGCAGTAGTGCCCATGAGATGGTCACGTTCAGAATACTGACCAAAGAAAGAGAGCAGCAAAACACAGACTCTGGACTTCAGAAAAAAAGACTGACTCCTTCAGGGAACTGATGGGTAGAAGCTCCTGGAAGGCTAACAAGAGAGGGAAAGGAGTCCAGGAAATTTGGCTGCATTTTAAAGGAACCTTACTAATGGCACAAGAATGTACCATCTTGATGTGCAGTTAAAAAAAAAAAAAAGAAGCAGATATGGTAGGTGGCCAACCCGGCATAACAGAGAAATATCTGATGAGCTTAAGTGCAAAAAGCAAGCTCACAAGAAGTGGAAACTTGAACAGAAGACTAGGGAAAAGTATAAATATATTGCTTGAGTATGCAGGTGTGTAATCAGGAAAGTTAAAACAAAACTGGAGCTGTAGCTAGCAAGAGATGTGAATGAGAACAAGAAAGATTTCTACAGGCATGTTGACAGAGCCAGACATGTACCCAGAAATCACCTGCTACAAGCCAGGCCCAATAAGGAAAACAACAGAACATCACTGGCCATCACCTATAGCCCCCAGCTAAAACCTCTCCAGTGCATCATCAGTGACCTACAACCCATCCTGGACAATGATCCCTCACTTTCACAGACCTTCGGAGGCAGGCCAGTCCTTGCCTACAGACAGTCCATCAACTTGAAACAAATTCTCACCAGCAACTATAGGCCACACAATGGTAACCCTACACCAGCAAACAATCCCTGCAACAAACAGTGCCAATTCTGCTCACGTATCTACACCAGCAACACCATTACAGGACCTAATCATATCAACCACACCATTGGGGCTCATACACCTGCAATCTATTAATGTTATATATGCCATCATGTGCCAGCAATGCCCCTCTGCTATATTCATTGGCAAAACTGGACAGTCTCTACTTAAAGAATTAGACACAAATTAGATAACAGGAACGGCAGCATAAAAAACCTGTGAGAGAACACTTTAATCTCCCTGGACACTCAGTAACAAATTTAAAAGTAGCCATCCTGCACGTGCATGCATGCGTGCGTGCGCGCAAACACACACACCGCCCCCCCCAAAAGAGAAACTGCAGAACTGCAATTCATTTGCAAATTTGACACCATCAACCAAGGACTGATCAGAGACTTTAAGTGGCTGGCCAGTTACAAAAGCAGTTTCTCCTTTCTTGATGTACACATCTCCACATTAACTACTGATAATGGGCCACATCCTCTCCGCCTGAATTAACCCCGTCAGTTCTGGCCTCTCTCTAGACTGGGACTCCCTCCTTTTCATGAGCCTGTATAATTAGACCCTCCTCTGTAATCCCCACTCATGCATCTCATGAAGCAGGCCTCTGCCCACGAAACCTTATGCTCCAAAATATCTGTTAGTCTAAGGTGCTACAGGACTTCTTGTTGTCTTTGCAGATACAGACTAACACAGCTACCTCTCTGACACAGGCATGTTAGTAATAAAAGGCTGGTCAGGGATGGTGTGGGACCCTGACTGACTGAGGGAGGTAACCTAGTGACAGATGATGCAGAAAAAGCTGAACTACTCAATGCTGTTCTTGCCTCTGTCTTTAAAGACAAGGTCAGCTTCCAGAGTGCTTCACAAGGCAGCACATAATGGGAAGGAGGTAGGCATCTCTCAGTGGAGAAAGAACAGGTTAAGAACTATTTAGAAAAGCTGAACATGCATAAATCAATGGGGCCAGATAAAATGCAACCAAGGATGCTGAAGGAGTTAGCTGATGTAATTGCAGAACCATTGGCCATGACCTTTGAAAACTACTGGCAATCAAGGCATGCCCTAGATGACTGGAAAAAAGCAAATGTAGTGCCTACCTTTTGTGATGGGGTTCAGGGGTCCCCCTGCACTGCACCCCGTCCGCTGGCAGGAGTGACTCTCACTCAGCAGGTACAACAGCAGGTTTATTAGGCAACAGATGTCCAGTTTCTCACAGAAGCAACAGCATAGCAGCCAGAGACAGTCCTTCCAACCTGTCCTGGGGGGAAGACCCCGAGGGGGGCCCCTCTGGGGTGTAGCTTTCCCCTCCTCAGGCTGGCTGCCTTCCAGCTCTCCTTTCTCCTCCCCTCTAACTGCCGCCCCCGATTCAAAACCCAGCTCAGCTCCTCCCTGCTCTTTGTTCAGGCAGAGGTGTTATCTGCCAGTTGTAGCCCCAGGGTCATCCTTAGCCACTGGGAGCTGCTGCTTGCCTCGGACATCCAGCCTGACTCACACATGCACCCCCCCCACTCCATCACACCTTTAAAAAAGGAACAAGCAGAATCATGGGAACTACAGGCCTCTCAGCCTCAACTTGGTCTCTGGAAAATCATGGACAGGATCCTCAAGGAATCCATTTTGAAGCTCTTGGAGGAGGAAAAAAGTGATCAGGAATAGTTAACATGGATTCACCAAGGGCAAGTCATACCTGGCCAATCTGACTGACCTTCTACGATGAGGTAACTGGCTCGGTGGATACAGAGAAGGTGGTGGACATAACATAACCTTGACTTTAGCAAAGCATTTGATACAGTCTCTCACAGTATCCTTGCTAGCAACTTAAAGAAGTGTGGCTTGGATAGATGGACTGTAAGGTGGGTAGAAAGCTGGACAGATCATCAGGCTCAACGGGTCATGACACTGATCAATAACTCTGTCTGGTTGGTGACTGGTACCGAGTGGAATAACCCAAGAGTTGGTCCTTGGACTAGTTTTGTTCAACAAATTTATTAATAACCTGAATGAAAAGATGGACTGCACCCTCAGCAAATTTGCAGATGACACTAAACTAAGGGGAGAGGTGGATATGCTAGAGTAGGGATAGAGTCCATGTAGACTTAGACAAATTGGAGGATTAGGCCAAACAAAATCTGATGTGGTTCAACAAAGACAAGTGCAGAGTCCTTCATTTAGGACAGAGGAATCCCAAGCAGTGCTGCAGGCTGGGAACCAACTGGCTAAGCAGCAGTTCTGCAGAAAAGGACCTGAGGATTACAGTGGATAAGAAGCTGGATATGAACCAACAGTGTGCCTTTGTAGACAAGAAGGCTAATGGCATACTGGGGTGAATTACTAGAAGCACTGCCAGCAGATCTAGGGAAGTGATTATTCCCCTGTATTCAGCACCGATGAGGCTGGAGTATTGCGCCCAATGCTGGGCCCCTCATTACAGAAAGGATGTGGAAGCACTGGAGAGAGTTCAGTAGAATGCAACAAAAATGATTAGGGGGCTGGAGCACATGACTTATGAGGAGAGACTGAGGAATTTGGGCTTATTTAGTTTACAAAAGAGTGAGAGGGGATTTGATACCAGCTTTTAACTACCTGAAGAGGGGCAAAGAGAATGGAGAGAAGTTATTCTCAGCAGTGGCAGATAAAATAAGATGCAATGGGCTCATATTTCTAAGGTGGAGGTCTAGGGTGGGTATTAGGAAAAACTGTTTCACTAGGAAGGTGGTGAAGCTTTGGAATGAACTTAGGGCGGTGGTAGAATCTCCTTCCCTAGAGGTCTTTTAGTCCCAGCTTGACAAAGCCCTGGCTGGGATGATTTGGTGGGGACTGGTCCTGCTTTCAGAAGAGGCTGAACTCAATGACCTCTTGAGGTTTCTTCCAATCCTATGATTCTATGATCTGAAGTTTTCTCAAACAGCAACAGACTGAAAGGTAAAGAGTAGAAAGGGGTAATTTTGTGCACAGCTCTGCCTGCTCCCCCATCCTCCCAGAAAACCTGGGAAAAATTCACTTCAAACTACACAAAGTTATGAAGTGTCTGATTCTCCCTTCTGCTCTCTCAGTCCAAAAGAGGCTGACAGCCAAGAAGAGGTATACAAGGAAAAACAGGTCTAACATTAGGCTGAATGATGGTGGAAAAAAGACTGTTCCTGTGCTGGAAGGGGAGGCTGCAAAGAACAATCAACATCTAAGAAACAGCAGGGGAAGAAGCATGCAGGCCCTGGACCTCAAAGGGTACATCTAAACTACAATTAGACATCCAACACTGGCCTGCGCCAGCTTAATCAGGCTCACTGTGCTGTTTAATTGTACTATAGACGTTCTAGTTTCACCTGCAATTAAGTTCTGGAACCCTCCCACTCCACAAGGTCCTAGTACCTTAGGTCAACCCAGAGCCCAAATGTCTACACTGCAGTCAAAGAGTCCCTTTGACAAAACCCTGTAAATGTGACTAGCTGGCATGGGCTAGCCCCTCTAATTACAGTGGAGGCATATCCCAAGAGATCACGGAAAACCCTCCCTGAAGATGCAACAAAGCTGAGAGAATGTTACTGTAGGAAAGCACAACAAAATAATTACTGTTAAACTGGCCATGACAGCAGAGATCTCCCATTTCCCCACTATTTATTCACCCTGATTTTCTCTATTATAAAAGTGAGGTTCGGTAAAAACATGAGGCTGTTTGCACATCAATAAGTCTAATACAGTCTCTGTCCTGAACTGTGTCCATAAGTCACAGATGCTAATTCGAAAGCACAAATCCAGGAATGAGATAAGAAAAATGAGACGTCTGCAGTAGTTTAGTGCTCTTCACTGGATTCAGAGAACTGAGGTGCATTAGCAAAATAAATGCTCAAAAATATAAACCAAAATATACATGGGAAAAGAGAGATGCCACAAGCTACAAACATTTCCAAGGGTACCGGAAAACTGTAGGGGAAAATACAGGTTAGAATTATCAGGAATTCTTACAGTATTTGAGGTAGCAGAAAACAAACATTTATAAAAATGTGAAACGTCCACTATGGGCTTAAGCTGACAGACAGCTCAGCAACAGCTAAGATAGAAAGGTAAAAAAGGGACATGTATGGGCTGCAGCCCTGGAGATGGAAGTCCAGTTTCTTCTGCCTGATCCGATCTACAGAAAGGAATGCTACTGCAATGCTTACACGGAGAGCTGCATGTCTGCGAGGAAAAGTACTGCTCCCAAACTGCAACTTCCATTGGGGGAAAAACAGTGTGACTCTAGCACAGACTATGCTTCCAAGGAATTTCTTGCAGTGATCTATGTTTGTATCAGATAAACAGAGAAGCGCTATGTGCTCATCCTCCAGGCTGGAGGCAAGGTGCTTGGATTATAGCACAGTTAAGAGCCAACAGAAATAATGGCAAGCAAGGGTGAAGGGACATAAGAAACTCCAGTCTACTTCCAGTACAGGCAGTGTAGCTAGAGGATTTTGGTTTGGAAAAAGGGGTAGTCAAAACACTCAGACTCAAATTAGTGTGTTTTTCTTAGCTGTGACTGCTGGAATTATGAAAGGCAACAATCCAAAAATCTTTCAGGGTAACACCTTATTTAGATGAGCATGTGCCTGGAAAGAGCGGTCTTATATTTGCTACTGCTGCTTAGTTAGCAATGGCTTTCTCTGAGCACAAGAGATTTAAAAGAATGTATCCATTTACATTGCTGAGATTATCCTCATAAGAATAAAAGTCAGAAATAACTTTTTTTATAGAAAAGTTTAGTTTCTGAATACCAGTTACAAGATCACCTAAGAAGTCATGGGATCAGTGATTTTATTCTACTACTTGTTATTAGCTTATCCTTAGATCCAAGTCTTTTAAAAATGCACAGCTTGGCAGCTGTTATGTTACCAGATGGGCCTAATTACAATATCTAATAACCACAAGATTTTTTTCAAAAACATAATTTGTAATATTCAAGGAATGAGTCATCCAAAATACTGACAATAAATGTGATATAAGTCCTAGATGCCTGGCTTGAGGAAAAATGCTGTTCAGCACCCTGTTTAGCGGGTATCAGTTAGAAACAGTGTTGCAGGGCACCTTATAAAATCAAGCCCTAGAAAAGTGAAGTTATAAACCAGAGGTTAACTATATGATACATTGGATTTGCTATCTATTATAAAGCAGTGTTTATGTTTTCTGCACTGAACACTGTATACCCAACACACTACTGACACCTGCTTATCAGAAAATAAATGTGCTAGTTCCCTTCCTTCCTTAAGGATTCCAAAATTATTACTTTACATACTAAATTATATACTATAGATTTTAAAATATACTGTATTTGCCTTTCCAAGTAGTTATATAATTGAAGTGGTTTACATCTTGACTGTGATTCTTAAATCTCTGGGGGACTGAGTTCAAATGCTGAGTCAGGTTAGAAGTGAAAACATGTATGATGTTTTCATCTAGTTGTTAGAACCAAACAACTCTCTTCATACAATAATAAATAAAATTAAAATAAAATTAAATAAAATTAAAATAAAATAAAAGGCCAGTATTCTGTGTGACTACTTCTGTTCAAGAGCAGCCCAGGCTGAGAATACCACTTTTCTGGCCATGTATAAGTGTCATTCATTGGCAGAGCTGCATAGGTAGGGTCCTACCAAATGCATGGCAATTAAATACACATCGTAGACCATGAAATCTGGTCTTCCCCTGATGAAATCTGGTCTTGTATGTGCTTTTACCTATCATCTACAGATTTCAAAGTCAGGCATTTCTGAAATTGTGGCTCTTGTACCAAAAGGAAGTTGAAGTTGGGATCACAATGTATAGGTTGAACCTCTCTAGTCTAGCACCCTCAGGACCTGACTAGTGCAGAACCAGAGAATTTGCTGAACCATGGGTGGTCAATATTATCTAGAAGCATCACCAATTCTTCCACTGCTTACTGGGCTCTTAGAAGACATTTGAGATACAGTAGAGCTAAATAACAGCATAGAACAGAGCCAAGATTGGTGGCTATGGACAAACTTTATGAGACCACATGAAACTTGGTCACACCCATGGTAAGTGGACAGCTGGCTAAATAAAATCATGCCAGAACATGGATCTTGGCAGACCACAGTGCCAGATTAGAAAGGGTCAACATGTAATTTTAAGGAGAAGGAGCCACAGTATTGGCATTCTTATTTCTGCACCATCTGAAAAGTGGCAGCTGTTGAGTGGGTGCCCTGCCAGAAGCAACACAGAAGTAATGGTGGCAACATCATACCATGCCTCCCTTCAGCACTGCTGCTGAAGATGACTCTGCCTTCCGAGTAGCCCCACAGAAGTACAGTCAGCACTACTGCCACCTCCCCACTCCCGCAACAACTCCTTTTAGGGTCAGGGCCACTACAATTACAATACAATCTGTGAAATTTCAGATATTAACAGCTAAAATCATGACCTTCATTATTTTATAAATCCTATGGCTGTGAAATTGACCAAAACAGAACACGAATTTGGTAAGAGCCCAATGTAGAGTGAAGCAAATGCCATTTAATCCATCAAAGCATAAGCAATTAAATTCATAGGCTCACACACATAAAAGCAACTTTCACAGAATAGAGAAAATCTTTATTAGACTGTCAAAAACAACAAGAAGTCCTGTGGCACCTCTGCCCACGAAAGCTTATGCTCCAAAATATCTGTTAATCAATAAGGTGCCACAGGACTTGTGTTTGAAAATAGACTAATTTGGTTACTCCTCTGATACACTGAGACTGTGCCATGCTTAAAATGAAGTGACACCAGATCTCTTACTGCAGTAACTAAAAGCCATTGAATTATATTGTTACACTTGAAAAAACCACAGAATACAAGCAAAAATTCCATTCTTCAGCTTAATACTTTCTAAATCTATTCGAAATAGATAGCTAAGGGAGTTATCTGGAAGTGTCTTTTTTTTTTTCCTAACATTGTAATAATTTTGTGTCTAATAATGATGTTTGTTTGCTGCTTAAAGATTTTATTTGCTGAACATTGTTTAAAGAATAGCTATGAAACTGACATACAACAATGATTAAAGGAAACAGAGTGGGAGGGGGGTGTCTTACAACCAGGTTCTCTGAGGCGAAGGAAGCATTTCCTCCCCACTCTTACTACTAGCAATGCCAATTACACAGAGAAATACTGTTACCTGTCCTCATGCTCTGAAGTCAAAGTGCAGGCATCCAATTTCCAGTAGCCTGAGGCCCTGCATACTCAAGCCACACCCCAAGGCCACATAACAAATGACAAGCATACTGTAAGGCTGCCACATACTTTAGCTAGGTTAAAATATGCAATCCTTCTTAACTGAGACACATTTAAATTCTAAGGTTGCAATTGTTGCTGTACCTCAGGAAAAAAGCACCCAGGGAAAATCCCTTCAAAAGGAGATACCCACCCCTTTCACTGGGTCAGATCCATACTGAGAAGCATACTAGACAGCCTAACACTCCTGCTTATACTTATTCCATCCATGCCTCCTCCTGATGCCACCCACTCTGTCTGGCTCTCCTCTATCCAGACAGGTGTCATTCTGACAGGAAAAGGGAGTGCCACACAGCCCCACCAACACACCATTCACAATGCATCACAAATGATCACTGAGTCAGCGTGGTCTGTTCAACAGACACACGCCCAGGCTCCCTGGTCCTCAGGCCAGGTCAGAATTCAGGTATTCCCTCAGGGTACGTCTATACTTAGTGCAGGTTTGACTTGCCCTGATCCATCTGCAGGAGCTCAAATTAGCGGCGTAAGGTGGCAAAACCGATCTCGCGGGGCTCGGCTGCCAACCCTGATACCCCATGCTGTCCTGCCGGGCAAGAGACATGGGCACAAGTCAGGAGAGCCCTGAGCTACACCGGGGTACAAAGTCGACCCTGATAGGTCGATTCTAGCTATGCTAAGGGGCGGAGGGAGCTAAAATTGGTATCTGGGAACAACTTCGATCCCTAGTGTAGAGCAGGCCTCAGCCCAAGGAAGAAGGGCGGCTGCAGACAGACAGACGCAGACAGACCCACCGACCGGCCTGCGGGAAGGGGAGGGCTGTGGAGTCGAACAGAAGGCAGCTGTGACTGGCAGCCCCCCCGCCCCATTGCCTTCAGCCGGCGGGGGGCCGGGCGCTGCCCGCAGACTGCAAGGGTGTAACCCCTCCACCCCTGCCCTGTGCCCGGTGACCATCTACGGCCACGCTCAGTGCCAGGCCCGTGACTCACTGGCTGGCAACAGGGCTCGTCACCCCCAGCAACCCCTCCCGGGGTGGGGGCCACACACAACTTACCGAGGTGTAGTTGGTTTTCGGGCTGCGCACCGCCTGCTCCTGGCACTGCAGCCCCGCCAGGTGCTTCTCCAGCGCCTCCCAGTCCATGGTGGGCGGCGGGGGCTCCTGCTCCCTCCGCCACGTCCCTCCCGTGCAGCTGTCCGAGGGGGGCCCGCGTTGCCTCCCCGCCGCCGGCGGGGCTCTCTGGAGCCGGGCCTGGGGCCCGCCCGCCCCGCGGCGCCCCGTCCTGCGGCCGGAGGGCGGCACGTTGGCGTTGTGCCGGAGGTCCTGGGGCGGGCGCGGGCGGTGCGGCGGCGGGTTGCCGTTGGGGGCGGGGGGCGGCATGGGGCGGCGGCGGCTCAGGTCCTCCAGCGCCCCGGCGAAACTCCTGGGCGCGGCCGGCCGGGCATCGCCGCCGTCCCCCGGCCACTCGGCGGGCGCCTTGCCGCCGTAGCCCGGGTAGCCCTCGCCCTCCTCCTCCGAGTCCTCCAGCGCCAGGTCCGGGCTGCCGGGCGAGGCGCAGGACTTGCACTCGGAGCACGGCGTGGCTTTGCTGGAGCCCGACTCGGAGCTGGAGCGGCTGCTGCCGGCGTCGCTGCCTAGCTCCATCCCATCCTCGCGGGAGTCCTGCGGGCACAGGAGGAAAGAGGCGGCGGGTTAGAGCCGGCCGGGCGCGGGGAGCCCAGCCCCGGGCGCCTCCCCCGAGCGCCGCGCCCGGACCTGGCCCGAAGTTTCCCGCCAGCGGCGCCGGCCGAAGTGCTCCCCGCCCAGCTCACCCCCGGCCAGGGGCGGGGCAGCCGCCCAGGTCAGGGCTCCATGGCGCGGTCAGGAGGCGGCCGGCCCCATAGCGCAGCCGCCTGGAGCCGGGGAGCCGCCGGCGGGAGGTGTGGGGGGAGCGCGGCCGGCAGCCGCGGCATGAAGTCCCGTCCCCACGCTGCCGGCGTAAGGAGCAGCGGGCGGCTGGAGCTCACACCGCCCCCTGCGGTACTGCCGGGGAGGCGCGGCTGCAGCTCCTGCAGGGAGGCGGGGGGACGACGACTCGGGGTGGAGTTGCTCTGCTTCTCCTTCTGCCCCTGCCCAGAGCGCGACCCGCCAACCACAGACCTCCAGGGGGCTCTCCGGTGCGGCACGGGCTCACAGTCCCCCGGCGGGGGGAGGAAACGTAGCCCGAGCCTACGAACTTGGAGCAGCTTCTGCTTAAGAGGCTGCGAGCTGGTAGGGCTCCAGCCGCCCCTTCAGCTCTCTTGCGATTGCTTTCTTTTTCAGGCCTCCCGCATGCACAGCGTGAACTGCTTCCAGCTATGGAATTAAGTCTATTATTACAACAGCAAAGCCACCCAACATAGCGTGTCGCAAATGAGGCCACATGTATCAGTATGGACACCTAGCATCCGTGCAAGGACTTCTCAGCAGCCTTTGCAACCATTCCTATGGCTCTACCTGTTTTCTTTGAGTAATTTAGAACAGTATTTTGGAGAAATTAGTGTCTGACTTATCTAGCAGTATGTAATAACTAACACATAAGCAGTACAAATACTAACAGAGATGACACAGAGTAGCACAACACTGATGGCCAGATTAATACCACTCTCCACTGGAAACCCACTGACTGCTACACTTACCTACCTGCCTCCAGCTTCCATCCAGCACACACCACAGGATCCACCACATACAGTCAAGACCTTAGATGTAATTGCATATACTCTGATCCTCCTGACAGAAACCAAAGCATTTACAAGACTTCCCACTGGGAGAAGTAAAAATACAAATCAACAGGGCCAGAGGAATACCCAGAAACCAGCTACTTCAAGATAGGCCCAAGAAGGTTAATAACAGAACACCACTTGTCATTACCCAAATGCCCCCACCTCTCTGGGGCCCTAGGCAGCTTGCCAACGTTTTGTGGAAAAGATAATAGTCTATACCCCAGGAACACCTGTCCTGGAACCTTTCCCTGCAACAAAGCCTGCTGCCAGCTTTGTCCACATATCTTCTCTGGAAATACCATCACTGGACCCAACCAGGCTACTCACAGAATCACAGGCACTTTCTCATGCTCCTCTACTAACAACATATATGCCATCATGTGCCAACAATGCCCAGATGCTTTGTATATTGGACAGACTTCTAACTCCCTTAGACAAAGGGTTCATGGGCACAAAACAGACATCAAAACACTCCAGATCCACAAACCAGTTAGTCAACATTTTAATGGAATGGGGCTTTCTATTAGTGACCTAAAGGTATGTGTGTTACTGAAAAAAAACTTTCGCACCGTTCTTCAAAGAGAAACAGCCGAGCTGGCTTTTATGTTCAAATTCGGCACATTAACATGTGGTTTAAACCAGGATGGGAATTTTCTGAGTCACTATAGGGGCTCATCTGCATACTTGGCTTAATCTAATTCTTGACCCGCCCCCCGATTTGCTCACCTTGATCATTTTTTTCTGATTTGTCCTCCTTGATTACTGTTTTTGGTTCTCTGTGCGTAAAATATTGAGTCTATTCTGGTCTGGCTATGGTCTGAAGAAGTGGGTCTGTCCCAGGAAAGCTCACCTAATAAACTATTTTGCTAGTCTTTAAAGTGCGACTTGACTGCTTTTTGTTTTGATAGTGTATAGATTAGCACAGCTCCCTCTCTTTTACTATAATAGCACAAGAATAAGTCCAGCAGATAACTCAGCACCCATACTACTAATACTCCAGAAACAAAATATTTATTTCAAAGTCTTCCCAAAAAGGTCGCCAATGCAGACAACTCTTCTGCAGAAGCCTGAATTAGCAGATAGATTTAGCAGTATGCCCAAAAAGTCAAACAGTCAAACTTCTTACATATCAAGGGATCTACAGCTAGGATACTTCTGCTAATCCCAGCTGCACCTGAATCACCAGAGAAGTAGTACCTTGGAGAGTCACATTACAAACACCTTCAACTCATATGTCCAATCCAATGCCTTAATCTGAACCAGAAACAAGTGGCTAAGTGGTACAGAATCTGACATATGTTTGTGACAGCTGCTGAACTGCTATAATAGAATCTAAAAAACACTGAGATGTAATAATTTTATGAACATTGTATGTGACCTATGAGGGGAAGTCACAGTCACTATAGCAGGTTATTAGGATTTCTGGTGTAACTGAATTGATGTATCTTACTTGGAAGATAGTGGAACGTCTATTATAAGCCTGTAATGTGGTCTGTGCTACAACACAATGGGTTTCTTGGTAGGAACATCCAGAAACACACTTGCAAGGCCACATGGCAAGATGTGAGGAGACAAATCATTAAAGCTATCTTCAACAAGGCTTATTTTGCCAAAACTGATACCCTGGAGCTCAAAAGAACAAATAGCTAGAAAGTGCTTCTCAGGAGAATGCCATGGGGAGGTGGCTTTTGTCACAAATGCTACGTCTACACTAGCCCCCCCCCAGTTTGAAAGGGGGATGCTAATGAGACACATTGGGATATGCTAATGAGGCACTGCAATGAATATGCAGCACCTTATTGGCACAATAGCAGCTGTGGCACTTTGAAAGTGCCACTTCCAATCACGTGTGGCTTGTCTGCACGGGGTCCTTTTCGAAAGGACCCTGCAGATGTCAAAATCCCCTTATTCCTAGTGTAGACACGGGCAAGCTGTCCAGGGAGAGACTTGAGGGAGAAAGCCTTCCCAGAACCAATAACTTGCGAAGCTTAGGAAAAGCAGACATATTGTCTGGTTTATTATTTTTAAGATGCATTTTAAGCAGTGCTTTTTTATTAAAGAAAAAAAAAAGGAGCTGGTACTCTCCCTGTTCCCCATTCCCCTAGTTAGGGATCCTGTGGCTGGGGCTGCCAGTGGGGCTCCACACTCCAGCCAGCTGGGGCTGGCAAGGTCCCACCACCACCTGGCCAGGAATCCTGCATGTATTAGTTTAGGATTAACATACTATAGACATGGGGTCTGGTAGCAAGGTCTGCCTCAAAAAGAAATGACTGCAATCTCTGTCAAGATACAAAATGAGAAGACCCACATTACTCACTGATGCTCTACGGTCATCTAACAGCAGCAGACGCTCCAATATTAAGCTGTGAACATTGATGGCAAATGGCAGACAATGGGTCTGATATAATCTTCTTCGTACAGCTCATCATCACTTTAATCTAATCCAGTTTCAATCAACTGCTCCAGTCTCAACCAAACACTGGGGAAAATACTGTCTCCCAGGCTCCATTTCCAGCTGCCTCAGTCTCCCCTCCTGACAATATTCTTCCTAACCTGTACCACTCATTTTTCCTTACCTTTTTTTTTCAATTTCTAAGAACACAAAATAAACCCCCTAAAAATCACCACCAGCACCACCAAAACAGACAAGCACCGGGGAGAGTTGATACTTGGCTATCAGTCTGTTTTGAAAACTATGAAATTAAACTCCTAATTATTACCTTTATTTTAGGTTTTACAACTATATTATTCAAACAACTTAAATTAATAATTTATAATCTTGGTGGACGTTTAGAAATGTCTTTTTTCAAATAAAAACTTATACAGGAAAAAGTAGGGACTTTTAAAAAGCAAGATGACATCTTTGCAGATTTTGCCACTGGTTTGATGGCAGACTTAAAATGTTTGAAGGATTAGATTAAACTGTAATTATAATCCTACTAGTAGTCAACACCAAGTGCACTGGCGGATATAAATAAGTAAGTCCACATATTTATCAGTTTTTACAACTCTCTCTAATTAATCTATTCTTTTAACGCTAGAGTACTAATTACTGGTTGTTCTAGAAATAATTGTCTAAAAGGCTAATAAATTTTATATTCTGGCTTGCTGAAACTAAATGCCACATACAAATTTGATGACACCAAAATAGCATTAAAAAGGGCTTCTACATACTATATATGAAATTAATGGCCTCAGTATCACCTCAAGTAACACATTCAAAACTGCATTTGAAAGAATATAGTAATTGTCATGCTGGACTTAAAACTTTGTTGTATGGTGTTTTGGGTAATGATGGTGGTTACTATAGTACAGAAAAGGATTCTATACTAAGAGTGGATGTAGGAAACGTTTCTTACAAAGGCTAGGGATTTATCAGAGTAGAGAGGTTTAAAGTGTCCTTAAGTTTAATCTGTCATTGTTTAATTATTTAAATTATATTAAGCCTGGACCTCTTCATAAACATTACTAACATTTTAAAGCTAAATAGGAACGTTAATACAAAATTATGGATTCAGATTTAATATCACAAAATTCCAGAAATGCAAAAGTTAAGACTGCAGCAGCAGTAGTTGTGCTGCACATGCTTTGGGCTGCTGGTATTATGACACACAACAATATATACTAAAGCATAAAATGAAATAGGAGAAATAAGTGCAACGTGGTTGAATTAACATTTCTGGTAGATCCTTAACTTCTGCATTTGCTGACTTGAATTTTAAACTATGCAACTGTAACACGTGCACCAAATGTTCTAGGGTTTTTGTTTATTTGTTTTAAAAGGGTAAATTAAATACGAAGAACTGAAAGGAAAAGTCAGCAGTTATTTATCTTCATGGGTTTTAAGCTCCTTGCTATACAGCTATTCATCTCGAGACGATTACAGGGTCTGTCAGGGTATCTTATAAGTGCCTTAAAGGAAAAAGGATATGTACAGTTAGGCCTTGATCCTGCAAACGCTTTTGTAGGTGCAGAACTTTATGCATATGAGTAGTCTGATTTAAGGCGGTTACATAAAGTGCACTCGCATATGCACAGCAAATCTACATGTAAATATAAACCTGTAGATTGATTCATATTTTGCTGAGCATGTTCTGTATACACTATTCAAACCATCATTATTAACATGTTTAAACCAATCAGAAACCCCCAGGCATAGTGAAAATTATTTATATTTTCTTCAAATGTTTTCACAACCCTGATCCCAAACAATGATTTTTGTTTTTCAACGAGGAAAGTTTCTTTCCTCCTCCTTTCCTATAACTTAAGAAGGCTAAAGAATTTTGCTTTAACATGCTGGAAGGAAAATATATAAATAAATCATCTTTGGTTAGAGACCAAACATGGTGATTTTTCTGCCACTGCAACAAATGTGTTGGAATGTGGGCCATGTGAAAGCAAAAAGTTGTAATGGGAACTTTTTTGTCTTGTTAACAGACACTAACAGTGAATGATATAAAACAGCTGAATGAAATCTGGGCATAGGAGCAGAGAGTGGAATGCTGTTCCATAAAAAGCAAGCATAAAATGCAATTCAAATACAGGAATACCACATATACAGCTCTGTGCTGTCACTACTGTTGTTAAGTGTTTTTGCTGTTAGCAGAGATAGTGAGAAGACTCAGAAAGGTGTTCTCCAGAAGGCCTACAGCATTGTATTTGCCTCAGTGGGTCCAAAATAACCTATATATGTTGACTTTCTGAACAGGCTCTGTAGCATGGAAATCTGAGGGGCTGGAATGATTTTGTTTAAAAATATGTTCTTGTGGACTGATTGACAGCAGAGATATATTGTTTCTTTGGTCCACGTTGGTTTTAGTGTACAAGGACTCCATTTTTAACTGCAGACAAGGGCTCCTGGAGCTGGTGATAGGTTTTATTTTTATGACTTTAATTATAATAAAATGCTTCATTGCAAAGTAATTTAATAGTCATTTTGGGGGTCGCAGGCTGTAATTACATGATAATCTTTCTATTTTTGTAGTATGCAAAGACATATATAGTGACTGAGATTAACAGTCAAAAATACAAGTATTTAATCAATCATTTTAGACCATTTATTCTAAGATACAGAGATTATTCCTTCTAAACAGCAAACCAGAATATCTTTAAAAAGCAAAATGTGAGGCCTTTTTTAAGTTCTTAGTATCATTTGGCAGGGAGAGACAAGTTAATAAAAACAGTAATCCCGTGTCTACATGAGCCCTTTCCTTTCGGAAAGGGCATGTTAATGAGCAGGTTCAAAAGATGATAATGAGGCGCTGCCATAAATATGCAGCACCTCATTAGCATAATGGCAGCCATGGCGATTCGAAAGTGCAGCTTTTGAATTGCGCACCACCCATGGAGATGGGGACCTTCCGAAAGGACCCCCCCCCAGTTTTCAAAAGCCCCTTCTTCCTATCTGGTGTTACAGAAGATTAAACGTGGGCTATGTCTACACAAGAGGGTTTTTGATGGCAAAACTTGCAGAGCGTCTATACACAAATACGTTTTGTCGATAGTCTTTGGACAAAACTCGGCACTTCTGCCAACAGCATTCTGCCTCTCTGGGATGAGGAATAATGCCTTTGTTGACAGTTTCTGTTGACAAAAAAGCCATGCAGATGCTTCAGGGTGCCCTCTGTTGACAGACAGAGCTTCTGGTACACTGGGCAGCCCTGTTTACTGAGCTTCTTGTGCACCATTCTGTGGAGAGAGGGCCAGGCAGTCTGGCCACTCTCTCTAGACAGAGAAGGCAGCTCACTGGTGTGTTACCCACATACCTACTGGGTGTGATTCACTGTCCAATGTACTGGCACTTAGACCACTTACAGAGAGAAAGAATGAGTCTTCCGTACAGCCTTAGCTGAGAGCCACTTGACCACTGAAGCTAAAGGCTACCTGGCTCTCAGCTAAGGCTGTGGAGAAGACTCATTCACTAAGCTCCAGAGATGCCAGGTTTGGCTCTGCCTGTCAGCATTACATAAGCACATTAGGTGATGTCCTGCAGTCCCACCCCCTCCCAGTAAATTCTTTTATTGGACCAACTTCTATTGGAGAGAGGCAAGCTGCCACACGTATGCAGAGCTCTTCTTCAGGTAAGGGAAATTTAGGCCATGTCTACAATACCACTTATGTCAGCAAAACTTATGGCACTCAGGGGTGTGAAAAAATAGAGACAGAGTAATTGTTTTGTGAAAAGTGTTTGCTCACAGGTGAAAGGGTGTTCTTGTCTGTTGTTGTTTTCCTGTGCAAGTTCATTTGAGAGCTTCATGGTTGTCTGGATTCACCACCATAGTTGTTATTGGGGCATTTGTGCACTGGCTAAAGTACACCTTATTTTGTCACAGGCACTCATAAATGGGGAAGGGTGTATTGTGTGTGTGCTGATTTTGGATACCACACTGACTGCTCTCCACCATTAAAGATCTTACTGGATACAGGTCACAGATGCCGCACAGGATCACAAAATATAAGCTAATATATCTAATTTGGAGAATCTTTATTTGGGTCTGTTCTAACCTATGTAAAGGGCACACAGATATGGTGATGGGTGCCTTAAAATACTTGTAATAAGCCAATCAATTGGGGCTTTGTGAATTTATATTTTTAAGAACAATTTTCCAACAATAAACAAGATGTGCCTGGGATCAGTTCCCTAGTATAAATGTCATTAGTACCATTTGCCAGATCACTTGCCAGAAAAATACAGGAGCTACAATACAACCTTTATAGGACTAGTTAGGGGAAAATACTAAACAAAACTCTCATTAGCGGCCACCCTCAATAGGTCTACATAGCACAGTTATTTCAAAATGACATCAGTTATTCTGAAATAACTTACTATGCTGGCATCTGCATGGCGCAATCACAATTTGAAATAAATTTGACATAGCATCTGTCCTATTTAGAAATTGGTAATTTTCATGAGAAATAGCACGTTTCGAAACAGCTATTTCAAAATAGGTGCAGTTAAGACAAGAAATTGCACCTATTTTTAGGGAGACCATATCTCCCTGTCCCAAATAGGAGACACGGAGATGCGAGGGGAGGGCAGGCTCCTCCAAGCCCCAGGGATCCAGGAAGGCGGCAGCAGCCACTGGCCCTCCCCTAGCCCTGGGCTGAGGCAGCCCCAAGCACTCCCAGGAGTCCTAAGGAAGCGGCAGGCACAGGGCAGCTGCGGTGCTAACCCCCTGGCCTTCCCTGAGCCTCATCAGCAGGGATGGGGCAGGCACAGCGCTTCCCCCACCACTTCCCTGAGCTCCAGGGAAGGGCAGGGATGGGGCAGCCGCCCATGCTCCTCCTGCTTTTCGGAGTCCTAGAGAAGGGGAAAATAGGCTAACCTGCAGGCTCTCTGCTCTCCAGCCAGCAACTGTGCCTGAACAGCTACTGCTGGAAAATACAGGGCAATTAGTCCCTTTTCTAAAATAAGTAGGGACACCTTTTTTGGCATCCCAAATACAGAACTGTCCCACCAAAAACGGGATGGACGGTCACCTTTCCTATTTTGAGATAAGTGCATCCAATGGCTCTATTTTGAAATAGGCTGTGTGTGTGTAGAGGCTGTATTTCGAAAGAGCTAAGTGATATTTTGAAATGCAGAGTTCTTTTGAAATAAGGTATTTTGGAATAGCTGTTCCAGAACACCTTATTTCGGAATAAGGCTACTGTGTAGACGTACTCCTGGCTGTACAGACCTGTCTCCATGTGCACCACCTATCTGAATTTTACTGTGGTGTGTGGGCCTCATGTGAGCCTTCAACATACTAACAAATTCCAGCCAAGTGGGATGACTTGTGACTAGAAGTTCCAGGGTAAGAGTTATATCATGACAAAGTCTTGATATTTTTCTGTGTAGATCTGTCGGTAATTAGCCTTCTGTAGCTATTTTAGTAGGAGAGAGGCAGCTGATACTCAAATTTGATCCCACGTACAAGAGAAATTGCATTTTTGTTTCCCAAGACTATTTCACACATATGTGAGGAAACGAAGTTGGGAAGGTTGCATTTAGACCTGCATATTAAGTATAGCCATGGGACAGATCCCATGAATGTGAAAATCTATTCATGGCGGGGGTGGGGGGCGGTATACTTGAGTTCTAAGAACACATTTGAGTGCCACAGATATGATTAAGTGCTAAGAAAGAGCCTTTAGAAAGGTGGCCAATGTCAGTGGCAATCAAGACAAAATTTATTTAAAATTTCTACAGTGCAAACTGCTGCACACAAATGCCCTCCTTATAGACAAGAGCAATGCAGATTTGTCTTTTCCTTAACACATTAACTTTACTCACTAAGGTCAGTGGAATCTTAGTTTTGAGATCTTCTAGCTCATGGGACAGGGATTTATGTATTTTTGACAGCAGTCATTACTCTACTGAACACAGCTTTCTTCATTCAGTTTGTCACAGCATGAAGAAAAAGAGACCCTAGGGCTTTACTTATCCTCAAACTATGAAGAGAAATGTGAATATGTTGCTCAGCACCTCAGTTTTACTGACTTTTGGAGGCCCAATTTAAGCGCTATGTGACCTATGGGGCTAGAAGCTTACATTCCTGTTCCATCAGTACTTAAAACAAACAAAATTAAATTGCCTTGGTTTGCAGAACAGTGGAGGGGAGTTTCATGATAAATGCACTTGTTAATAGAGTCTTCTGTTTCACAGATCAGTCAGTACAGCATATTTGCAATTTAAAAATAAATATTCCTTGGCAACTTCAGGCAGAAAAGTATATTTAAGAGAATTGGAACATGTAAAGACTTTTAATACAGATGTACCGTTCACTCCCCTGCATAAAAACTGCAGAGAAATGGTTTCGCTCTACATGATTTATGACATCTGAATGCCATGGAATATGACAAGGACGATCCCTGAAAAATGTAAACATCTTTTTTTGTGTTTGAGCTGCTGCATTTTCCTGGGCTTCTTAAATGTTTATAACATGGCTGATATGTGAATGTGTACATACCTGCATAGTGAATACAGTACAGTATTTATAGGTATTGCAGCTGCATGTCTCTGCGTGACATGCTATGTTTACATACACAGATACATAATATCAACATTCTCTACTAAATAAAAACTACCTGAAGGATAGCCTCAACAATGATAGAAATGGCTTCATTTTAGGCTCATGGGAAGACAGCTGGTATGTAACATCTATTTAAAAAACATTCTTGGTTCTGGCAGTGCCAAGTAAAACGAAGAGGTGGAAAACAAATGGGAGGTAATATGAATTTGTGTGTCCTAGTCACTTGAATGTCACACTCCACCCTTTTCCACCATCATCAGTGGAGTATGCAGACTTTCCATTCATGGAGAGTATATTCTCCTTGCAGTGAAAGATACAGACTGTGCAGAGTATCCAAACACAAGGCCCAATCTTGCTTCCATTGGATTCAATGGAAGCTGTGTCACTGACTTCAAGGAGATAGGGACAGGGCCCAATGTTTGCCATCTTCCCTGTCCCATGAAGCAATATATTGGCACATATATAGAGGCATGCAGTGCCAACCTGCAAACAAGCATGATTCCAACCACAAACAATTTCTTATAGTTTATATTCTCGGAAAACTTTTTTAAATCTTGCAAAGCATAACATCTTTGCATGCTATTGAGGCTCTCTGTTTCATTTAAACTTTCACTGAATCTGATATGTGAAATCTCTTATTTTTTACTGCTTGCCCTTACATAAGAATGGGGTGGCATGTTTAAAATTGCACATGAGTATTAAAATTAGACTGCTAAAGTTAGTTTAAAATATTTTGGGTTACAAATACTGATATATTGATAATTTTACTAAGTAACTTAGAAAACATATGCTTGCTGCATTGCTACATGTCTTATCCTCAGCCCAGTTTTTATTCAGCTACATCTGAGACTCCAGCAATGCAAAGAATGTTTACCACCACTGGAATGTGGAAGCAAAACAATCTTTCCAAATCTCTTTAAAAATAACGGTGTATAACATGATATATTAGAATAAAAAAACTCAGGAGCCTACCTGCAGACCAGCAAGGTATTAGATCTTTCTATCTGCAAACTTCACTGGGAATATCTGCATCTTCAAATCTCCTGATTTTAAAGGTACAGAGCCCTTTTCAATGCAGAAGGTATAAAAGGAGCAGTTTATATTACTGCAATCAAATCCTTATTGCTGCTCCTGCAGTAACGGCAGTGACAACTAGGTGCAGAAGCACCCAGGGCCCCGGGCCCTTTAAATCACTCCTAGAGCGCCACGTGACTGTTTGGCTCCAAGGGCTAAGCTTTGTTTGAGGGACAATGGCATGGCACATTCTCGGCAGTGCTGAGAGCTTACTGCCTCAGCCCTGCCCCTTTTGCCCAAGGCCATGCCCCTTCCAGGGGCTCTACAAGTCTGTTGGCTCCTCTGCCTGGAGCTCAACTAACCAGGAAGTCAGAGAGATGAGCAGTTCCTGCTAAAGGAATGTGGAAATTTGCTGCAGACGCAGATAAGAAAGAAGGAGATAGTTGAGGGAGTGCAAGAGTCCAAGAGGAGGCCTGGTGGAGGGTGGGATAAAGGTGAGATTTGCTGAAAAGATTGAGAGACTTCATTTAACAAGTTTGAATGCTTCAGTGCTCACCTATGTGAAGGCAGAGAATTGCCCATCACTAAAGTCTCCTCAGATCAGCTCAGATTTGCAGAGGTCTATCCAAACTCATTAGGCTTGTGAAAGCATCTCTCATTTTGTTTTCCATTTCTTTTCCTTTCCTATTCACTGACAGCTCTCATTTGTCAGACACGAGTAGGATAATTAAAAACACAAGCACTTAGAAAGAGTAAATAAGTTTGGTAAACAAATGGCACAATCAATAAGTCTCAGCAAAACATTTGTCAGAACAGTAGAACAGTTCCTCTCCCCTTGCAAAAGATTTGTGAGATTTTGTGTGATTGTCTTTGCTTTAAAAAACTGAGAGCAAGACTACTTTAATAAATTGGTCTCTTATTTGTTTGGAATGCAAGTATGGAAATAGCTGAAATTCTTGAAATACATGAATCCACAAACAGCGCTACATCATTGTCTTAATATTGATACTGGTTAGTTATTTGCCAAAGGTATTAACTCACGAATTTTGATATGTTAAAAAATGTACACTGTTCCACAGGGAAGCAACATTAAAGAAATAATTCTGCCCTCGGTCATTCATGCTTGGCTCCCACTGATGTCATTCAGAGTAATGCTTTGGGACCCATGAGTAGAATTTGACCAGCTGAGAATTAGTAGATAAATATTTGCCTCCTCCTGCCCTTGACATTCCCCCTATGCTATGTTTGGGGATATACCTCCTCCACCCCTGTGAAATCTTGGCAGGACAATTGCAGCAAGATTCTGGCTCCTTTACAAGACTTAAGAAGCACAAAAGAGGCAGAAAGAATCTGGCCATGAATTAAGACTCAGAGAAGAGTGTTGAGTTTTGTTCTCTTTGTCATGGGCTTTACATGATCAAAAGTGGATACTGAAGTTACCTATTAATGCAATTGGGGGAGGGTAACATTTTATTTTAGTCTGGCAGGCAGCAAAGCAAACAAGACAACAGTGTATTGATTTCAGGGATGGCTTGAAGCACTTGTGATGCAACTGACTGCTAAGGGCACTGTGGTTTAGTGTGTGTACAGTACTGCATTCACTGTGCAATTCAAAGGCAGTAAACAATTCATTAACAAATCAAACTATGGTCCTGGCTGCTGGACTGGATGGGGAGGCAATT
Organism: Carettochelys insculpta; assembly: GCF_033958435.1. Lineage (NCBI taxonomy): Eukaryota > Metazoa > Chordata > Testudines > Carettochelyidae > Carettochelys > Carettochelys insculpta. The sequence continues at coordinate 31,320,841 of NC_134146.1, read as the reverse complement.
ATTAAGCTCATCTCATTAGCCTATGTTTGGAACTGATTAATATAAACTTATTTTGCATCTAACAGGGACACATTATTTTTTAAATAAAATACATAGATTCTGAGAAATACAGCAGCATCTCTAGAAAGACCTTACATCCACGGATTTCTCTTGTCCCAGTCTCTCTTATTGAGCAGTGATTGGAAACCTGAGAGTTGAAGGCATCTCTCTCCAAAATGTTTTTTAAAAGCTACACATACATCACAAATTGTGCCGAAAAATACCACTATTCAATTATAACTTAAATGTATACCCCAAATAAAAAAACACAGTAAGAGACCTAACAAAGAACCACCATGGCTAAACAGCCATGTTAAAAAGGCAGTGAGAGAGAAAAGGGCAGCTTTTAAAAAGTGGAAGTCAAATCCTAGTGAGGAAAATAGAAAGGAACATAAACACTCCCAAATTAACTGTCATAATGTAGTAAGAAAAGCCAAAAAAGAGTTTGAGGAACAGCTAGCCAAAAATTCAAAAAACGATAGTAAAATGTTTTTTAAATACATTAGAAGCAGGAAGCCTGCTAAAAAAGCAGTGGGGCCCTTGGATGATAAAGATATAAAAGGAGCGATCAAGGAAGACAGTGCCATTGCGGAGCGATTAAATGATTTCTTTGCTTCAGTCTTCACGGCTGAAGATGTTACAGAGGTTCCTAAATCTGAGCCAGCCTTTTTAGGCGACAAATCTGAGGAACTCACTCAGATTGAAGTGACATTAGAGGAGGTTTTGGAATTAATTGATAAGCTGAATAGTAACAAGTCTCCAGGACCAGATGGCATTCACCCAAGGGTTCTGAAAGAACTCAAATGTGAAATTGCGGAGTTATTAACAGTGGTTTGTAACCTATCCTTTAAATCCACTTTGGTACCAAATGACTGGAAGACGGCCAATATAACACCAATATTTAAAAAAGGCTCTAGAGGAGATCCTGGCAATTATAGACCGATAAGTTTAACATCAGTACCAGGTAAATTAGTAGAAACACTAGTAAAGAGTAAAATTGCAAGGCACATAGAAGAGCACGAATTGTTGGGCAAAAGTCAGCATGGTTTCTGCAGAGGGAAGTCGTGTCTGTCTAATCTATTAGAATTCTTTGAAGGGGTTAATAAACATGCGGACAAGGGGCACCCAGTGGACATAATATACCTAGATTTCCAGAAAGCCTTTGACACGGTCCCACACCAAAGGCTTTTATGTAAATTAGGTGGTCATGGGATAGGAGGAAAGGTCCTTTCATGGATCGGGAATTGGTTAAAAGACAGAAAACAAAGGGTTGGAATAAATGGTAAATTTTCACAATGGAGGGGGGTAACTAGTGGTGTTCCCCAGGGCTCAGTCCTGGGACCGATCCTGTTCAACTTGTTCATCAATGATCTAGAAAATGAGGTAAGCAGTGAGGTGGCAAAGTTTGCAGATGACACCAAGTTGTTCAGGACAGTCAAAAGCAAAAGGGATTGTGAAGAACTACAAAAAGATCTCAGCAAACTGAGTGATTGGGCAGCAAAATGGCAAATGAAATTTAATGTGGGTAAGTGTAAGGTAATGCATGTTGGAAAAAATAACCCAAATTACACGTACTACATGATGGGGTCAAATTTAGCTACGACAGATCAGGAAAGGGATCTTGGAGTTATAGTGGATAGTTCTCTGAAGACATCCACGCAGTGTGCAGCGGCAGTTAGTAAGGCAAATAGGATGTTAGGAATTATTAAAAAAGGGATCGATAATAAGACAAAAGATATCATACTTCCCCTATATAAAACTATGGTACGCCCACATCTCGAGTACTGCGTGCAGATGTGGTCTCCTCACCTCAAAAAAGATATATTGGCATTAGAAAAGGTTCAGAAAAGGGCGACTAAGATGATTAGGGGCTTGGAAAGGGTCCCATATGGGGAGAGGCTAGAGAGACTGGGACTTTTCAGTTTGGAAAAGAGGCGATTGAGGGGCGATATGATAGAGGTATATAAAATCATGAATGGTGTGGAGAAAGTGAATATAGAAAAATTATTTACCTTTTCCCATAATACAAGAACTAGGGGACACCAAATGAAATTGATGGGTAGTAGGTTCAAAACTAATAAAAGGAAATTTTTCTTCACACAGCGCACAGTCAACCTGTGGAACTCCTTGCCCGAGGAGGCTGTGAAGGCCAGGACTCTATTAGGGTTTAAAAAAGAGCTTGATAAATTTTTGCAGGTCAGGTCCATAAATGGCTATTAGCCAGGGATAAAGTATGGTGCCCTAGCCTTCATAACAAGGGCAGGAGATGGATGGCAGGAGATAAATCACTTGTCTTCTGTTCTCCTTCTCTGGGGCACCTGGCATTGGCCACCGTCGGCAGATGGGATGCTGGGCTTGATGGACCTTTGGTCTGACCCAGTATGGCCATTCTTATGTTCTTATGTTCTTATAATGTTCAGCTGTAACTGCAGAGGAAAAACCGTCACGGCAATGCCCACCTTTGAAACCATGTTAGGGCCAAATTTTATAAGGGACTGTAGAATATCCAGACATTTATCTGTCCTGTGATGTATACTGAGCCAACAGTTTATCTTTTAATAATTAAGGGTGGTCCAAGGCAAAATAGCTGCTAAATGTCTGACTTTACATTACTGGAAAATTGCATCTACTCTTATGCTGAATCTTTTGCTACTTCAGCTTCTAAACTTACACAGAACAATTCAGACTGGTTGGGAAAAATACCAGCATATTCTGAACCCTATTATGCAACCTCAGAAATGCACAAGGTACATGTAGACCTATTGTTTCCTTTTATTTGAACAGGCTGATCAGGGATGCATTCAAGCTAACTTCAGAATCTACTGTGATACAAATATGCCTCCTCCCAAAACAGTAACAGTCTTTGGACTAGGGAACAAATGGTAGGGCATGAGGAAGAGGGAAATAGATACTTTTGCAGGCATCCTTCAAAGTAGGGGACAAAGGTTACATCAGTCTATTCAATTACATTTTAAATTTGTATCAGCAACTGTTGCTAATTCCTAGTCTCCATTCAAGGGCAACTGTCGCTTTTGCAGAGTGGTATTCATATTTGTCTGTCTTTGCACCTTTACAACGTTTATACATTTAGAGGCAATTCAGGTTTTGTAGGAGGGTACATTACTGCTTTTCTTCCCCCCAGTGATTTATTAAATGTATAGTATAGCCTTTTTGTGAAATGCAGCACACCAAACTGGCTGAGAATATGCCATATTTTGTTTGGTTTGGTTTTCATAGACGGTGACAGAATTGATCTTCCTGTGCTATATTTTCCTAAGCAGCATTCCATAATTATTATTTGAGTAACTGTGATGCCTGTGAAAGCTGGGCAGCTCTGTAGACCAAGACATAGGTTCACTCACAAAGCACACCTTGCATAGTCAAGGCAGGCCTGTCGGACCTAGCCAACAACACTCTTCAACCCTGCTGTGGAAGGACCATCCCTACAGTGAAAGGGATGGTCTGTCTCCATCTTATTTTCCATTCTTGTTCCCTCTGATGAGACAGAGGACCAGAGTACCATCTGGTGGCTACCAAAAAACCTGCAGATGGCAGCATCTTTTACTCAGTCTTACAGCTGTGGTGAGGGTGGATTAACAACAGGTGGGGCCCTGAGACAACACAGTCACAAGGCCTCTGTCCCAATATATTAAAATATTAACGTAATGTCATTAATTATGCTTTGAAATCTATTCATGCTTATTATTACTCATGATGCATAATGCAATTACACTTAATTTTAAGGTAAGAATGACATAACTTTTTTTTGTTCTTTTGTTTAAACAAAATGGAATTATGGAGCCTTGGGGTCCTGCATACCGGGGGGAAACTGCCCCTTTTGACCTTATATTAATCTACGACTGGCATTCATCCTTCACTCAGCTGTCGATACACCCCAGAATGGAGCTCATTGCTGGACTGGAGCTTGTTAGACTTGGGTTTACTCTGAACAAGGAACCTACAGTCAGAAAAAGCTTGTATCTCTTAACTCCAGGATGATCCAGTTCCCCTCTCTACAATGGGAATTTAAACAAAAGAGCATTCAAATGCTTGACATAAGCAGTCTGCTATGCTATGCATAGCTGACCATCTTTCAACTACTTGGGTGGGTCTTGGAAAAGATTCAAAAGGAACCAGCAAGTGTAAATTAAAACCACTACCACTACCACCACAATACTTAGCTTGCTCACCCATGCAGTAATCAGAGTCACCAACCCTCCAGGGCTGGCCTGTAGTCACCAGGAACTAAAGATTAGTTTTAAATGAAAGATTATGTCGTGATAAAATCTCCAGAAATATGTTCCACCAAAATGGTCAGTCTTCCACACATCTGGGAAGGCAATCTATATTATGCATGCTGCTCTTCAAACACAGAAGAGGAAACACTTTTCTAAAAAGTATGTGCATAAAAGATAGCTGCCTGGGGTGCAAATTTAGTTTCAAAAACATCCCTCATTCATCCCTTTGTATCACTGAATGGTAGAAAGATTGCAAATACATCAAGGCAATGAAAGCATTATCTATTATCACACGTAATAGCTGTGCAGTCATTCCAAGGGTGATTGCTATCTTTTCAACTGGCTTTGTTTTACACATCTTCAATATATATAATGGAAGGATTTTTAAAATAAATTAACAGATTAAGGTTTAATCTAATTGTTACTGAAAACATGTTTGCTAATAATCCTATGTAAAAAAGTCAGATGATAATAAAACAATAGACATGTCACAAAGTTTAGAAAATTAAAATACATGCTGGTAATAAAAAACACATATTTATATCTGTGAGTAGGAAAGAAACATCTATTTCCTGATGCTGAATTATACTTTACTTGTACCAGATGTGTGTGTTGGGGGGTGTGTGTAATGTAGGGGTATGCGTGGCCCCCTGACCACTCCCACAAGTCACCTACCATTACTGGAGCTACTGTGTCTCTGCCCCTCAACTGCTCTCATATGGAGGTCCATTGACTCTCATTCAAGCTGTGGTCTAAACATTGCTGTGTAGTTATTTGTGCGTGGGCTGGACTCCACCTGAGCTCTGGGACCCTCCCACAGCCCATGCCCAGAAATCTACACAGCCGTAGAACAGCCCCACAATCTGAGCCCCAAAAACCCACATTGTCTGTTTTTTTCCTAGTCTGAATAACTCCAATCAAAGGGGTGGTTGTTTCCTTTTAGACCAGAGAGACCTATGACAGAGAGTCACCCATGAAACCACAGGGAACAGTCAAACTAAGGGAGGAATCTGAGGCCAGGGATGCTTGAAAAATTATCAAAACAAAAAGCAGTCAAGTAGCACTTTAAAGACTAGCAAAATAGTTTATTAGGTGAGCTTTCCTGGGACAGACCCACTTCTTCAGACCATAGCCAGACCAGAACAGACTCAATATTTAAGGCACAGAAAACCAAAAACAGTAAGCAAGGAGGACAAATCAGAAAAAAGATAATCAAGGTGAGCAAATCAGAGAGTGGAGGGGTGGGGGGGAAGATCAAGAATTAGATTGAGCCAAGTATGCAGACGAGCCCCTATAGTGACTCAGAAAGTTCCCATCACGATTTAAACCATGTGTTAATGTGCCGAATTTGAATATAAATGTCAGCTCGTCCACTTCTCTTTCTAAAACGGAGCAATAATTTCTCTTCAGTAACACACATGCCTTGAGGTCATTGACAGAATGGCCCATTCCATTAAAATGTTGACTAACTGGTTTGTGGATCTGGAGTGTTTTGATGTCTGTTTTGTGCCCGTTGACCCTTTGTCTGAGGGAGTTAGAAGTCTGTCCAATATACAAAGCATCTGGGCATTGTTGGCACATGAGCTATGTCTACATGTGAAGCCTACATCAAAGTAGCCTATTTCGATGTGGAGACATCGAAATAGGCTATTTCGATTAAAAACGTCTACACGTCCTCCAGGGCTGGCAACGTCGATGTTCAACATCGACATTGCACAGCACCACATCGAAATAGGTGCAGCGAGGGAACGTCTACACGCCAAAGTAGCACACATCGAAATAGGGGTGCCAGGAACAGCTGCAGACAGGGTCACAGGGTGGGCTAACGCTTCCGGGGCAACAGCTAGCTGCTCCCTTAAAGGGCCCCTCCCAGACACACTCAGCCTGCACAGCACGCAGTCTGCAGAGCCATAGGCACGCAGACCTTGGGCGATGCAGTCATGGACCCCCAGCAGCAGCAGCAGCAGCAGCCAGAGGTCCACCCAGCCGCCCCTGCAGGAGCAGGGCTCGCCCTGCTCCATGCCATGCGGGAGGCAGCTGAGCACCTCCTTGCCACACAGGAGGAGGAGCGGCCCACAGGGGAGGAGGACTCAACCCCCAACTCTGCAGCACCCCGACCCCGCCCCCCCCGCCTCACACACCACCGGCTGTGGAGCTACCCCACCAGCACCGACTGGTGGGAGCGGCTGGTGCTTGGGGAGTGGGACGACGACCACTGGGTCAGGAACTTTAGGATGAGCCGGCAGACATTTATGGAGCTATGCCAGTGGCTCACCCCCGCACTCAGGCACCAGGACACCGCCATGCGGCGTGGCCTCCCAGTGGAGAAATGGGTCGGCATCGCTGTCTGGAAGCTGGCCACTCCAGACAGCTACCGATCCGTGGGACAGCAGTTTGGCGTCGGCAAGGCCACCATGAGGGCTGTCCTCATGGAGGTAAGAGGACCCACGGGGGGGGTGAGGCAGCCCTGGCAGGGGAGGGGAGGGCAGGGGGGCCCTGGCAGGGGAGGGCCATGCACACCCTGCTCACCCCTCATTGGTGCTCTCCCATGTGCTTCCCCTGCAGGTCGTGCCATCAACGCCATGCTCCTCCACAGGCTCGTGAGGCTGGGGGACCCAGATGCCACCATCACGGGCGTTGCCACCCTGGGCTTCCCCAATTGCTTTGGGGCTCTGGATGGGACTCACATCCCCATCCGCGCCCCGGTGCACAGTGGAGGACGCTACATAAACCGGAAGAGCTACCACTCAGTGGTCCTCCAGGCCTTGGTGCACAGCCAGGGCCGTTTCCAGGACATTTATGTGGGCTGGCCTGGCAGCACCCACGACGCCTGGGTTTTCCGGAACTCGGGCCTGTGCCGCCGGCTGGAGGTGGGGACCTACATCTCCCAGTGGGAGATCCCTGTGGGGGACACCACCACGCCCCTCTGCATCATCGCAGATGCGGCATACACCCTCTGGCCCTGGCTCATGCACCCGTACACGGGCCATCTCTCTGCCAGCCAGAAGTGCTTCAACCAGCGCCTGAACCACGCGCGCCAGGTGGTGGAGCGCTCATTTGGCCGCCTCAAAGGGTGCTGGAGATGTCTCCTCACCCGCCTGGATGCGGGCCCCACCAACATCCCCCAGATTGTGGGTGCGTGCAGCGCCCTACACAATCTGGTGGAGAGCAAGGGGGAGGCCTTCTTTCAGGGCTGGGCTGTGGAGGCCGGCAGGGCCGATGTGCAGCCACCCGCTGCCCCCAGTCGCCAGGTGGACCCTGAAGGGACCCAGGTCCGGGAGGCCCTGCGGGCCCACTTCGATGAGGCCGCGGGGTGAACGCTGGCAGGCCCCCCACTGCCCCCCCCCCCATCATCCACAACACTCCCTACCCCTACGCCCACACCACAGAGCACCCAACAGCACACCCGCCCTCCACACTTTTCCTGGACAAATAAAAGCAGACACTTGTTTGTGAAATCAAACTTGTTTACTTTGAACTCTGTTCTAACTAATACTAACTATATACAGGAACTTCTAACTAACTTAAACATGAAAAGTGTATGTATATATTAACAAAAAAAAACAGGGATAACAAGGAAGGGGAGAACTATTTACATGGGGGGGTGAAGGATCAGACTGGGCAAACGGGGGGCACAAATAAATAAATACAAACTATACACAACGCAAAGAACAAAACAGTGGGGGGAATATATACAAGGGGGGGCACATCCTGGGCCCCACGCCCCTATAGTTCAGCACTGGGGGTGGGCGGCCGGGAGCCCCGCCCGGGGCTGGCTGGGGGCCGGGTGGACCGGTCGATACGGCCAGCGAGTGTCAGCTGGCCCCAGGTCTCGCTCGGCGGAACGGCCCTCGGTGGCGGGTGGCGGGGCAACGGCGGACGGCGCGGCGACGACAGGAGCAGCGGGTGGCACGGCAGGTGGAGCATGCAGGGTGGGCGCAGCGGCGGCCGGCGCGGCATGGGGGGCCAGGTAGTCCACTATGCGGTTAAAGGTCTCCATGTAGGACCCCCGTGCCTCTTGGCGCCAGGCCAGCGCCCACTCCTGGAGGTGGAGGCGGCGTTGCTCCACCCGCAGCCGCTGCTCCATGACCTCCACCTGCTGGCGGTGGAGGGCCAGCAGCTGGGGGTCTGTCGCCGTTGGGTGGTGGTGCTGGGTCCGCCGTCTTGCCCGCCATGGGTCCGGTCGGTCCTCCACTGAGGGGCTGGCCTGGAGCGATGGCCCCGAGGGGATTCTGGGACCACTGACGCCTTGCCGGCGCTCTCTGGTCCTTCCGATGGTGCAGCTGTGGAACACAGGAGGGGGGGAAGAAGAGTGGAGACAGGCGTTAGTGTGGGCCCCGAGCCGTGGCCCTTGTCCCCCCACCCCTGTGCTGCAGGTTCCCCATCCCCGTCCCCAGGAGATGCTGCTGTGATGGGGTTCAAGGGTCCCCCTGCACTGCACCCCGTCCCCCGGCGGGAGTGACTCTCACTTCACTCAGCAGGTCTGACAGGAGAGGTTTCTTAGGCAACAGATGCTCAGTTTCTCCCAGAAGTGACAGTACAGCAGTCAAAGACCATCCTTCCAACCCGTCCTGGGGAGAAGACCCCAAGGGGTGCCCCTCTGGGGTGTAGCTTTCCCCCTCCTCAGGCTGGCTGCCTTCCAGCTCTCCCTTCCCCTAGCCTCTAACTGCGGCCCCCGATTCAAAGCCAGCTCGGCTCCTCCCTCCTCTTTGTTCAGGGCAGAGGTGTAACCTGCCAGTTGTAGCCCCAGGATCATCCTTAGCCACTGGGAGCTATTCAGCTTGTTGCTCATATCTAGCCTGAGACTCGCATTTGCACTCCCCTCACTCCATCACATGCTGCTGCTGCTGCTGCTGCGGGGTGTCCCTCCCCCTCCTCCCGGGGGACCCTAGAGTTTCCGCTCCCCCCAGCCCCGGGGATGGGGCATGGCACTGTCGTGCTGGGGGTGGGGGGGCAGGGGCTGATGCACTCCTGTGAGGGACATGACACTGCTGTCCTTGGGGCCATGGCCATCTGGGCATGTGGAGGGCCCTGGCCACATATCTATTACCCCCGCCCCTCAACCCCGGGGGTGTACACTGGGGGGGGGTACATACCTGTCGGTCCACTCCCACGGTCGGGGGACAGCCGGGGGGCGGACGCCCAGCTGCTGCTCCTCGATGGCAGGAGGATGTGCAGGCTGGTGTTGGTGGAGGAGGAGTCCCCCTCCTCCTTCTCCTCCTCCTGCTCCGGTGCCCTGGGGGTGGGCTCCAGGGGGGGCCCCTGGGGTGCGGGGCTTACCTCCGGGGCGGACTCTGGCTCCGGGGCCTGCTGGGGCTCGTCGGCCGAGGTATCAAGCGTGGCTGGAGCGGAGGAGGTGTGCCGGGGGCCCAGGATGTCCCTGAGCTCCCTGTAAAAGGGGCAAGTGACGGGGGTGGCCCCAGATCGGGCCCAGGCGTAACCCTGCCGCAGCTCCTTGACTTTACTCTGGACATGGTCCAGAGTGTGGTCAGGGTGACCCCGGGCGGCCAGGCCCTCGGCCAGCCGAGCGAACACATCCGCGTTCCGCCTCTTGCTCCCCATTACCTGGAGCACCTCCTCCTCGCTCCAGAGCCCCAGCAGGTCCCAAAGCTCAGCCTCTGTCCAGGAGGGGCCCCGCTGCCGCTTGCCGCCCTGGCTCCCCTTGGGGGGGGTCCCCTGGGGGCGCTGGGGGGGCTGCCGGGCGGCCATCGCAGCTGGGGTGGCTGTCTGTGCTGTCTGAGGAACGTGCAGGCTGGCCGTGTGTCTGGGCTGCCGCCTGCACATTCTCTCAGTTTCCTGCACAGGAAGGGAGGGGGCGGGGACCTTTAAGGGGCCGCTCCACGTGGCCACCATTGAGCTCAGGGGCTGGAGAGAGCGTCTCTCAACCCCTCAGCTGATGGCTGCCATGGAGGACCCCGCAATTTCGATGTTGTGGGACGCGCAACAACTACACGGTCCCATCTAAATAGTGCCCAACACGTGTAGCTGTGACGGGTGCTATTTCGAAGTTAGTGCCGCTACTTCGAAGTAGCGTGCATATGTAGACATGGCTATGATGGCATATATGATGTTAGTAGAGGAGCATGAGAAAGTGCCCGTGATTCTGTGAGTAACCTGGTTAGGTCCAATGATGGTATTTCCAGAGAAGATATGTGGACAAAGCTGGCAGCGGGCTTTGTTGCAGGGAAAGGTTCCAGGACTGGTGTTGCGCGGTCTGAGTTGGGGGCACTGCAACAAATTATTAAAGACCTACAACCTATTCTTAATCAGGATGCTACACTCCAGAAGGCCCTGGGTGACATGCCTGTTCTCTCCTACAGACAACCTCCCAACCACATGAGGATCCTTACTAACAGCCACAGTCTATACCCCAGGAACACCAGTCCTGGAACCTTTCCCTGCAACAAAAGCCCACTGCCAGCTTTGTCCACATATCTTCTCTGGAAATACCATCATTGGACCTAACCAGGTTACTCACAGAATCACGGGCACTTTCTCATGCTCCTCTACGAACATCACATATGCCATCATGTGCCAGCAATGCCCAGATGCTTTGTATATTGGACAGACTTCTAACTCCCTTAGACAAAGGGTCAACGGGCACAAAACAGACATCAAAACACTCCAGATCCACAAACCAGTTAGTCAACATTTTAATGGAATGGGCCATTCTGTCAATGACCTCAAGGCATGTGTGTTACTGAAGAGAAATTATCGCTCCGTTTTAGAAAGAGAAGTGGATGAGCTGACATTTATATTCAAATTTGGCACATTAACACAGGTTTAAATCGTGATGGGAACTTTCTGAGTCACTATAGGGGCTCGTCTGCATACTTGGCTCAATCTAATTCTTGATCTTCCCCCCCACCCCTCCACTCTCTGATTTGCTCACCTTGATTATTTTTTTCTGATTTGTCCTCCTTGCTTACTGTTTTTGGTTCTCTGTGTCTTAAATATTGATTCTGTTCTGGTCTGGCTATGGTCTGAAGAAGTGGGTCTGTCCCAGGAAAGCTCACCTAATAAACTATTTTGCTAGTCTTTAAAGTGCTACTTGACTGCTTTTTGTTTTGATAGTGTATAGACTAGCATGGCTTCCTCTCTGTTACTATTGAAAAATTATGTTTGACTCTGGGCCCTCTGGAGCTTAGTGTATGAGCCTCTACAGGTTGAGCTAAAATACAGTTGGCGGTTAGTTAAGGCTGCAGAGGAGACTCATTCTTTCTCTGTGTAAGTTGTCTGGGTGCCACTACATGGGACAGTGAGCCACCCGTAGGTGTGTGGGTTACACCTACTTGGCTTCAGAACACATCAACACAGCTGTTCACTTGAAATGTGAGGCCTGAGGGGGATCTTTTGCAATCTAAACCAGAAAATATTAAAAGAACGGGTATTGAATATAATTATGTTATTAAACTGTGAATGTATCTTCAACATTTTATGCTTTCATTTGATGCTATTGGTGGCAAGCTAAATTATTTTTAATTGCATTTATGAAAAACAGCTGATGCATTAATGCTTTTCTCAAAAGTAGCTGTTGGAACATCAATCTGGGAGAGATTTCTTTTTTTTCCCATCACTAAAGAATTTTACTTAATGTATGTGTATAGCAAATTGAAATGACTATGCTAGTATGTAATTACTGCATATTATCATTGAAGAAAGCACAAGTCCCACTAAAGTAATGATCTTCCTCCACATTTTTCATTGGGCACAGCATTGGTATTTAAGTTTAATACTATGTTCCTCCCACTACTCAATATATGTGCCCAAAGATCAATAAATAGGACAGAGAACAATATATTTGCCTGGTAATGAGACTCCTAAACTTCCCCACCGTTAATTTTTTCCAGCCTCAATTGGGAGTAAGTTACATGACAATTGTATCCATTTTAACAGTGATCCACCTACTTACCCAGCCATCAAGGTTGCTTGTGTACAGGGCAGCACCAGCATAAGCTTTCTGCCTCTGCCTAAACTAAGTGCACTATAGCAATGCAGAACTTGTATTTAGCCATACCCTGAAAGTGTGGGGATAGCTTCAGTTTATGTTTGCTTCTTAAAAGAGCACCTCTGTTCCATCTTGACTGACATAGCTCATCCATGCAGCTGCAGAATGCACTTCCCCTGGCCTGCTGGGAACTACACTTCCTGCCTTGGCTGTTACAGATATCTCTTTGTTATATAATACAGAGCAATGCCTTTTGTCTAACTATTTGTCTAGACTAGCTATTTTGCTCTAGCAGCTGCAGTATGTAGCAAGCAAAATTCCATACACAAAAGTAATTTGGAATATTTCACTGATGAACAGAAAGAAATTTCAACTTGAAGTTGACTGTCCTCCTCCCAAAATGAGCAATAATCAGACTCCAGCTGGCCTTCTGGAGTTTTTGGTCACATCAATGTAGTAGTTACCAGTGACAGCCTGCTAGGATCTGATTACAAACTCTCCATCCCCACCACATGTTAAATTCTAAACAAGAGGAGAGGGTTAGGAGGAACGTTTACGTGAATCTGGGTAGGAAGAGGAGGAAAAGATTGTTTTAAACTAAGCTGCTCTTCCTTCCTTTAGGCTCCAGCATTTGTAACTAATTCTTCCCGTTAAATAATCCAAACAAAAACATTTCAGGAACTCATCAGTGTAGTTTGATAATGAAGAGTGTGTGGAAAGTGATCAGATGGTTGAAGATAGGATGCCACTGAAGAACAGCTTGTAACCTAAGTCCTGGGGTTTGGGTGAGGAGAAGAAAAAGCTCAGAGGGAAGAATTTTTGAGTCCTTGGGACTAAACAATTTAAATAAACTGCAGTGCACTGTACATCAAGCACACTGACTTGTGCTCATTAAACAAACATGCAGAAAAAGCTTGCAAAAATTTAAGAAACAGGACATAGTTAGAGCCCTATAAATCTGCAGCTATCTGCATTATATCCATGGGAATCTGCATTGATGGATGTGAATGCAAATATCTGTGGCTCATATTTGCTGATATGGTGTGGATGCAGATACAAATTTTGTACAGGTTGCATCTCTCAAATCTGGGACTCTCTCATCTAGCAACATTCATGGTCTGGAAGGATCCTAGATGTTTCAGGACCAGAAAGTCCTGGGGCTGGGGCTGGGACCAGCATCCATGGGCTGGTGTCCAGCTGCTCAGCCAGGGACAGAGTCCCCAGGGCCCAGGCTGGGGCAGGGACTGTAGCAGCAGGTGTCAACCCAGCCAGGACCAGAACAGAGTTTCCCAGCTGTCCCATGGCAGTGAGTGGTGGATCGGAGCCTCGTGGCAGCTCTGGGGAACACAAGGATGGGGATGGAGTCCCCAGTGACAGAAGTCCTGGACCTCCCCTGGTCCAACAAATTCTCTTGTTCAGGGCCCACCAGATCCCAACCATACTGGACCAGGAAGGTGCAGTCTGTATCTAGAACCCTGCACAGTTATGGATATCTGCTTTATATTCATGGGTGTCCGCATTCACACCTGGTACGAATGTGGACATCCATGGATCATTTTTGCAGATGCAGACATGGAAGCAAATGTTGTATCCATGCAGGCCTCTCGAAATAGTAGAGAAGATGTATTTTAAAAAATCCTTATATTCCCTTACCCTTCTTCTTTTGTGCAACTGTATGTCAGAGTAGAAGTATATGCATCAGCCTTTGAAAAACTGAATTTTTTCAACAGATTTAAACAACTTTAAGGAGCCTAACACCAATAAAAATCAACCAATCCAAGGGAGTGAATTAGTGAGTAACTGGTGCATTTCTCTGCTTTCAGCCTTCTACCTCAGGACACACTCTTCTTGTGCACCAAATTGCCTGCAAACACATGTCCTCCTATGGCTTATTGCTATAGTAAATCACAAAACCAAAAAAAACCCCAATCGAAACTAGTGTGAAACTGTGGGTCTTACTGTATTTCAATGCACTACGATTTTATGCCCCAGACAGCTGTGAAAAGCACAACTGCACAATTTTGCCACCCCTAGTACTCACAGGCTATGGTTACACTACAGCACTCTGTCAGCGGAAGTCACTGTCGGGAGACTTTTCCCAACAAAACTTCTGTTGACAACAGTGCGTCCACACACAAAAGTCAACTGGCTCTCTTGACAAAACAGGCAACCGGAAGCACAGAAGACAGGGCTGGCCATTGTTGTGGATGACCTGTGTGTTGAGAGAAGGCCCACCAGAGTGGCCACACATCTTTTCTATTGACAGAATCAAAGCTTTGAGGCAGAATGCTGCCAGCAAAAGTGCTGTGTTTTGTCCAGATCCTATCAACAAAATGCATTTTGTGTGTGTATGCTCCACAAGTTTTGTTGACAAAACTGGGGTTTTGCCAGCAAAACTTGCTAGTGTAACCCTAGCCACAGTGTAAGATGCCATTCAGTGTGACAAAGGTAGCACAATCTGCTCCTAAGCTGAGAGAGCAGTGGCTGTACATACACAACATCATGCACTGCCACCTGGAAGTGGGCCACAGGGCGCTGCTAATACGGTCAGTCTCTGAGAGGAGAAAGAGAAGTTACTCACCTGTGTAGTAACGATGGTTCTTCGAGATGTGTCCCCGTGGGTGCTCCACAGTAGGTGTCGGGCTCGCCCCGGTGCCGCAGTTTGGAAAATCTTCAGCAGTCTCCGTCGGCTCGCGCATGCGCCGATGCACGTCGGCTCTTCGCGCACTCACGGTCATGTGCGCGATCCGGTCCCTGCCAGTTCCTGATCAACCACTCTGGACGCCCCTGAAAAACACACAAACAGAGCTCCGAAGTGGGGAGGAATGGGTGGGTAGTGGATCACCCACGGGGACACATCTTGAAGAACCATCGTTACTACACAGGTGAGTAACTTCTCTTTCTTCTTCGAGTGGTCCCCGTGGGTGCTCCACAGTAGGTGACTACCCAGCAGTAACCCCCCCCGAAAAAGGAGGTGGGTACCCGATTTATGCGCAGCTTGCCCGTGAAAGGACTGCTGTCGACAGGCGTGTATCCTCATCAAGCATCCTGTGCATGGCGTAGTGCTTGGCAAAGGTGTCATAGGAAGACCGTGTCGCCGGTCTGCAGGTATCTCTCAGCGCAATGCCTTTGAAGAAGGCCGTTGATGCCGCCATCACCCTAGTAGAGTGGGCTCTTGGCGGAACTGGCAGAGGAGTCTTGCAAATCTCGTAACACAGTCTTATGCAAGACACAATGTGATTTGAAATCCTCTGTGAAGATAGCGCTTCTCCTTTTGACCTGGATGCAATGGACACCAGGAGTCTGTACGTTTTCCGGAAATGTTTAGTTCTATCGATGTAGAAGGCCAGTGCCCTTCTTACGTCAAGTAAGTGCAACCGTGCCTCTTCATTTGAGTTGTGAGGCTTAGGATAGAACGAGGGCAGCACTATTGGTTCGTTGATATGAAAGTCTGAAGAGACCTTCGGAACGAAGGCTGGGTGTAATCATAAGACTACTGCTTCTTTTGAGAAGATCGTGCAGGGTGGTGTGGACATTATGGCTGTGAGGTCACTCACTCTGCGAGCTGACGTGATTGCCAGGAGGAAAGTCGTTTTAATAGTAAGTAGTCGAAGGGGGACCGTAGCCAATGGTTCAAAGGGCGGTCCCGAGAGGGTGTGTATAACTAGGTCTAAACTCCATGACGGCGGTATTGGTTTCCAAGGGGGGTACAGATTCACCAACCCCTTTAGGAAACGCGAGACAACAGGATGGGCAAATGTGGTTGATCCATCCTCTTCATGCCGAAACGCTGATATAGCCGCCAGATGCACCTTTATAGAGGATAGCGAAAGTCCGTTTTGTTTGAGTTGTAGGAAATAATCCAGAATCGTAGGTATGGTGGCATCCTGGGGTATTAGTTGCCTGGAGGAACACCATTCGGAAAAACGCAACCATTTGTGCTGATAAGTCTTTCTGGTGGAAGTTCTCCGACTACATTCAAGGACTTGTTGTACTCCCTCTGAGCATGTAGTCTCTAAGGCGCTTAGCCATGGATTAGCCATGCTTGTAGCCAAAGTCTCTTCGGGTGCGGGTGCAGTATTGACCCCCGAGCCTGAGTGAGAATGTCCGGTACAGTTGCTAGGGGAAATGGCCGATGTTGAGCCATGCGCAAGAGCAATGGGAACCACTGTTGCCGGTCCCAGGTTGGGACTATGAGTATCATGCATGCTTTCTCCCTTCTGGCCTTCTCCAAGACCTTGTGTATAAGTGTCGTGGGAGGGAACGCATAAAGTAGAAGGCCCTTCCATGGGATCATGAAGGCGTCCCCCAAAGACTTCTGTCCCATGCCCGCTCTGGAGCAGTATTGGGGACATTTCTTGTTTTCTCGGGTGGCGAACAAGTCGATTTGGGGAAAACCCCATCTGCGGAACACCTGGTGAAGTAGGTCTGAACGGATCTGCCACTCGTGAGTGGGCGCAAAGTGTCTGCTGAGTTGGTCCGCCTTGACATTGTGGACCCCGGGTAGGTATGAAGCCTTTATGATTATATTGTTGACGATGCACCAGTTCCAGAGTCGGACTGCCTCCGCACAAAGCGTATGAGACCTGGCTCCCCCCTGTCGGTTTATATAAAACATGGTGGTGGTGGTGTTGGTATTCACGCCGACTATTTTTCCGCGCAGATAATTGTGAAAATGCCTGCACGCATTGAACACTGCCCTGAGCTCTAATATGTTTATGTGCAGTGTCTTCTCTGCGGGGGACCATAATCCTTGAGTGGTTTTGTTGTCCATGTGAGCCCCCCATCCCATATGGGAGGCATCTGTTGCAATGAACACAGTAATTTGCGGTTGGCGGAAGGGCACCCCTGTTAGGAGATTCTTGGGGTTTCCCCACTATGTTAGCGAGCTTCATGCCTCCGTTGTAAGTGACACCCTCTTGTGGACGGTGTGGATTGAGGGTTTGTATACGGTTGCCAACCAATGCTGCAATCCTCGCATATGCAGCCTGGCGTTTTGCACCACAAACGTGGTGGTTGCCATATGCCTCAACAGTTGTAAGCACATGAGAACTGGAACAGTGGGGCTGTACGTTAGTAGTTGTACGAGAGATTCGATGGCACGAGAATGAGCCTCAGGTAAATACACCCTTGACGTGACTGAGTCTATCCGAGCCCTTATAAACTCTATATTTTGCGTGGGGTCAGTCTTTGACTTTGAGAAATTGATGATGAGGCCCAGTGAGGTAAATGTTTTTGTGGTGATGTGTATCATCCATAATACCTCCGCCCGGGAAGTTCGCTTTAGCAGGCAATCGTCCAGGTATGGGAAAATGAAAACTCCCTGTCTGTGTAGGTATGCTGACACCACCGCTGAGGTCTTGGTGAAGACTCTGGGTGCTGAAGAGAGTCCGAATGGGAGGACTCTGTACTGGAAATGATCTGTGCCCACAAGGAACCGGAGGAAACGCCTGTGGGCTGGATGAATTGCGATATGAAAATACGCATCCTGTAAGTCGAGGGCTGCAAACCAATCGCCATGGTCTAGTGCCATGATTATTGAAGCCATTGTAGTCATTTTGAAGCGCTGTTTGCGTAGGTACTGGTTCAGTGCGCGTAGATCCAAAATGGGTCTCCACCCTCCTGTGTTCTTTTCCGTCAGGAAATACCTGGAGTAGAACCCTTTGCCTTGAAATTGTTCCGGTACTCTCTCCACCGCCCCTATGAATAGGAGGTGGTCCACCTCCCGCCTTAATTCTGGTAGGTGAGATGGGTCTCTGAGAAGGGGTACGGTGGGAAGATTTGGTGGAGGTAAAGACTGGAAGGGGATCATGTATCCCGTGTTTACAATCTCCAATACCCACTTGTCCGACGTGATGCTTTTCCATTGTGGGTAAAATGGCTTGAGTCGGTGATGGAACATGTACTGAGATTGGCACTGAGGTACGGTCTTGGCTTCGCAGCCCTCGACATACCCGTCAAACTTGCTGTCTTGCACTTTGCCCTGCGGAGGCGTTGCCCTGCTGAGGCCGGCGCCTAGGGCCCTTATAATGTGTTTGTTGATGACGTCCCTGATCATACCCCCGTTGAAATTGGGTACGTTGCTGTTGGTAACCATAACGGCGTTTCTGAGGATAAAATTTCTTCCTTCTGAACAGTGGGGTATATATTCCCAAAGTCCGAAGTGTCGCTCTGGAATCTTTGCTCGAGTGTAGGACTGAGTCGGTCGATTCAGCAAACAATTTTATTTTGTCGAAGGGGAGGTCTGCAATTTTGACCTGTAACTCCTTTGGAATGCCGGATGTGTGAAGCCATGACTCTCTCTGCATTACCACTGCAGTGGCCATGGCACGGGCCGCTGTGTCCGCCACATCCAGTGCAATCTGCATGCCCGCTCGAGAAGCTGCGTAGCCCTCTTGCACAATTGCCTTAAGAATTGGCCTGTTATCCTCCGGAAGGAAGTCCATGAGGGCAGTAAGCTTGGAATAGTTGTCGAAATTGTGATTCGACAAATGAGCAGCATAGTTGGCCATGCGGAGCAACAAAGTAGAGGAGGAGTAGGCTTTTCTACCCAGAAGATCCAGCTTCTTTATGTCCTTGTCCAATCCCCCAGATTTGTACTGGGACGATTTGGACCTGTGTTGGGACGATTCAACCACTAGCAAGTTTGGCTGTGGATGAGTAAATAGAAATTCCATACCTTTTGCAGGGACGAAGTACTTTTTGTCCGCCCTTTTGTTGGTAGGCGGAGTGGATGCTGGAGTCTGCCATATATTAGTCTCTGCCTCCATGATTGCATCGTCCAGAGGAATAGCAATTTTAGAAGAAGACGGAGGCCTGAGGTTTTTAAGGAGTCTGTGGTGTTTCTCCTGCATCTCCGCCACTTGAATATCTTGGGATTGAGCTACTCGTTTGAACAGCTCCTGGAACTGTTTCAGGTCATCTGGGGGAGAAATGTCTCCAGGGACCACGGCCTCGTCTGGCGAGGATGAAGAGGCATCACTATGGTATCTCTCCTCCAATTCCTCTGGATCCTGGCTGTATTGATGTGATTGCCTTTGTGGAATTTCGAGGTGGGGTTCAATGTCTTTAGACCCAGCCTCTGATTGGGGAACTCGTGGTGTTCCCCCAGGTAGAAGCAGAACACTGTGGCGTTGAGGGGTGGTCGATGGGAATCCATAGTGAGACGTCGACCTCCTATGCTGACGCCCCGCATAATGATGGCGGTAGTAGCAACAGGGACGGGGGCCCGGCGATGGAGACCTGGACCATGACCCAAGGATGTAAGGGTGGTGCCTGGAATGTCGAGACCTCCGAGATGATACCGACGTACGAGGAGAGCCTCTGTGAGAAGACTCATAGGGATCTCTGCTAGATGATGGAGAAAAGCGTGCAGACCCCTGGGATGGACTCCGAAGAAAAGGAGAAGGACGTCTGTGGCAAGCTGAAGGTGTTGCTGCCCGTCGAATCTCTGGTGGTGATCGTGGTGACAGAGGTAGTGCAATTACCTCAGGAGAGGGGCTGCGGTGCCTGGTCTTCGTTTTAGCCTTTACCCTCTCGGGTGGTCTTGTCGGTGAACTTGGTACCGGAGCAGGTGTCATGCTGATTTCCACTGCTCCCAGTGCCGTTGTTGCCGGTGCCGTCGATCCCGGTGCCGATGTCCTCGGTGCCATCGATCCCGGTGCCTCTGGGGAAGTCTCGATCGGTGCCGCAGTAGCCGGTGCCGGACTGACTAGTGCCCGCACGGCTCTTGGTGCCGTCTCCCCGGTAGCTGGAGGGCCTTGAGTGGTTGCATGTGCCACGGCTTTACCAGTGGAGGAAGCCAGCGTGCGCGGGACCTTTGTTACACTCGTCCCGCTCCCAACAGTAAGGGGCAGGGATTGAGTAGGCGAGGCTCTTTGCGGGCCCTTTGTTACACTTGTCCCGCTCCCAACAGTAAGGGGCAGGGATTGAGTAGGCAAGGCTCTTCTTTTCTTCTGCGCAGAGGAGGTCAAAGAGGCAGCCTTCCTCTTGTGCACTCCTGAAGAGCCCTCCGCATGCGTTGCCTTTGATGAGGCAGGTTGAAGTGCTTTGTCAACTAACAGCATCTTCAGCCTCATTTCTCTATCTTTTCTAGCTCTATTAGTCAACTTGGAACAATGGGAGCACTTCTGGGGAACATGCGTCTCCCCAAGGCACCGTATGCATCTGCTATGGCCATCCGAAGCAGGCATGGCCTCCAGCAAGATTCACACTTCTTAAAGCCGGGGTGGGGGGATGGCATTGTTAAAACTTATCTCTGAGTCCTTAGGTGCTAATAGCACACTTAACAGTCTGTTAGGTGATGTTAATAACTGTTGGCCTTTGAAGGCCAACAAAGAAAAGCAGCAGGCCCGCCCGGAGGCAGCCGCTGTGGTTTTAAGTTAGTCTTTAACTTTTAACAACTTTTAACAGAGTAACTAACTATAATAACTATAGAACTGCTAACTATGAACTGTTAAAAACTATTAACACGAGAAAAAAATAAGACTTATCTGTCTCAGGCGTTGGAGCCGGAGAGGATTCCGTCTGCAGCTGTTAGCGGTTGAGAAGGAACCGGCAGGGACCGGATCGCGCACATGACCATAAGCGCACGAAGAGCCGACACGCATCGGCGCATGTGCGACCCGACGGAGACTGCTGAAGATTTTCTGAGCTGCGGCGCCGGGGCGAGCCCGACACCTACTGTGGAGCACCCACGGGGACCACTCGAAGAATTGCACTGTCTCACTTTAGCTGACTGAAGTTAGGTTAGGATACATAACTAAGCAGCATGGTTTGTGGAACACCATTTACTGCTGGAGTGGGGGATTGCAGCCTTCAGCAGACACCAACAAGCTTCTAAAAGTTCCAGAATTGCTGCTGGGGTCAGAAGTAGCTCTTTAAGTATAATTGTGCTAATTGGTTCATACCATTTTCAGCAAAAAAGTGATTTAAAAAAATCTAAAGCTCATTTGAAGAATTTCTTGGGGAATATTCAAATTTATAAAAACTAAATCTACCCACCCAAAAAACTTAGTGATGAGTGGCATTGTTTGGCTACACTCCATAACAGTCTCCTTAGAGGTTACACCTATTTTTATGGATAGAGTGATGTTTCCTCCAAAGGAAATTTTCCCACACCTTTTATTTTTACTGTGAAATTTCTTTGTGATTCACAAACAACACATCCAGCACATCCACTGCATTTTAAGATATTTTCACAAGAATGTGAACACACGTGGTGCATCTGTTCTGTAGGAAACAGCATGACTCTTCCAGACATGGTGAGTTTCCAAGTTTAAGGGGAGAAAAAGGAAGGAAACTTTTGTATTTTAGGAAATACAGATTATGCTGTGTCCTGCATTGTCCTGTGAAACATTAGTCTATGGTCTCCTAAAATTTGAGTATCGAGTAGTTATTAATGGTTTTCAATCCTGCTGGAAAAGTATAACTAGTGGGGTTCCGCAGGGGTCTGTTTTAGGACCGGTTCTGTTCAATATCTTCATTAACAATTTAGATATTGACATAGAAAGTACACTTATTAAGTTTGCAGATGATACCAAGCTGGGAGGGGTTGCAACTTCTTTGGAGGATAGGGTCATAATTCAAAAGGATCTGGATAAACTGGAGAAATGGGCGGAGGTAAACAGGATGAAGTTTAATAAGGACAAATGCAAAGTGCTCCACTTAGGAAGGAGCAATCAGTGTCACACATACAGAATGGGAAAGGACTGCCTAGGAATGAGTACAGCAGAAAGGGATCTAGGGGTTATAGTGGACCACAAGCTACATATGAGTCAACAGTGTGATGCTGTTGCAAAAAAAGCAAACATGATTCTAGGATGCATTAACAGGTGTGTTGTGAACAAAACACGAGAAGTCATTCTCCCGCTCTACTCTGCGCTGGTTAGGCCTCAGCTGGAGTATTGTGTCCAGTTCTGGGCACCGCAGTTCAGGAAGGATGTGGAGAAATTGGAGAGGGTCCAGAGGAGAGCAACGAGAATGATCAAAGGTCTAGAGAACATGACCTATGAAGAAAGGCTGAAAGAATTGGTCTTGTTTAGTTTGGAAAAGAGAAGATTGAGGGGGGACATGATAGCAGTTTTCAGGTATCTAAAAGGGTATCTATACGGCAGAGGAAGGGAACTTGCTCTTCCTTGCCTCTGAGGATAGAACAAGAGGCAATGGACTTAAATTGCAGCAGGGGAGGTTCAGGTTGGACATTAGGAAAAAGTTCCTAACTGTCAGGGTGATCAAACACTGGAACGAATTGCCAAGGGAGGTGGTAGAATCTCCATCACTGGAGATATTTAAGAAGAGGTTAGATAGATGGCTTTCAGGGATGGTCTAGAAAGTGCTTGGTCCTGCCATGAGGGCAGGGGGCTGGACTTGATGGCCTCTCGAGGTCCCTTCCAGTCCTACTCTTCTATGATTCTATGTAATGCTATTTTGTTAGTTAGGGTGGCCAGCTGCTTGGATTTTTACCAGAAAGTCTGGTTGAAAAGAGGACCTAATAGTATCCAGACACTAGATCTGCTGACCAGACACTCAGACTCCAGTAACTGTGGGTGGTGGAACTTGGAGGGGTGCTGGGTCATCATTTCTGCCAGGCAGCCCCTACTAAGGTGAAGGTGTCTCCTACCTGTAGGGTAGCTGCAGCTCTCATCTTTGGCTTTGCAGGCAAATGCCTTACAACTTAGGTGCAGGGAATGGGAGTGCTTTACAGTGTCCAACAACTATTAACCCTACAAGGTAAAGTTTAGCCCTACAGAGGGAGGGAAACTGAGTCTGAGAAGTTACTTAGCCAAGGCCATAAACCTGTGGCAGACATGGAAGAGCACAGGAGCTCCTGACTCCATCCTAACCCATTAACAGTTCATTCCTCTGGACCATACTGCTTGTCAAGGGCAGACTCAAAATCCACTGAAGTTAAAAAGATTCCAGTTTACATCACTGAGCTTTGGATGAGGCTCGAGGTCTTAAAAGAGGCGGTAATATCTGTGAGTGGGCACCATTCCACTGAAAGCAATCTCCCAGACAATCAGGCTCTCCAGGGATTAAAAACACAGCACATCTGATCACTGCCAACCGGGGAAATGTATAGCAATGTGTTCAGTGTGCAGGAGTGTGTTCTCTGCACAAACACAAGTCTACTCCATATAGTAACAGCACTTAAGGTAAACAGGGAACAGAGAACATTAAAATGAAAAAAAAGAAACCCTGATGAACTCCTCTCCCAAGGCATCTTTAGGAAAGATGACTCACGTTCGTCTCTCAGTGTCTTTAATATAACAGGGGCACATTAAAGGCAAATCAAGGGAAAAATATCTTAAACATACCGTTCACTAAGGCCCAAATTCTTCACAAAGAAGGGGGCTTTTTTGGACTGGGAAGCATGCAATCCTCTTCTCAGCCACTCAGAATGCATCTGAGCTGGAGCAAACCCTACTTTGTTTGTTTTCTTCCCTACACAGATGGGGAAGCAGCAAAACCACTAGTCTCAGTTCACTCCCATCTCTCCTCTCTGATACACAAGAAACTACAACAGAGTATGTTGTAGATGAGCAGCCTTGTCCCAGCTCTTGCTCAGCAGCAGATCAAAATTAGTTCCCAAGCAAGAAGGACACCTACTCATCTTTACATTTGAGGATTAAAGGCAGAAGTTTTGCCCTGGGGTGAACATTTTCAAAGGGACCCACTTACTAAATGTAAAATCAAGTTACCATAACAATAGGCAATAGGAATAATATTGAACTCAGCAGCCAGACTCCAAGACAGGACAGTGAAAAATAGAACAGAGGCTGCCATGATTTATTGTTACAGAAAGGAGGTCTGTTTCCAGTACATGCACTATTTAAATGGAGAGACATAACTGGCTTTATTCAGACAAATTCCCATGCATAAAGCAGTGTGATTAGGAGCTTTTAATTGCACATTGATTGTTAAAATACAACCAGATTAGAATACAAACTACATGCAATACCTCTGATGCTACTCTATGATGACCATAAAAAGCTGACTAGTATCAGAGGGCTAGCCGAGTTAGTCTGTATCTTCTAAAACAACAAGAAGTCCTGTGGCACCTTATAGACTAACAGATATTTTGGATCACAAACTGAGTTACTGATGAATGGTGGTTAGGTAATAACTGGAGGTAAGGCTTGAGGCTGACTCAAGACTAATGTTTCGTCTGAGACCTGTCAATGCTAACATCTCACTTGCTGCTTACGTGAAACCTGGGTTAATTCAGACCTAAATGAACGGCCCTTACTAATGATGGATACAACCCAGAACTGAACCTGTACTGGAGGGCCCCAGCGTGGAGATTCAAATGCAACCCTTTCACAAACAACAGAAATAGAAGTTCACAAAAGGAATAAGTGAGGCACATGAGCACAGACGACTCGCAGTAGCACCTGGAATTACACCACCTCCTCATTCCTTGCTAAATGGAGTGCCCCCACATGTCTCTTCCCTGCCCCTCTGGGTGGGTTCACTGCATTCTCTCCCCACTGCAGACAGCAGTCACTCCATACTTGAGAGAAATTTCAGTTCCTCAGAGGTTAAACTGAATTGCTCTGAGAACAAATGAATGATGCTAATGACACAGCAGAAGAGCTGAACAGCCAGAATAACAAAACTGTCTTAAAAGGACAACCTGCGCCAACTGCAGAATGAAGCAACTTGAATGTCTGGTCAGAGCTAAAAAATTCAGGAATTCTGTGTATTCAGGATGATGAAAAGTTTAAAGCCTCTATCAGAACAGGAGGGGGAAAAATTCTAGGCTTATGATGAATTGTAGGGAAGATCCAGTAGATCTTGAACAATGGTTTATCTTAGCATGGTAGCCGTGTTAGTCTGTAGGTTCTTAAGTACCAAGCAGTCCCATAGCACCATAAAGACTAATGAATGTATTAGATCATGAGCCTTTGTGGGTCAGACCCATTTCCTCTCATGACTGGAGTAGACACTTAGAATCCAGCTTTTATGTAGGATGGAGGGAGGGGGAGCAAAGGAAGGAGAAGGAAGAAGGGCAGGGGGATTGCCTGTCATTAGTAGGACCAGCAGACAAAGCAAACACATCTGACTCAACTTAATATGCCTTGTCTACTGGTCCTACTAGTGACAGGTAATCCCCACCCCCTCCGACTTTTTTCCCCTTCTTCCTTCTCTCCTTCTCCCTCCTTGCCTCTTGTTAAGGTGGGGGGCATCTCCTGGGTGGGGTTGTGCTGTACCACCTGGCCCCTGAAGTGGTCATGGTGGGTGTGGGAAGGCCGGGCCAGTGGAAGAGGGCTCCCCACCCCATCTTGCACTATTTGCTGGGGGGTGCACTTATCCAGTTCAGTGGTCAGTGACTTGCAGAGCCTCATCCCCAGCTGCTGCAGCAGCCCTCAGTGGTCACTCTGCAGTATAACTCTTCCCCACACTGACTGCCCCCAATGGTCACTCTGCAGTGTAGCACACCTCCTCTTTGCCCCCTCTCCATATCCTGGAAAACATTCCCATTCCAGGCACTTCCTGTTTTTATGGCACCCTGACCTTGGTTTAAGTTAGGGTAAGAGGAAGCTGCCTATCAAATTTGGTGGCATTAACTCTTACTGTTTAGGAGGCGTTCTTGAACAAAAGGACTTGGAGGCAGATAGATGGACTCACAGGCTATGTCTACACGTGAAGCCTACATCGAAGTAGCCTATTTCGATGTGGCGACATCGAAATAGACTATTTCGATGAATAACGTCTACACGTCCTCCAGGGCTGGCAACGTCGATGTTCAACATCGACGTTGCGCAGCACCACATTGAAATAGGCGCTGCGAGGGAACGTCTACACGCCACAGTAGCACACATCGAAATAAGGGTGCCAGGCACAGCTGCAGACAGGGTCACAGGGCGGACTCAACAGCCAGCCGCTCCCTTAAAGGGCCCCTCCCAGACACACTTGCACTAAACAGCACAAGATCCACAGAGCTGACAACGAGTTGCAGACCCTGTGCATGCAGCATGAATCCCCCACTGCAGCAGCAGCAGCCAGAAGCCCTGGGCTAAAGGCTGCTGCACACGGTGACCATAGAGCCCCGCACGGGCTGGAGAGACAGCGTCTCTCAACCCCCCAGCTGATGGCTGCCATGGAGGACCCCACAATTTCGACGTTGCGGGACGCGGATCGTCTACACGGTCCCTACGTCGACGTTGAACGTCGAAGTAGGGCGCTATTCCGATCCCCTCATGAGGTTAGCGACTTCGACGTCTCGCCGCCTAACGTCGAAGTTAACTTCGAAATAGCGCCCGATGCGTGTAGCCGCGACGGGTGGTATTTCGAAGTTAGTGCCGCTACTTCGAAGTAGCGTGCACGTGTAGACACAGCCACAGACACACAAACTCTCTAAAATATATAGACTACAACAGGAAATACAGTAGTAGTAGTATGGGGGGAGCAAGAGAAAGACTCCTGTTTACAGCTATGAAAAATATAATCATTGATAAACTCTGGATATTTCCAGGTGGCAGCATAAAGAAGAAAATCACTCAGCACTACAAAGAGAAAGTCTCTACCGCACTCCTATTTCCAGCAAATCTTCAGGTAATGTGCTCTGAAAAGACTTCTTTATTTTGGGGTGTTGTCTCAGCAATACAGTAATGAAAGAAAGCCAGAGAGGAAAATATATTGGAAGTGGATGGATCTGATGCTACAATGAAAACTTGGAAGCAAAAACTAAAGAAATGGGGGAATTTTGCCTGGTTGGTAACTCAATCAAATAAAATTCCTTGAATAAGAACATCTTATATCCCAATTCATGCTTGCCCTACCACCTCTTTGCCTAGAGGCTCATGAACTGGCAGTCAGTCGAACATCTCTTGCTCAAGAAGCCCTCAGGTGAACCTGCTCTGTGATCATCTCTCCCTCCAGCCAGTCAGGGGTATCCAGGGCAGGCTGGGGCTGAGGAAGGGGAAATTCTTAAACCCTATGAAATTCTGTATCCATTTCCTGGGAAACTTCCTTACTAAGAACGTGACTAACTTAAAGGTAACAATTACTACACTTCTTTCACCAAAAGAAATGATAAAAAACCAAAACAAACAAACAAAAAACAAACAAGAAAAAGCAAAACCCAGACAAACAGGAAATAAACAGCTATGGAGTTCAACACCCTCTTCTAGTTCTCAGTGTCAGCTAATATGCAGGCTTCATCCTGCTCAATCAATGTGCAGCAGCAGCTGAGACCATAACTAACACATGCATAACACACAAATGCAGCTTTAAATATTGCTTAGGGTAACCATATTTCCCTGCCCCAAATATGGGACAGGGAGGTATGGGTGGGAGGAGTGGCTCCTCTTGGCTCCACCAAGCCCTGGGGAGCTGGGAAGGAGGCGGCAGCCACCGGCACTCCCTGGGAGCCCCGGGAAAGCAGCAGCTGCTGGCCCTCCCCCAGAGCCCTGGGGAAGTGGCAGGGACGCAGCAGCTGCCCATGCTCCCCCTGCTTCCCTGAGGCAGCTGTTGGTGGAAAAGGTCTGTGGGGGGAGGGCCCAAATATGGGACAGTTAGTCCCTTTTTAAAAATAAGTCAGGATGCCTTTCTGGAGTCCCAAATACGGGACCGTCCTGCTCAATATGGGACGGATGGTCACCCAAGCACTGCTTAAAATTAATACTCCATTTGAACAGTACCTAACAAGAATCACACTTTCACAAATGCCTTACAAAACAGAATAAATCAGAGCCAGCATTTACAATCTGATTCAGATTTAGGGTTAGGTTGTACATACATACAGCGTACAACAACAGAGAACTATAGATAGCATAGTTTACATAGCTTTCATAAAGACTACACCGGTGCTGGAGAACCTATGGGGTTCTGTCTGGCAGTGGAGAGGAAGTGGCTTTAGCCACGTCAGGGAAGTGCTCCTTGTGGGCAGGTATCCTGGTGTCCCTGTTAGTTGGGAATCACAGCCACTGGGAGCAGCAGAGGGGGATGATGCCTGCAGGGAATGCTTCCCTACGGTATGCAGAACCCATGCAAAGACACCAGGGCTACATCTACACTACGTTGCCTTTTTGGCGGAGAAATGTAAAGGAGGGAGATCACAAATGCAAATGAAGTGCTGATTTACAAATCTCATACTCATTTGCATAATCTTGCATGATCGCATTTGTGGAAGAGACTTTTCCAAAAACAAAACCAGCAGTGTAGACGGGGTTCCTTTAGGGGAAAAAAACGTTTTCAAAAGAACCCTTCTTCTTGAAAAAATGAGGTATAAGCGTTCGTCTGAAAAAGGCTCTCTCCCCACCCCCGCCCCACCCACAAAGTACCCCATCTACACTGCTGGTATTTTTTTTTTAAATCTCTTCTGCAAATGCAGTTAGAAGAGATTATGCAAATGAAGTGTGAGAGTTGTAAATCAGCACTTCATTTGAATTTTCAATTTCCCTTGTTTGCATTCCTCTTTTGAAAGCAGAATGTAGCGTAGATGCAGCCCAGCACCCTCTGGGAACTGTGGCAGCTAGATGCCCAGTCCCCTGTCCCCACAGCTCTCACTTTCTGCCCAGACTCCACACCTCTACCGTCAAGCTTGCTCCTGCACCCTCTCCCACCCAGACTCCACACTTCCAGCTTGCTCCTTCACCTTACCCCCGACCCAGACCCCACACCAATATCCCACTCTTGCCTCCCCTCCATGCCAGATCCCACCCACCACTGCCAGTCATTTTCTGCTCACTCCTTCCCTTCCAGACCCCTTACCCTTATCCCAGCCTGTTTTTGTACCCTACCTCCAGCTCAGACCCTGCACTCCCACCCCAGCTTGCTCCTGTACCCTCCCTCCAACCAAGACTCTGCTCCCCAGCAGGCCCCTCCCACACACTGAACCAACATCCACAATTGATTTTTCTGTAGGCTGGTGGCCCACAACTCAAAAAAGGTTCCCCACACCAGCACTATATTAATATATACAGGAACAGAGGGCCATATCATGAATTCTGACCACATTTACTCAAGAGTACCCATTGGCTGTTCAGGAGGAGGGGGAGATAAGAATGTGACACTGTTGTAGAAAAAGCAAACATCGTGGGATGTATTAACAGGAGTGTTGTAAGAAAGACCCAAGAAGTAATTTTTCCAGGCTACTCTAAGTTGATAAGGCCTCAACCTGTCCTGGGTGCCATATTTCAGGAAAGATGTGGACAAAGTGGAGAAGGTCCAACGAAGAGCAAAAGAAATGGTTACATTTCTAGAGAACATGACCTATGAGAAAAGACTGACAGAACTGGATTTGTTTAAATCTGGA
This sequence comes from Carettochelys insculpta, assembly GCF_033958435.1. Taxonomy (NCBI): domain Eukaryota; kingdom Metazoa; phylum Chordata; order Testudines; family Carettochelyidae; genus Carettochelys; species Carettochelys insculpta. The sequence goes on along the minus strand of NC_134146.1, from coordinate 31,291,353 downwards.
AAAGACAAGACTGAGAGGGGACATGATAGCAGCTTTCAAGTATCTAGAAGGTTGTTACAAGGAGGGGAAAAAATTATTCTCCTTAACGTCTGATGATAGCAGAAGCAGCACTGGGCTTAAACTGTAGCAAGGGAGGTTTAGGTTGAACATTAGGAAAAACTTCCTGTCAGCATGGTTAAACACCGGAGTAGATTTCCTAGAGAGGTTGTAGAATCTCCATCATGGAGATATATGAGAGCTGGATAAACAAACACCTGTCAGAGAAGGTTTAGAATGGTGCTTGCTCCTGCCACAGGTGCAGGGGACTAGATTTGATGACCTCCCCAGGGTCCTTGCAGTTCTATAAATCTGTGTTAAGGGTTTGGGTCTTGTTTTTACAGTTTGCTTTGATAGCCAATGAAACAACTACCTTTGCTTGGCGTTAGAGTTTTCTGTCATCCTTTAATGCATGATCAACATCCTAACTGTAACAACAGTGAAATGTAAACCATAGCTCAGATTGTCTAACTCTTATGTTATTGCTTAGTGTACTCCATTTTCCTGTCATTCCCTCCACCTGGTCTTTGGTTCTTCACATGGGCAGCAGCAGGAAAGTTCTCAAAAGCTGAATTGCCCATTTCCTACTTTTAGGCAGCTGTTGTCACAAGGAAATATACAAAGCTTCTGTATATCAGCAGCAGTGGTATATTAAGGGCATTGCTAGACTGGTATTACAAACTCAGATTCATTCTCCTCCAAACATTCCAGGATAACATCTTGTATAAACCAGCTCTAGCTATTTAAATGGCTTAATAATCATCATACCAAGTGCAGCAGTTCAATTATATAAGGATTGGTACGAATTTATTCCAGCTTTTGATACCTTTATCTCTTTGGTTTACACAGCTGTTTCAACGCAGGAGCTTCATCTTTCAGCTACTCTCAAACTGCAAGTAAGCAGATTTCATATTTTGGTATGTCCTACAAGAAAGTGTGGTATCCAGCTGTGCATTGCTTTGTAGGTAAACAGTTTAGTATTGGTGGGCACAAAGTTATATTTCAATAGTGACTGATCCTTTGTTACATTAAAAAGATTATTAAGTTATCAGTTATGATCTGCCAAAGCTATAATACCAATGGTTAGAAGAAATGTAAAGGTAAAACAGAGCTATAACAGCTTTTGGACGTGACTTATGTATAAGATGGACTTGATCTAGATTCGCTTGCAGGAAAAACCCATCACCTAATTTACCTTCTGTATGCAATAAACATGATTTTTTTCTCTAATTCTTTCTTCAGAAGAGATATTCATAACATTGCTATTCTGCACTTTGAAATGCTCCCTGAACTGAAATCCATACCTCCAAACTGAGAATACCAATACTTTCACAAGTCTTTATTCACAAGGAATAAATTAAGAGTCTGATTTTCATACATCCCAGCACCCACAACAGCTCCAAGTGACTTCACATGGAAATGCGGGTGTTCAGAATCTCAGGTCTCAAATGTTTATTTTATTTTTAGAATGGGGGGAAAAGATGTTGGAGGGAATTTTAACAGAACATGGATCATTTCCATCCACTTTCTGTGGTCAATTTCAGCCCAGAGAAGTAGCAGCTGAACATTTTTGTCATCTCTTGGCCTATGTGAAAAGAACTGATCTCTCAGTCCAGTTCCAGGAGGACAAGAGGCCATAAAAATGAAAGATTAGCCACACGATTTCTATCTTTGTTGGTCTCAGCAGAGGAACCAACAAGAGAAAGGATATGAAGGCTGAACTGCTTCCTCATCCTTAGAGGTAATTTTTTTGGAGTGTTTCCTGTAAACTGAGTGCTTGAGTGGCTGCCCAGGAGAGATTCAAATGCCATCCAGCTGATTAGCAGAGTATGCACATTAGGGCTACCATGTCTACCTGTTACAAATATGGGATAGGGAGATATGGGAGAGGGGTGGCTCCTCCCAGCCCTGGGGAGCTAGGAAGAAAGTGGCAGCTGCCAGCTCTCCCCAGGAGCCCCGGGGAAGCAGCATCCACCAGTGCTCCGCAGGAGCCCCGGGGAAGCGGCAGCTGCTGGCCCTCCCCCAGAACCCGGAGGAAGCAGCAAGGATGCAGCAGCCGCCCATGCTCCTCTGTTTCCCCGAGGCTTGGGGAAGTGACTCCCGCCAGCAGCTGCACCTGTGCAGCTGCTCCTAGCAAAGAGAATGGGCGGGCCCAAATACAGGACAGTGAGTCCCTTCTAAACAATACGTAGGGACGCCTTTTTGGCATCCCAAATACAGGGCCGTCCTGCCTAATACGGGATGTAGTCACCCTAACCCACTTCCACCCACCGTGGGCAGCATGTGTTTCTATTTGTGGTGCACAACCACTTATGCTATGGTGCAAATAACAAAGTTTGTTCTGCCCATAGATGGAAAGAATTAGACAAGGCAAAGCTGTTTCTATGTATTGCCCTTTCCAATGCTAGTTATGCAGATAGCTCTCAAGACAGAAATCATCTACCAATCTTTCAGCAATAATACACTCACAAAAATTACAGAAAGAAATAAAAAGAAATATTGACAATATTTTTGTCTTTAACACACATCACTGCCTAGATATTACTTGTACATATTTTTTTTAAAAATCTTAAGATATATATAAAAGTGAAGCTCACTGCCATAAGGCTTGAGAAAAAGAGCTCTATAGGAATTCAGAAAGGATTAGATGTTTATAGGATTAGTAAAAATAATTCCCTATTTATATTACAGATGACAAAAATCTATAAGGGTTATAAACCTTCACACTTGCAGACATAAACCCAAACATCAACTGTCTGGATTGTGGAAGAAATTCTTCTGTAGGTCTCCTATTGAATAGCCATCTTTAACATGGAGTGTGCACCTTGCTCAGAAGCTTCTGGAACTGTGATCATCAGAGACAATGTGTTGGACCACTGATGTGATCTAGAATAGCAAATACAGGATTTCTTAAATCATTGAATAATTGCAGCACTCTATTGTTTTGTATTTAAGTGCTTGGCTGAATTGGGACATTAAATGCATGTTTATATCTGATTGAATGTAACTAAAGCATATATGTAACAGCTTGGTTGAACTGGGGCCTAAAAATATCTAGTCACGATAACTGGTATTAAGGTTAAAATAAGAAGCCTTATATATATCTCAAAACAGCTGAGCACAGTAACGTTTAAGACAGCATGTCTATAGTGCATTGTTTTACTCCCCCTCCAGAAATACAGCTGGTGCAGATTAAGAATAGGTGGGGTCCTGGGACAACACAGTCACAAGTTCCCCCTCCCCGACTCCGCAACATATAAATGAAACAATGCTGTAAAATCTATTCATGCTTATTACTCATGATACATAATAAAATTACATTAAAATTAATCTTAAAATAAGAATGACATGACATTTCTTTTGTCTCCATAAAGCAAATTGTTTAGACAAAATGTAGTTATGGAGCCTTGAGGCCCCTCAGGCCCTGGGGCAACTGCCCTTATGTTAACCCACCACTGAATATAGCTAGAGGTTTTTGAAATCTAGGAGGAAATTTCATCGTCCCTGGATCTTTGTTAAAGGCATTCTGTCTTTGTTAATGAATAAATAGAACTGGTTTGCCGAGTTAGGCTTGGTATATTTATATCTTCAAAGTAGGATGAAGCTCTAGCTGCAAAGTCTATCTTAAAATAACTTGGACAGCTCAACCTTAGTACTACTCATTACCAGGAGACTGAGCTACTATATTAGACTTCAGATCTAGCTATACAATTGCTAGTTTCTAAGAAATCTCTTTTGACATGAAATTCTTAAACAAAAATGCCGTGAAACAGTTTCTGACTACAAATGTGTCTGTTTCACCAAAAATTCGTCCAATGAAAGATAATATCCCACTTTCTCTCGCCAATATTCTACACCATCACTTCTAACAGCAAAGGAAAATATCTGGTTTTTGTGGAAGTTTGTGTCTAAATCTCCTGAACTGCACTGAACATCTCATCAGTAACTTCTACATGAATATAGAAACTGCATTTATATGTAAACTCTGTCTTACTATTGAGGTTGCATTAAGACGGCGAATTTCTTTTGGACCAAGCTGGGGCTGAACACAAGTACCCCAAACTTGCAAACATATTGCCTACAAAATTTCCAACCTAGGAATAATTTGTTAACAAGAAAAACCCTGAATTACAACATTCTGATATTTGATACAAGTTCTTTGTATTACACATGCAACAAAAAGACAGAATGTCTTCTTGTAGTGAGAGTCAATATATAGTACTTAGCTATTCTTGGAAGTGGCGGGGGGGGGTGGGGTGGGGAGGGGGAAGCTTTAGCTGCACTGCCTGGCTATCCTAAAATAATGTGGGGATGGAGAGCTGAATCTTTGAGAACTATGCATCATAATCATAGGCTGAAATACTGGATATTGTATCTGCAGTCTGTTCAACTGTGAAAACAGCAGATTCCCAGTTTAGATGCTTTTTGAATGCAAACAAACAAAAAAGAGATTTGTTTTTACATTAAAAACTCTGCATCACAGACATGTTTTCCCAAATATGAATATTTATACAGACAGGAGAAGATACAGGGTGGTAAGAAAGTATGAGCACTGCATTATATACAAATTCATGCTCTCCTCTCTCTTGTTTATTTATGAGATGTGCCTAGTTAACACCTCACAGGATCATTTGAGCCTTTTAGCCAGTAATATTTCCACCACTAAAAGCAACAGCCATCTTTGCTAAATGTAAAGAAAAAAATTCCTAATATGTTTACTGTTCCTGCTTCTTCTCCATTTTTGAATTTTGTGTTGACTATCATCTGGTGCTTTTGAGAAGGTTTACAGTTACTGAGACTTCAACAATGTTTTGTCTGATTTAGTTTGACTGAAAAACTGAGAAAGCAGCAGAAGTGCAAGGAGGAATTGCACTTGTGGTTACAAGGAGGAATTGTGGTTACAGTGTATGCAGAATAAGACTCAGTGCCTCAAGTACTAAGTCCTTTTGCCCTAAATTTGATCCTTCTTCTCAGTTATTCTGTGTTGAGAGTTCTCCACCATAATCCACAGGACCCTATGAACAAGTCTTGTTGACCAGCATGGAGGAACTGTTCTCTAACTCAGCACACACAAAATTTTTCAGCCTAAGGCTACCTCAATTACATATTAATACTGCCTTATAAATTGCAAATGTTAGAACTTGGTGTTAGGAAGAAGGTGTTATCTGGTGTTAGGAAGAAGGGGCTTTCAAAAACTGGGGGGTCCTTTTGGAAGGTTCCCGTCTCCATGGGCAGTGTGCGATTCGAAAGCTGCACTTTTGAATCGCTGTGGCCGCCATTATGCTAGTGAGGCACTGCATATTCATGGAGGCACCTCATTAGCATCTTAGGAACCTGGTCATTAACATGTCCCTTCCAAAAGGAGGGAGCTCGTGTAGACACAGGGTTTATGTTTATTCACTAATCCAGATACTTACATGTACACCTTTAGAAATGGGTCAGACATTCAGATAATTACATTTTTTGAAAGTTCACTGCATATTTCAAATATTGCACAAAGGGTATTTACAAAGTTTATGGCTTCACATTTTAGCAACACAAAAACCTAACTAATGCTACTTGATTTAAATGCTACTAGTTATAACTTGTAAATTATACTTCCTCAAACCCGTGTCTGATGACAGCAAATGCAGAAACTGACAGAGGTAGAATCTGTAGAAGAAATTCTTGCCATCTTCTGTGGAAGGCAAACACTTCTGAGGATTAACAGCTGCAACAGTTGGAAAGGGAAGAATAGGAGCCAAACCCAAGGACACTAATATACCGTCAAGTGGGCTGATTGTGAAAGGACTAGACATATGGCTGACCCTGGGGAATCAGAAGCAAGCACCCCCTTTCGAAGCAGAACTGGAGCTCAGAGTCAACACCTGCTTTGAAGATGAATGTGGCAGCATTGAGTATAACAGCCAGAAGAAGGTGCCACAGATCTAATTAAGAACCAACACAGCCAAAGTGCAGAGATTTGCATGAGATTTGCTCCTATAAATCTGGGGTGCCCTGCATGGGACCTCGAGTCTCATCAACATCAGAGCATTAATACAGATTGACAGAAGCCCTGCTCCTGCCTGGCCAGTAAGTTAAGGGGTAATTGGTAATTAAACAAGACAGAGTGGGTTTGTTTGTGTATGTATATGAGTGAGTGAATGCAGTATGTCATATGCATATGATACAGCACTGATATATATATTACCAATAAAAGTAGCATTTTGCCTTATCCCCCTGAAAGAGATCCTCCATAATTCTTTTAAGTGTAACACCTGCTCCTGTTTATTTTATGCATTTCACAAGACTTCAGGCCTCACCCAAGACCCATTAAATGGCAGTTTTCCCATAGACTTCAATGAGTTTTGCGTGCGCACGCACACACACAAGGACAAGGGTACTGGTAGAAAGGTATAGTGCCTGATAGTACCATAAATTCTTTGTTTTAAATGAATAGCCCTTTAAAAGCTGTCCTGTACAAACATATCACAATGGGGTGTATTATAGCAGTAGCTCATGGTGAGCATTTAATGATTTGTCTCCTTCACCATAAATCCTTAATGCTCTATTAAGATAGGGTTTTTTTCCCCTTATGGAATAGAGATTTGCTGTCCAGGTATTTGGGGCAGAACTGATGTTAATCGAATAAGTTAAAATCAAGTTTTTAAAAAGAACTTTTGCAAAATTATGTTCATAACGTATACACTTTTTCTCTCCTTGCCATTTGTATTAATCTTTTGGTAAACGTGGGCTGATCCAAAACACACTGAAGTCAGTTGGAATCTTTCCACTTCCTATAAATACATGTATGAGGCCCTTAGAAAAATAAATGTTTCATTCCAGAAATCAGCTTTGCTGCATTGCACATGCACATAGACTTCCTTATGGTAGCGCGCTCCTGAATGTTAGGCTGACAGAGTTCAGAGAGTGGATGGAAAAACACACAAGTATGGTGTAGACTTACAAACAGATAAGAAATCAAGGCAGGTCAAACACAGAGCTTATCCACATTGGCAGTGTTCCTTCTATGTTTATCAATTATGGTTAAACAGAAAAGCAATTATTGCATTCCTATGTAATTGAAAAAGAGATTAGCCTCAGAACAAGATTACAAAAATTGGTTAATTGAACTGGAACTAAAAGACAACGCAGCTCTTGGATAGTGAGGGCTAGAGAGAACACGGCTAGTTTGGTATGGGGGAGAGTGAGGGGGGAAATGGGAGTCACTGTCCTACAACTCACAGACAGCACAGCACATATAGATCCTCTACCCTTCAAACACAGGCTTATGAACACAGCTATGCACACAGTATGCCACACATAATTTTTTTTAAAAGATCATATTAACAAGGACAAAGACAGAGACTGACACTAATAGCTGCCTACAGATCCAATTAGAACAGGACTTTCATATCTGTCTCCTTGTAATTCTTTGCTTGTTTGTTAATGTCTCGAGACAGATGTAGTCTATATGCATTGGAATGACAGATACACAGCATACATTTTCTGCCTAGCCCCAGAATATGCTTCACTTGGGATCTGAGTCACACTGAAGTAGTGTGATTTACTTTCTGGGCAGGTAGTGAGTAGGTCATTTTTTCCTAAATTAACCCACACTTGGTGTCTTCCCCATCCATGCTAGGCATGAGAAATTTAAAAATAGCTGCAGAGGGTGTCATGTGGAGGCCTCCCTTAATTCCATACAGTAACACATTGATTTACATGTACGTTGCATGCCTGAGCAACCACACATAAGTCAAAATTTTGAGTAAGGTCCCCCATCCTGGCTGCGTCTGGCTCCATGCTCCCACAAGCAGCAGGGAGCCCAGAACCAGGCACAGCAGCACTGGTCAGTTTCCCTTCAGCTGCCAGCCACTGGTAGGAGCCAGGAAACTGACCAGTGCAGCAGTGCTGGTCAGTGCAAGAGGAGGGGAGCTTGGAGCCAGGCTGCCACCTGGTTCCCAGCTCCTCACCACTCACTGGAGCCAGGAAACTGATTAGTGCAGTAGCGCTGGTCAGTTTCCTGGCTCCTGTGAGTGGTGGTGGAGGGGGGTGGACCAGGGGGAAGACCAGCGTGGCAGCACGGCTGCTCCCCTGGTTTTCCCCAGCTGGGGGACCTGGAGGATGGACCAGGATGGCTACTCCCTGGATTCTCCCAGCTGGGGGAGCCAGGGGCTGGAGGCTTGTAGCTATTTAATAAGGTTTTAACCATTGCTTCTAATTCCCTGGCCAAAAAAGATTACTACAGAATTCAGGCCAAGAATATTTTACTTCAGCAGGGGTAGAGCAGAATGACACCTAAATATTCACTAAACATTCAGAAACCCTCCCTGGCAAGGGTTCTGTTGCAGTGGGGACTCATTTGACCTAAGTCAACACCAATAAGTCAAAAGTCTCTAGCTGCACATTCCTTCGAGGCAGTAAACACACGAAGTGCAAAAGTAAACAAAAAAAAATTCAGAAGCTAATTAGTTGCAGCTAGCTCTATACAGGTCTGCACCTTTTTAAAAGGGAGACAGACATGGGAGTTGCCTTAATCCCTCTCCTCCTCCATGGGGTGCATGTGAAGAGAGATGTGCTGAGTGGCAGGGGAAGGTGGTGGAGTGACTCAGAGAGTGATGAGCCTTGGGGGAGTGGGAGAGAGGAAAGGAAGGATGCAGTGAGTGGTAGGTGCCTCATGGGGATGGAGCAAGTCTGGGAGTGGTGGGTGTAGGGATCTTTGGGGAAGGGAAGGGACTCAGTGAGCAGCAGGCAGTGGAGGCCTCATGTAATGGCAGGGGAATGAATGACTCAGTGAGTGGTTGTTAGCATGAGTGGAGTGAGGGTGGAGTAGGGGTAGAGCACGCAGTGGGGCCACGGCGGAGTTTCTGATACTCAGGCCCAGCTTCCCCAAATGCCACAGCCAAGTGCTACCCATGTTTATGTTTTTGTTTTTTTAAGTAAAGGAAATACAAAGATTTCTGGGTCTGTTCAAAAGCATCTGGCAGTCCAGATTTTGACTTATGGGTCCATCTATTGACTACCCCATTGTAGGGCTGTGTGTTTCTCTCTCCAGGGAGCAACCACAACCTACACAGCCTTGGCTCACAATTGGCTTTTTAAAATGATCACCTAATGTTATATATGTACAGATGGCTAAGCATTACAGCTGCAGCCAATTCATGGTCTTTTTAAACTTTTAAACCTTGCATATAGTAGCTCTTGATTGGATCTCTGCTCTCATCTTCCTTCCTCCCTGGTCCAAGAGGGACAACTGTCTACCCCTTTGTGTTCTTTTCTCACTTGTATTTCTGAGCCTTATAAGCCTGGAAACTCTCTCTGAACTAGTTTGCCAATTCTTCCCCTATTTCTGATGGGGTCTTGTCAGGATGAAAAGGTCACATGCATGGTTCTCAGTGCAATCAGTGCCTTGGGTTTCAAATATTCTTTAGCACTGGAGTAACTCAGCATTTCTATAATGGTTTATATCTTGAAAGTGCTTTACAAAGGTCAATTAATCCTCCCAACATTCCTGTAGGTTTTATCATCTTTTAGGAGAAACTGAGGCAGGGACAAAAGCACTTTGGCCTAGGTTAGAACTCTATCTTCCATTTCCTTGAGTACTGCACAAATATAACAAACAACATTCCTTGTTTCCTCCAAAATCCTCTGGGTGACTAGCTTCACGAATTTTCCTGATATAGTATCACACATTGTAGGAGACAGTGAAAAGTCAGAGAATGAATATGCTCATTAATGTTTGTAAAATGCTTTGATATCCTCAGATGAAAGGAACAATGTAACTGCAAATTATTATTACGGTTTCTCCAGCCTACAGGCACTCTTGATGACGTTGTTTCTATGACACATTTCAAATCTCCACAACTTGTTGAATTCTAGCTCATCAAAGGACACAAAGCTACAGACTTAGTCTTAACTCTGAAAAACAAATAGTTAGAAATTACTTTTTCTGTGACAGCCATATAAACCACCTTTGCACAAACGGAATTACTGCTGCAACGTATCCTAAAGGGACACTTTCACATGACAATGTGTGTAGTTTCTCACAAGGGGCCTGTGATAAAATGGGAGAGACTCAGGTGAGCTGCATAAATCCTTCTCTCTCACAATGCTTCTAATTGCCATACCCAGTATGAATGCCCATGCACATTCAATTTTTAAAAATTGAAATGTTATTCCTACAGCTGCAGACTATTAGAATAGTTTTCAAGCTGGCAACAGCTTTTTAAGAGCAAGCCAACCTACCAAATTCAAGACAGTCATCATCTTTTGCAAACAGAAAATGCTGTTTTCTTCACCTTCCATTTGGCTTTATCCCAAGAAAGAACCACTGCTTCTAAAATTAAGTAAATAATTCATATAAATGATGACTCTGACAGTTTTAACCTTTTGATCCTGACAGAATATTCATGAGACTATCCAAAGTTTCATAAACTTTGTTAATTATTTGAACATGCTTAAACAAGAAACATTCCTCTAACAGAAGAAAAATGTCTACAAGAAGATACAATCAACTGGTGAGGAGGAAAAGGGACATATTAGGAAAAAAACCCCACCTCTCTCTCAGGTAAATAATAACAGAAAAGACTTCAACAACTATAACTTTTATTTGAGATCAAGTAGTACCAAAATAGCAGATGGAAAGACAAGGGCATAAAACTTCTGAGAGCCTTCGAAAATCTAAAAATTGATTTTTTCCATTCGATTGCTTTTCAAAGGATCTCTTTCGAAAGGGATCATCCACACACAAAAAGGGTTTTCGAAAGACAGGTCAGCTCTTTCAAAAGAGAGACTCTACACACGCACATGTACTCTTTCGAAAGAGCTGTGTGGGAAACAGCACGGACAGGGTCACATGGCTGACAAGCCCTTCTGGGACTTGCAGCCAGCCGCTCCCTTTGAAGGGCCCCTCCCAAATTCTTATGCCCTGCAATCACTCTGGCCCACAGAGGGGTCCCACACCCTCAGAGCCTTTGCACAGACCTCACCGTGCTTTGCAGCCTGTCCCTGATGGATCCTCAGGAGCAGCTTCTTCTGTTGGAGCTGGACATCCTCCCTGCCTTGGTTGGCCACCTGTCCATGCTGGTCACTGCCGCCTTCCAATTCCTTCTGTGGTCGACTCCCAACACTGGGGGCCTGGAGCTGCTCATCCCGGGATGGTGCTGGTGTCCCCCCAATAGACCTGGCAACTCTGGAGCCACCAAAGCAGCAGTGATTTGTGGGACCAGCTGGTGCTGGGGGACTGGGATGATGTTCGCTGGCTGGAGAATTTTCAAATGAGCAAGTAGACTTTCTAGGAGCTCTGCCACTGGCTCGCCCCTGGCTTGGCTCATGAGGACACCCACATGGGGCCTCCCCTCCCACTTGAAAAATGTGTAGCAATCACCATCTGGAAGCTGGCCACCCTGGACAGCTACCGGTCCATGGGTCACCAGTTTGCAGAGGGCAAGTCCACCGCTGGGGCTGTCGTCATGGAGGTTAGTCATGGTCTGCTCATGCAGTCACCACTGGGAGTGTGGAGTATTATCCCAGGAAAGGGTGAACCATTGCAGAAGGGGGCAATGGACCAGGGGCATGTGGGAGAGGTACAGTGAATGCCCCCTGAAACCCTCATCACACCACACACCTTTCCTCTCATGCAGGTTGTGCATGCCATCAAACTCAGCTCAGCTTTACAAACTGCTTTGGTGCCTTGGATGGGGGACACTCCCCATCCATGCTCCAGAACACAGTGCAGGAACATACATCAATAGAAAAGGCTACTACTCTGTAGTGCTACACGTATTGGTGGACAGCAAGGGACACTTCATGGACATTTATGAGGGCTGGGCAGGATGGACACATGATGCCTGTGTGTTCCATAATTTCTGGCTCTGCTGCTGCACGGCGACTAGGACATTTGTCTCGCGTAGGGAGATCAGGGTCGGGGATATGAGCATGCGCCTCTGTATGGTGGTGGATGCTGCCCACCCTTTGCTGCCATGGCTGATGCAGCCCTACACCAGCCACCATGACCTTTCCCAGGAAGCATTTAACACTGACCTTAACCGGGCCCAAAATGAGGCGGAGCAGGCCTTTGGGCGCCTGAAGGGCCGATGGCAGTGCCTCCTAGCGGAATGTCCCACAAGTGGTGGGTGGCTGTTGTGTGCATCACGACATTGTGGAAGGCAAGGGTGAGGTGTTCCCGCTAGGGTGGGTAGCAGAGTAGGGTCCTGGCCTTGAACAGCCGGTCCCTGCCCCACGCCAACAAGCTCAACGTGAGGGTGTCTGCATTCAGGCTGCTCTTCAGGAGATCTTTGATCGTGAGCCTCAGTGACCCTCACCTACAGTCAACCCACGCAGGCTTCCCTGTGCATGCAACGCTCTCCATCTCCCCATAATGACTGCACGATATACCCACATCCATCCCCCCACATCCCTCCAACAACAACAAGGGACAATGCATTGTTTGAAAAATAACGATTTATGTCTTAATAAAAACTGTTTGATTTACAAATGTACAACCTTTTTTTAATAAAATAACAGGGGGCTAACTGTATACAAGGTTGACTTGAGTAGGCACGGTTGGTGGAAAGGTGGGAGGTGGAAATAAAGCCATACAGGACAGTGGGAACAGAAAGTTGGAGGTGGGGCAACATCTCTGGTGGCATTGAGGGGGGAACATCAACTAGGACGGAGGCAAATCTGGGACCTTAACCAGCGGGGTGGAGAGGGAACATTGTGTGGGGTGAACTTACCAGGAGGGAAGGGGATTGGGCGAATATAATGGGTGGGTAATGGGGACCTTAACCCGGAGAGTGGAAAAGGGAGCGTTGGGTGTGGGGTGGGTTCAACTTAACTGGGAAGGAGTGGGGGAATGTGATCGGTGGGTAACAGGGACCTTAACTTGGGCATGCTACTTCAGGGTGGGGGTGCATGGCCATGAGCCACATTGGCCCTGTGTAACTCTCCGACCTCTGGTATGGGGTCCCTGGCAGGGCTCTGAAGGGGCGGGATACACAGGGAGATAGGGCCTGGGAAGGGGTCTGGCGGCATTGGGCTGTGACAGTGGGTTACTGAGGTGAGGAGAAGAGGGTGCCTGCTCAGGTGCAGCAGAGGGGCCAGGATTTGTGTGAGGAGCCCAGTGTGCTCCCTCAGGACATCAGTGACATCCCTGAGGTGCTTGACCAGCTCTGCTCATGCCTCCCTCTGCCAAGTGTACTTTCCACAGTCCAGTTGGAGGATCAGCTGGACAACATCCACAAGTTGGCGGGGTGCCTCTGTGGCATCTCCCCATTGTCTCACCCTTCAGCCATGAGCTCCCCTTCTTGGGGCGCAAGGTGGTGACTGTTCCCTCTCCTCCTCTTCCTGACTGTGGAGCAACATGGTGTGGGTATCTCCCAGCCCTTCTCCGGCACATCTGCCAGGATGGATAGGAAGACAGTCAGTCCCTGGTTCGTGGCTGGAGGGCCCACCATCCGACCACAAGCACCAGTCACGCCCCCCTCGCCCCGCAGCAACAGGCATCATAGGTTTATGAAATGTTCCATAGGGGTTCCCAGACATTCTTTCATGGTCCAGCACCACACCCAACTCCCTGCATGTGCAGCTTGTCATGCTGTCCCACGGGGACCTGCTCTGTGTCCAGCATGGGTGCAACACTTGTGTGGGTGTTCTGCTGGCAGCTGGAGTACCATCACCCAATGCACTCAGGTCTGTACTCCATTGGGTACTTACTGGAGGGACCCTTTGCAGGTTCTGCTGATGCACAGCTGGCCATTGCCCTGCTGGAGCAGCATGACGCGATGTACATAACGAGGTCCCCCTCATCACTGGAGACCTCGGTGGCTGGTTCTGTCCCTGTCTCCATCAGGTGGCTGTATATTCCAGACTCCTCCTCTTCACTGGGACACGGGTCTTCAAATGCCGTATCCGGAGGGCTTCTAGTGGGGAACTCTCCCTGGGCCCCAGGAAGCAGTGTAACTCCCTATAATTGGGACAGGTCATGGAATCTGTACCTGATCGCCGAGCAGCATTCCTGGCCTTGGCATACCCCTGCCATAGTTCTTTAATTTTGCTTCATACCTGGTCAGGGGTGTGAGCAGGGTCTCTCTTCTGGTGGCCAGCTGTTTTGACAGATGGGCAAATGTAGCCACGTTTTGGCACTTGCCCTCCATTTATTTCAGTACCTCCTTCTCCTCCTCCCACAGCCTGAGCAGATCATGTAGCTTGAGCTCCATCCCATGAGGGCACCCTTTTCTTTGGGGACTGGCTGGAGTCCTGGGAGCCTTCAGATGCGTTGGGGGCAGGGAGGAGGGCCCTTGGGTTTTTTCTGAGGCTGGCTGCTGACCATGTTTTGTTTTCTTAAATCTGCAGAGCATGACAGGCTGCTGGCTACAGCTCATACTTAAGGTGCTTCCAGCATGCTCTCTACTTCCTGCAAATGGCTTTCTGGGAGCATGGCACTTTAAGCACAGCAGGACTTAGACACCATGGAGCCCTGCAGCAGCGGGGCAGGGAATCTCCATAGTCCTCCATGGCTGTCACCATGGAGGACTCCTCTTTACAAACAACATGTAAGTGTTTTTACTTCTTTCATTGATCTTATTCTCCTATTCTGTAGACAGTAGTCCCTTCTGTTTCTTGAGTTTGCTTTCTCCTCTGCTTAGGACTGCATTGCTGAAGGATCACACATCAGTAAGGGAAGGAACATCTCCTCCAGCTTTTCCTAGAGCAGTGGTTCACAATCTTTTCCGTAACATGGCAAACTTCAGAGAGACAAATATTTCCATGGCGTGCACACTTTTTTCAGCTGAATCAATTGCTCATAAAGTCACATTTACAAGTTACATTTACTATGGTTCCAGTCTTCCTGGATGGGTTCGCAACATAGTAGTGCATACAATGAGCTGAACAAGGATCAAATACATTAACATATCAAATCCACCGCAGAATACACCATCTTAGACAGTGAGCATAGACACTTCTTCAAAATCTGCTCAATGTCATGCTAGGTATGTAGTGTAAGCAAATAACCACTGAAAGCAGGCTCCCCTCCCTACCAGCCTGTTGGAGCCAAGATGCAGCATTTAAACCTTGTCCGTGCTCCAACAGGCTTCTTCCCTTCCTCTCTTCCCCTTGCCACAGCAGGAAGTGGGGCTGGGCTCCCCATCAGCTCATTCGGGCTGGGAAGCAGCATTTCAGCTGCCTCCTGGCATGAACACTGTCCTGTGAGATCGATATTTCCTCTCATGGTGGCTCTGCAAAGAACCACCGCAGGGCGGTGGGGTGGGGGTGGAACTGATGAATCTTGTGCCCCCTGGGACTCAGGCAGCATGGTTGCTTGAGCCCCAGCTGGCACAGGGTCATCAATTTTCCCAGGTGGTGGCTCTGCAAAGAGCCACAATCAGGGGACATTGACAAAATTTCACAACACACTCGGTCAGTTCTCATGGTACATTGGTTGAAAATGGCTGTCCTAGAGAGTGAAGTATTAATGTTGAGAAATAATGACCAGAGGAACAGAAGCTTGGCTTAAGAGGCAGGAAATTAGTCACTTGAAAGCATGTCCCCATCTGGCACCACAAGCTGTTCTTTTGTCCTGCTCTACTTGTATATGCCCATCACAATTCTGTGCATTAGTCTGAGGTGTGTCTGCTCTTCCACATCGGAAGGCTGCTGATCAGGAGAGGACATGTCAGACTGATATAAGCAATGGAGTGCTGGAAAGAACAAAAGATTTGGAATTAGAAAGGCAAAAGCTTTTTGTTTCCATTGTCTTTCTGTTCTGCTCTTACTGCGGTCCAGATTCTGTTGTCCCCTGACTCCAATGCCTGTATAGTGCAGCACAACATCCTCAGAAAGCACCAAGTCATTGAGATTCTTCAGAGACATTTTGACACTTAGTATGCTTCTATTTTTTGAAGATTTATTCACTTCATTTTCTGGGATTTATTTTTAGAAATGTTTGATAACTGTCCAAAAATATGGGTTTCAGCTTCTCCCTCTATATGTACACATACTACTGTTCCAGACATTATTATATTAAGGTGCTCCAGAGTACAGGATCTCCCCAACCCAGTTACAGATTACTGTGCTTTAGAAATCACACACCTATAATCTACATTATGCTATAAACCATGTGGACAAGCCCTTCCACACAAACCAGGGAGCAGAGATGTCACAATGCTAAACAAACTTAACTGAGAAAGAGGTGAAGTCTGTGTGAATTATGTAACCATTTCTGATGCTCTTCGGGGCTATGCTTACACTAGTGATTTTTTTTCTTTTTGAAAAAGCCAGAGCTCTTTTGAAATATCCTGCAGTGCATCTAGATGCAAAATGCATTCTTTCGATATTAAACCAGAAGCACGCAACACTTTCTCTGGCCGCCCTCCTCCTCTCTCACATGAGGAAGAGCACTTTCTTCTGAAAGATTCTGTTGGAAAAAAAATGTGTAGATGCTCTGCAGGGCTCTTTTTTTTTTTTTTTCTTTTGAAAGAGCAGTCCTCGTGGCACCAGATTTTTTGATTCCTGAGCCATTCTTTCAAGAGTGTGTGGGCTGTGTGGACGCTCTCTATTGAAAGAGTGGATTGATTTTTCCTATCAGCTTTTTTGTGCATGGACATGCTCTTTCAAAAGAAGTTTTTTTGGAAAAGATCTTCCAGAACTTCTTTTGAAGGGTCACTGTAGTGTAATTTATTAGATAAACACAGGTTTCATTTTAAAAGAATTGGAGTGGTTTATTGTTTAAAACCTAAAGTCAGAAGCTCTGAGCACAGCTGTGTTGAAGGAGAGGATCTCTTCCCTCAAATGCTCATATTCTTGTCAATAGTATTACTAAGTGAATCAGAGCACCCTTGTTACTTCCTATTATATCAGCAAAATATTTATGACGTGAGTGAGGTCACATGAATGGATGGCTTTTCTCCAGTTGCTCTGTACCATCGCTGTCTTTCTCCCATATTGCTTTCAGCCATGCTCTTAAGATCTATTTGCATTTGTATTTTCACTCATCTCTTCTGACAACCCAATGCAGTAATGTTGGCTAAAGATTTTTAGGTCTTACAGAGGATTCTTGATTAAAGGATCTCCTAATGCTAGAAGTCTATGCACTTTATTATTGTATGTGGGGCTAGAAAGCCCCCTATTATTAAAATTATCCAATGCTTCCTATTATAAGTACTTTTTTTTTTCTTTTTGAGATGCTGTAGTATCCCCATGCTTTGGAGCAAGAATGCCAAATTGCCAGGGTGTGGCCTCTTTGTCAGGGATGTGCAATTTGTCATCCTTGTGAAAATCCTCCCAAATCTGGCCAAATTATAAGTGTCTAAAAGTTTGCAATGGGCACATGCTCACTAGAAGCTTCGTAGAGCTTTACTTCTAAATTCTCTGAAAATTCAGCCTATACTGAGATTGGTCCAGCCCAGGGCTCAGAAGGACATCTCCTTCCAATCACTCTTTTGGGCTGGTACAGGGCTGGACATTAGAACTGACACCAGAAAGCCTGTCTCTCCTATGCTTTCCAGGACCCCACTCCCGATACCCAGGCAGCCTGAATGAGGAAGTTGCATTATTCAAACTCTGAGAAGACAAGATTAGGGGCTCATGAGGGGGGTTAGAGGAAGGTAGAGGGTTAAGGGGATAAAGAGTCTGTGAGAAAGACTACAGCTGAGTGGTGGGGATTGGGACTGGTTAAGTAAGAAAACTAGGAGCTGGGGACCAGAGACTTGGTACAAGTTGGGTTGTGGGGAAGATGGAGGGAAGGGAGATATCTAACAGGGAAGGCATGTGGTCGGGGATAGAGCTGGGAATAATAGGATAAAGACACTAGGATGAGAAGCCTAAGGAGCAGAGACTGGGACTTAATAAGGGCTTGTCTATGCTTACTGGAAGATTGATGTGCTGGCGGTCGATCTTCCAGAGTTTGATTTTGTACACCTGGTGAAGATACAGCAAAATTGACCTCTCTGGGCTTGGCCACCAACCTCTGTACTCCACACTATTGTGTGAGTTAGGAAGGTCATCGTGAGGCTTGATCTTCACTAGGGAAATAAGTTGATTAGGATATATCGATTCTAGCTAAGCAAATGCTGTAGCTAGAATTCAGTATCCGAAATCAACTTATTTCCCTAGAATAGGCTTACCCTAAGCGAGATAAATGGGTTTGAGATGGAAGGCCAGATGTAGGGAAGACATAGGACTGGGATAGGGAAAGGTTGGAGAGAACAGGGCAAAAGAAGTGAAATTGGGGGACAGGATTCTATACCCACTTGTGCACTTCTCTGCAGAGCCTGGACTGGAACCCAAGTTTCCTGATGTCACCATTCTTATGCAGTCACCAACTATCTCTGAAATGTACTACGACGGTTTGTCTCTCATTCCCCTTTAGTGGCAGTCCATGGAGAGGACGACAACCTACTGTTTGTTAGCAATTAACCCATTAGCTGAAGTGGTACAGCCCTGGGAGGTGGACCTAAAGGTTCAGCTGGGCTGATGACCCATTGGGTGTCAATATGATGCCATATGAGGGAATTTCAGTTTTTTCAGTTCTTTTTTTAAAGTCTAGGAAATAATCTATGTTTAAAGAGCATTATTAAGGTTCACAAAAACATGCAATTTTGTAGCATCTTAAAGACTAACAATTTCATTTACTAGATAACAAGCTTTCATGAGTAAGACCCACTTCATCAGATTTGGAGCAAAATCCATATTTTTGCTCCAAATCTGATGAAGTGGGTCTTACCCATGAAAGCTTGTTACCTAGTAAATAAAATTGTTCATCTTTATGGCGCTACAGGACTGCTTGTTTTTTATGAAGCTACAGACTATCATGGCTACTCGTCTGAGATAAATTACTAAGGTTGCAAAGTGAAGTGCTCAAAACTGAGGAAATGCTAGGGTTAAGATGGCCTGTGCAATATTAGTTTGCCACCTTTGTGTGTATGTGTTATAGTCTTTTATTGCATGAGCAGCTATTACATTTTCCATAGGACCCTGCCTCATTCAGTGCACAAAATGGATCTGCTCTGGGGATGAAACAGGGCTCCGTAGTGAAGGAGATTTGGTTGAAAGACCCCATTTCGTTTGTTGCAAATGTTGGAAGATGTGTAGTGAATGAGGCGGGAACCTGCAGAAAGAGATAGCATGGCTTACACAAATTAATGGTACCAGGAAGAATAGGATTCCCTCCTGACTCCGCCACTACACGATTCTGTGCAAGTCACTTACGCCATCCATTTTGGAGGTGTAGAAGTAAGGCCTGGGCCCATGTATTGAAGAGTGAGGAGAAACAAAAATATTGAACACCTGCTCATGAAGTGCTCACCATCTATTCTGTGCCCTAAATGCATCAGGAAATAATAGTATGTAATTATCGGGCGGGGAAGGCCACAAAATTGCTGTTCCCCTGGGCAAAATGCAGGGGGTCCACTTCCAGAAGAAGCAGGGCCTTAGGCTCAAGGGGAGGCATTGGGGACAGTGCTGCTTTGGGCATTCCGTGCCCACTGTTTCCACCAGCCAGCCCTTAGCAGTGTCTCGAGCACACCACCCAGGGCTTTGGCAATCATTTAAAGGGCTTGTGGCTCTGGCAGCTGCAGTAGCAGCAGCAGTGGCTAGGAGCCCCAAGCCCTTTTGAATTGCCAGGTGCTGGGGTAGCTGCGCCCTTTGCAACCCCCAACTGTGATGGTGGATTTAGGAAATATACAAGACTGTATCATAATGCATATATACAAGCAGCCTGAATTAAGGTTGCACAGGCAATATTAATTCTGGCATTTTCTAACTCCCTGAATGCTTGACTTTGCACCCTGAATAATGCTATTTTAACACAGGTTATTTTTGTAAAGTGTATACATACTACAAGATGTATATGTGTAGGCACCACACAAACACTTACAACCCACCTCTACCTCTTCCTGTCAGGTAGAATGTTGTCATGCTTGATGGACACATTCTGCTTGTCATGGCAGAATATCGACTTTCAAACTCTTAACAACAGAGGAATCTGGAGCTGTCCTTAAATTTCAACAGAAAATTTAGCCAATGATACTTCTCAGTCAGCTGAAAGTAAACAGAAACCAGAGTGCCACCATTAGATAGAGGAGGAAATTTTTCTATGTAAGAGCCTGAATTCTCCAGCTTGACTTTTGCATTTTGTTCATGTTAATTATTTGCAGAACGTGCATACAGAAGCTGTGTCTTGATCAACAATAGGTTAACAGCAGCATTTTTATCTGATTATGAGATCTCCTTTAAAAACACCTGATTTTCCATTTCCCCTACTAACTGTATTCGGAATTTTGCGCATGCAAGCACAATTTAATTCATTTATTTGTATGACTGACTGAAATGACGCTATGATGAGGAAGCTCAGCTAAACAAGTTAATTTACAATCACAACTAATAACAAGTGAAAAACGGCACCCAGGAGTCTTTTTCCCCTGGTAAAACTGTGTGTGCAAGAAGCTAAAAAACAGTTTATGGTCAGCCCTGGGAATCAAGAGTAAAAAGTCATAGAGCTTTTGAAATCATATTTAGAAAAAAACATATAGGAGAAATAGATCAAACAAATCCAATAAACTTAAATATATGAAGAATTCATTAGGACTCACTCACAAATATAGTCTGTACATTGTTTCATTTAATCAGTTTGCACAAATTGTATCTAATTTTTAGATCTTCCTCTTCTAACACTGTCTTGCTTAACATAATTAGCAGTTCCACTTACAAACACTGATGCTGCAGTCTGCTGAATCTCAGCTGGAAAGTTGCAATGCATATTGATTGTGAGCAAGACTGCATGCTACATTCTGCTGTTTGCTCTCTAACATCTTTGCAAGCTACTGAAAAGCAACATAGGGTATGGTTTGTGCCGGGCCATATGATTCTGAAATGATAAAAAATAAAATCTAGTGTGCTAGATTACTGGAAGAGAACATAGAAATACACTTAGATCTGCAATATGTTCATGATTTACAGACTTACTCCTTTGCATACAGATTACATTCAGCAGAGTTCAAACCCTGGGCTTCCCAACACCTTTCAAACAAAAAGACACAAGCACAATCTTAGAAATTATAATGATCTACACACTGTTAAAAATAATTTGTCTCCTGGACTCTTTTTTTCCTTCTCTGAAGTGCTAAAGAACAGTTTCAGAAAAAGAAAATGACCAATATTAAAACAGACCATATACTGAAAGCATTTTTCTCTCGGTGTACTCACGTTCATCTTCTACAAACAGTAGTTCCCTTTCAGGCCATTTTGTAAGGAATTCCAATCATTTGTATTGATTGCCTAGGGTATTGTTCCTTGGCTTTCTTTCCCTTTAGTAACCATTCCTTCAGGATGTGGAAATTGAATTAAAAATATACTTTAATTCTTTTGTTATCAAACATTCAGGCTTAAGTCTTTCCAGCAGCTGTCAAGACTCTGACCAAAGTAAATGTGGTGCCAATAGATTTCAATATAATCTTCTCTTGGAATGACTAGACGGTGTTCTGTGTTGCTTGAACTTGTCTTAACCTTCCAGGTGATAGAGATCTCTCAACAATACTGAAAGAATAGAATTCATCTTTCCAAAAGCCTACCCCTTTTACATTCATCGACCTTGCAAGGAAAATTCTGTCTCATTTGAATTATTCATGTTACTTGCTGTTCTTCCAGCTCCAGCATACATTTTAAATCATTAATGTCATGATTTTTTCATTTTACCTTTTTTCTACATAACTTCCATCTTTAAAACTATCATACAGAACTAGTGTATTAATTAGTATTATTCTGATCTACTAAACTCAGAAGTCTTACCATCTTTAATGTGCATCCTTCACTACAGCTAATATCACTGTAGACTTATTGGTGATTAGGAAGAGGTGGTGCTTGAATACATTATACTGATGAGTTTTACTTAAAAGAGACAAGGTGGGTAAGGTAATTTATATTTTGCCTTGGACCAGTTTCTGACAGTGAGAGAGAAGCTTTTGAGCTTATCCAGAGGTGTTCTTCAGATCTGGTTTTATATAAGGCATTGCAGAAAATGTTTCAGGAAAGCTGTGATTTTGCTTTTTTGTAATGCTCTTAAAGCTTTTAAGCCCATTTAATAAAAAAGTGAGACTGATTCTTAGGGTAGTAAGAAAAAATATTAACTGTTTTTTGAGCCCTCTAATGGATCTTATTCTCACACTTTCTAAATAAAGCCATACAAATCACATATTCTGTAGTCAGATTACTAACATCTGTGCATATCTGTCACATAGTGTTTGCTACGAATCCTCAAGACGGCAGATTGTCACATTGGATAGGAGCTCACCAGCACTGATATGTCACTGATCCTCCTGAACATACTTAAGACCAAGAGCTTCAACCAGAGCCAATATGGAAGTATACCTATCTCACAGAACTGGAAGGGAGCTTGAGAGGTCATCAAGTCCAGTCCTCTGCACTCACAGCAGGACGTATCATCATCTCTGACAGAGTTTTTTTTAATCTATTTGCTCCAGATCACTAAATGGTCCCCTCAAAAACTGAACTCAATCCTGGGTTTAACAGGCCAATGCTCAAACCATTGCGATATCCCTCTCCAATACTCTCACCTGTAGTCAAGGTAAACATGTAAGTTCTATACTACAGAATTGCGTCAAACTAAATTACATCAATGTGCTACCACCTCTGTTCTTGAATCATTCACGTGCATGTGCACGAGTCTCCTTGAGCCAGAGAAGTGTATCCTCACTAGCAGTGCTTGTATTAATTGTATTAACAGAGTGGGGCATTGTAGGATAGCTCCTGAAAACCAGTCCCAGCCAACTAAACACACTATGTCAACCTCATTACATTGGCCATAACTCTATGGTGCTTAGGGTGGTGATGTTACCAAACCAGCCTAGAGAGGTACTTACAAAAGTGGGAGCCAAATTTAAGTGAAGACACTTTCAAAGGTAAATTACTGCAAGGTAATTTATGGCATCGTTCCCATGTGAGGCAGACCAGGTTCTCGCTGTTTACACAACCAGTTTAATGGGGATGGCAGTAGGGCAGCAGTTGCAAGTTCTGTAGGGCACAGTTTTATAAGTTCCTGATCTTAGTTAATTGGTTCGGGCATAATAATGACAAAGACACAGAGAGCTCCTGATGGTGTTAGTAGTTTCACTAGTTTTCATAGACTGTCAGCCACCACACACACAATCAGTACTCTTTCTAGATAATTTCTCTGAGCAGAGAAGCTGCTACAACGAAGCTTGCTAACATATGAATCTGAGATCTATTTTTTTTTCTCATGAGAGATATAGTTTTCCTTTGCAAGAGAGCAGTAAGTTCTGAGCTTAGTTTCATGGACTGAGGAGCTGTCTCAGTGTAACAGACCAAAATTTAGTGCATGAAATCTTGACCATTATTTTGGCTGTATCTAGTTATATCCCCATTCCTAGCAGACTGGCTGAACCCATCACTGATGTGGATAGAAGTGGAATATCCTAATTCCATCCTTAAAGAAGATAGCATACATCACTTGCAGAATAAAACCGTCACCATAGTAACTGCATCCACATAATAAAGCTTCCCTGGACTCTCAAGTCCTGGAAGTTTGTTCTCTTACATAGATGGCATTTATTAATTTAAAATCAGATGTAACAATTAGCTTGTCTATAGGAGGTTAATGCATCTTTCAATCCATGCTGTTCAGCTCATGACTATGAGATATGAAATCTCTGTCCTGTTATCTGAAGGGCTAAATGATATTTCAACGGCAGGAAATTCCTACCAACAAAATCACAGCCTGAACTCACAGCACTTTATTATTGCTTAAATTATTTTCTACGCTTGATGTGGATTTATTGATAAGCTTGGATTGCATACATGAGAGAGATTCTGATTTAGTCATGTACAGTATATCTAGATGTCATTGCTAGACATAATTGCAACGTAAGTCTCTCGTGCACAGTCCAGTCCAAGGACTTTCTAAGTCTAATACAAGTTATTTGTGATAACCTATGCAGGTGTGACAAATAAATGAAGTAGTGTATGCAAGACCCATGACTAAGAGGAACCACACATAGCTTTTTAGGACAGAATTTGATCTGTGTTATAAGTGGAGGTTTCTCTTCTCTCTCTATTCTCTTCTCTTTCCCCCCTAAGTCTCAAAATATCTATTTTATACTCCATCTGCACTGGTCAGAGTATTAATCAGAAGTGGTCTTGAATTGGGATTTGAGTCACAACCGTTGCCTAAAAATCCTAAACTTTGGGAAAGTTAGGATCCAGCTCTGAAGTCTGTAGCTCAGGCCTATATTTAACATTAGTGGTGCTGCTTGAAACTACCATGACAGCATTTTATGTCAATTTGTTCCCTTATAATAATTATTTTTCTTGACACCTATTGGCACATTTGCAAATGGAAGATTACGTCATTCGCTTTTGGGGTATGTCTAGATGGGACGGTAAGCTCAAAATAAGCTACACAATTTGCATAGCTTATTTTGAGTAGATATTGAAATAGGCTACTTTGGGATTGGTGATGTCTGAACAGCACCACATGTCAAAATAAAGCACTATTTTGAGGCATTCCTGTACTCTTCATGCAATGAGGTGTACGTGGATGTCAGAATAGCATGCCGATTATCTTGAAAACTGTTTCAAGACAGCTGGCATGTTGCATAGACATGGGTGGCTATTTTGGGATACCACTGTATCCCAAAACAGCTCCCACCATCTAGACATAGACTTGGAGAATAACTTACAGGATAGGCAAAGATGTTTGGAAAATTCTGAGTGTGACACTTGGAAATCCTGCTTCATTGGTATCTCTGGGGGATGGTGGAACAGGTTCAAGGTGTGAAATCCCCTGGCTATAAAGAATATCCTGTAGGTCTTAGGGCATACACAGGCTGTTCCTGCCTGCTGTTGTCCAAATCTCACATCCCTTGATAAGATGGTTCCCTCAGAAACAATGATGCCTCTGCCTTCTTAACTCCCAACCCCTGCACCCAAAGGTGGGGTAGTGGTGATCACCATGGAATGGATTCTGTAAGACTGAATGCTTTGCTTTGCTCCAGGAGCACAAGGCAAGTGAAAAGTCAGTTTTAGCTGACTGGTTAGCTGCCAAGTCTCCCAACAGGAGGGAATCCACACCTGGTGTACTCTAATGTCCTCAAGTATCTGTTCTGAAAAGCTAAGTGTAAAATGGAAAACCCTCAAATAAATTAAGATACAAATTAGTTCAGTATAAGGGCTTCCAATTTGCCCTTTATACAATGGTTGCTCATTAGAATGTTATGAGCACGAAACAGAACAAACCTTTAATGAACTTCTATGCATGTTAATGTAATTGAAGCAATACTCTAAAACCTGAATTGGTGATGAGCATGGTAACAGAAAGTTCACTTTTTAATGAGATTATCATTCCATGTGATTTGGCCGAGCCATAACCATGACAACTGTATTAAGGGGGTAACAAACTGATATTTGGCTGGATATTTGGCTCTTCCCCTCCTTTTCTGACGCATTCACTGCCTCATTAGAGGAAAGGTTTATGCTTGTAATGAAAGGCAGGGGTCTGTCTTCATTTAAAGCAGGGTCAGAGCATTAGAAGTAGTGGGGGAGGCCTTGTCTGAATACAGAGACACAACATTCCAGCTTGGCGGGTGCCAGGGATACTTTCCTTTATTTAAGGACAGTACCCAACAATAAATGGTAGCCAGACCCCAGCAAACACATGCTCGGCTGGGATGCAGGAGGGTGGTAGCATCAGTACCACCCATTCACATGACTCTAGATCAGACTTGGGCAACCACAAACAGTTGCTGTGCTGCATGACCAGCCTGAACAACCTGATATTTGGCTGGATAAGCCATCTCTCTTCCATTTCTTTTCCAGCACACTCAAAGGACTTGGTGTTAGTATTCTGAGAATCTAGTGCTGGCTGTTCAGAAAGAAAACTCAAGCTGATCCAGACAGTGAAATTGATAAACTACACAAGAAATAGACCTATAGCTCCCCAAGGGTTTGAGAACACTTCTTTTCTGCCCCCTCAGAACGTGTTTGAATTTGGCCCAGAATAATCTATTTAACAGTTCCTTGGACTCAGCTTAAGGCACTTTTTTGGACTTTGATAGGAAACTGACCTCACTCTCTCTCTCCACTGAGCTTCATGCCACTGGTCACATCACTGAAGATTCAATAAACTGATTTCCAAACTCACTCCCATTGACGCTAGTAAACCATCAAAATGAGAAAATCTGCTGGTCTCAACAGGAGAACAGCCTCTTTCCCCACCACCTAGCATGGTCATTGGAGTTACAAATGACCCAGTTATTAGCTAGTGAGTACACTTTTAAACTCTCGTGTACACTTAGACCAACAACTCCTAGAAAAACTAATTAATTAATCCCATGGCCAACTGACCTCCAACACAGTAGACAACTTGCACTTTAGCCAGAGTCTGAACTTTCTTTGTCTTTGGCTTTTAAAGAGACACAAAAATTGGTCTTACTATGAAAACACAGCTGGGACTTTATATATCAGCTTGCATTGCTCCAGAATTCCAAAAAGTTTACTTACCCACAGCCATTTTATTCCACATAAAAGTTTATATAATTTGGTATCTCAGTTTAACGCAACTGTATTTTCTTTTTTCAGTTATCAACAGCCTACAACTAACTTTGACACAGCCTACAGTATAGGAAATTGTACGGCACCAAACCATTATACTAGGGTTGGCTAGGCTGCTGGGTAAAAATACTCACAAATGTCATTAACATTAGACATAATAGTTTCCCCCATGCAAAATTCTAATGATGGCAGAGATGGCCAATTAATGATGTTATTTATTGTGGCTGATACAGCTGGCCAGCAATTAATATAGTTACAGAATCACTGAGAGCATATTATGAGTCTCCTTAAGAAAAGTCTGGTTTTAAAATTAGAAATAAGTTTGCTGGTTCACCATTTATCATGCAAGATTCAAAGAAGCATGTGATGTTCTACAGAGTCTAAAATCAGGCACAAAGGTTACAAATTATAGCCTTCAGTTCCTAGCACTATTCCTTTTTCAAGATGTGTGCGCTCCGGTGTCAGAGCTGCTGGCCAGACAGAATGGCATATAGTACGGTGAATTATGAATCCACTAATATTAATTTTGTTTTTGCCAAAGGATGCTTTTGGCATGCCACAGCACTATGAGATAAATAAATTCCATTATCAGAGGCTTTGTGGGTTTTAATGACTTCAGTTCTGTCATTTGTGCCAGAGTTCGTTGCTAAGTGTACTGAGCACAGGATTAGATTAGTTTCAGAATCAGAGCTGAAATGCAAGTAAATAAAATATACATAAATAAAACCCTGCATGGTCTGAATTCTCAATTGGTGTAAACCAGCATAGATGTATACAATGATTTATAGTAGACAAAGCCTGGTGTCTGCATTTTAATTCCGGTATTAAAAATAATCTATAACATTAATGGTAACAGAGTTCAGACCAATTCACTTTAATAGGGAGATGTGGGAAGAACTATGACTAACTTATAAGATCACAAAAAAGAAATTCTTTTGGTTAAGTTTGACATACACTCAACAATCCATGAGTCTCTGCCTACAGTCTTGGCTCTTGCAGCATTAAATAGCTGTACTCACTTGTTTATTGATCTATTGCAAATGAGAACAGCTTGTTTGGTTAACTAAACTAGAGCTGAATGAATAGTTTGCAATTAATAATTAATTAGCTGTATTCAGTTTCCTTTTCTTCTAAGCTGTGTCTACACTAGCCCTGTCCTTTCGGAAGGGGCATGGTGATGAGTGAGGTTCGAAGATGCTAACGAGCTGCTGCCATGAATATGCTGCCAGCAGAAAAAAAGCAGTATAAATGTGGTTCTGCTGGCGACATCCACCCTTTGTCAGCAGCCTTTTATGCTTGATTTTTTCCATATGATAATTAAACATGAAGAATACCCCAAACAATTAACACCCAAGGAACTTTTCCCTAGCCATGCAAAAGTTATTTACATGTACATATCATCAGGGCCAGGCTTCAGCTTTCCATGAGTGTTCTCTGGGAAATAAAGGGCATAAGGTCCCTCTGTATGTCCCTGACTGGACAGCAGGGACAGGCCTGTATGCAGAGGGGTGCAAAGCATGTGAACGCACCCTCCCACCCCAGGCACAGGTGGAAGGTACTAGAGGCAATGGGAGACAATGCCTCCCCTGCGTCATAGTGTTTGACCTGTCCCCTCTTCTTATCCTTATTCTGACCATTCAGGAAGGCTCACGCAACAACTTGCAGATTCATGACTCTTCCACTAAAAGTGGCTCTGTTAATTTAAAAGCAAAAACCACTCCAGTTTGTCAGACCTACTAGCATAACATAGAAATGGTGAAAGGGACATTAAATGGGAATGTAAAGTATTTAATAGGCATGTGCCCACCATGAATTTACTGACAAAAACAGTTGTGTATTATGTCTAAAGGACCCTCCTTCATAATTTGTTTTAAATATTGCATTAGTTTGTGACTGAAGATTCTAAAATCACATATCTTAAAACTCCTTTTGTAGATTCTTAGGTACAGTCTGAGTATTCAGCTTTAGAGTTAAATGCTTGGGTCTTCAGACAGTTTTTTAAAATTAATTATTCAACAGATTACCCTAATCTAAAATCAGTGGCCAATTAATATCACCCGGCCTCAGAGTTGCCCCCCACTACACACTGTACCTGACCCCCACTCCCAGCTCCCTGCCCTGCCTCTTGTACCTTCCACCCAACATGCTGCCCTAAACCCCTCATGAGCCCTGATGCCTTGCTCTGGGCCTCTCATGTGCCCCAAACCTTAATTCTGAATCCCTGACATCCACAGCACCCAACCCTAACTTCTGCACCCCCGCCCCCACTTGCAACCCGCTGCCCTGAGCCTGTCATGCAACCCAAACCTGATTCCTGTACCTCCACATCCCCAGCACCCTGCCCAACTTCTGCACCCCGTAAACACTCTATTCCTGTACCCTGAGCACCTCATATACCCCGACACTGACTCCTGCACCCCCCACTTCTCCAGCCCACTGCCCTGAACCTCCCACACTCCATCCCATAATTTTTGGGAGTATTTCTAATTGACTCATAGATGTGTTTAGCATCTTAAAGCTGAGCTGTATGTGTATAACATGCATATTGGTGTATTCACTGGCTTGAGTTGCTAGAAAAGTTGATAATACAGGTTCTCCAAGAAGGATTGCTGCATAGCCATAATTTCTTCCTTGAGGGATGTGTTACAAATCTGCAAGAGAGACAAATGAGCTCAGTATTACCTAACCTACTTAAAATATGTTAATACTGTTCCTGTTACCACCGACTACATAGTGAGGAAACATTGCTGATGATCCTAGGATAATAGACATTAAAACATTTGGTATTAGGACAACATGACTATGTAAGAAACGAATGGTAATATTACAGGATAAAAACAGGTGTATACTTATCGATACTGATATAGAAATATATTGATATGTGCTCCTTGAAACAGATTAGGAATGATGCTTCATATAAAAATAAGTATTTCTCCAGGGATTTCACCCATAATGTACATGTATAAGGTAATGCATACAACATCATAGAAGATGGGCAAATAATTAGGAGAAAAACCTGTTGTTCATTATCTTAGAAATTCCAAATGACAGAGCGTTATTAGATTATACAGCCTCTGCTACTGCCCCGAAGGATTACGACTTTATCCAATGGGGATTTTACTCCTTAGGAGAATATTATACAAAACATAGATTTTAATGTCAAGAAGCTTTTCTGGATACGACCGACAGTTTTCCTTCTGCTGTCATTCCAATACTTCTCAGTACATCCCTTTGCGTAACTTACATTGATCACTCCTAAATACTTTATGGGTCAAAACCAGCTCTTTAAGGCCACCCAGAAAGCACAGACAATGATTACAGATCATGTAGCACTGTGTAAATACACTTGCAGTGAAACAGACCACTTATTCACTGGGCTGTTACACTATACTTAATTTTTAGATGATTTTAAATTAAACCATATTGCACTAGCTAAGCAATCTGGGGTAACAAAGAAATGGATAACAGTTACAAGATCTGTATCTGAAAGAAAAAGTTACAATCTTCTGGTTGTACAACCATGATAAATACAAAGCTTGTCAAATGATTAAAAAGAATTGCAAGAAAACATGAGACAAAGATTAGTAGTGATTAGTTGCAGTTTTAATTGAGCTGCTAAATAATATTAAAGTACCAATTTAAATTATAAATATTTTGATATTTTTGTACATTTATAGGCACTACTTTCTATCTGTGGTGTAAATAACCTCGAATTTGAGAATTCTTTCCCACTTTTAGGAGGCCTGTACTTAGCCATGCTGCTCATAGAGTGATCACACTGAGTCCACTTGAGAAATTTTGTAGGCATAAAACGGTTTATCCAAACACAAAAGTCTGGTGGGAGATGCCTACAAAAGTTTAGGAGTATCAAATAGATTAGGAGAATATGACACTAAGAATGAAGAACTGAGAATGTAGACGACACTAATGTGGTCTATGTTATACATACACACACACACACACTATATATATATATTATGTGCGCACGTGCACACACACACACACAGAGGCACAAATACCACATGCCTGTATTTCCTCCCGCACCTTTGTATCAAGCAATTATGAAGTTCATGCTCTCAGTGTTCATTCCACGGTAGGTTGCAGAGCAGGTTGCTTTCTTTGAAAGTTAAACATTCTTGATCTAGTAATTTTATAATGTAAAATAAATTATGATTGGGCTGTGGTAAAGCACAAATTATTTTCATAGCTTTAGTAATGAAAAAGGCTATCAACCAATGACATAGAGTCTGTCACATGCTAGATTAGTTATAGTAATTCACTCCTACTGCCATGTGGTTATGTGGAATAAACCACTCAGAGGTTTATGAAGATGTACAGCGACAGCAATGGCTGCATATTAGTAAATCTCTGAACATCTATACTTTGCTTAGGGAATTCAGTGTAACTATCTTTGTTTCCTATATATATGATCTTTGCATTGAAATCAATATAATATGTTGCTGTTTCCATTATGTTCAAAAGGAATTATTGCTTCAATATACTAAAATTCCCCCCTTTGTCCAGAGGAGCACTGCTATAGCATATTTTTAAAATATGGGCCTTTGATAAATGTCTCACTTGTCAATCCCTTTTCAGATTTCTTTTGTTAATAGAAACGAAGTCTTGTTTTGACTTGTTTATTTTTTATTTTTTTGTTTTATTTTACTCAGAACATTGTGGAGCCATACACAGAACATTATTGGATGTGTGCTGGAGAGAGATTGCAGACACAGTACTCAGCCTTAATTTGAAAAAGACTAAATAGCTGAAGATATACAATTGAAGAGATGGTCTCATGTATTTAAAAAAAAAATCCTGAAAAAATAAACCTCATTAATTCTTATGTTGGAAATCTGAATTCTTCAAATACAACTCTCTACCAAAAACAAACTAAGCATGTCTGAGTCACAAAGAGATTGCTTACTAGTCTCATGCTGGTAGGACTTCATTATTTTTACAAAATAATTTACAGTATATTCACTAGTGTACTTGGAAGTATTCTGTTCAATAATTAAAGCTTAAATGCATTTCTTTAACTGAGTTAACAAAGCTTGACTTGTTTGATGAAATATCTTTTCGTACCAAGTTTGTTTAAATATCCACAGGCAGGAGTCTATGATCACAGGGGATACTTTAGCAGTTCTGCTGTGCAAGGGGTAGAATTCTGAGTTGAACGTAGCTTCAGCTCTTGGGTGTCCATTGTATGCTGGATGCATGCCAGAGGACATGTTTGGGGCGGGCTGTTGAAGAGCTGAGGATGGAGTCAGAGGATCCACTGATGTGGAGATCCCCTTTTCTTCTTCCAAAGATTGAGAGCTGCTGGATCCTCAGGACAACAATAGGGGCTGCAAAGTGTATGCGTACTAGGTGGAGGATCCATCATCTCTTGGACTCTAAAAGGACGAGACTGCAGATAGTCTACACACAGCTCAATACTTATGCAGCATGCTGGGCACAGGGCCCAAGGGCCTGATCCTGCAAGGTATAAAATGCTTTAGATTCCAGTTGTTGTCAGTGTAGAGGGCAATTCTTAGGGCCCATCAGGATCTAGCTCTGACTCACACAGTTATGTGAATCTTGCCACTGCCACCAGCATAGCTCACAGAGACAGAAGGCATTTAAATCCCCTCAGCATCACTCTTTCACTCTGTGGGATGATTGTTTATTTTTTGCACACCTTTATTTACTTTTGTTGACTTGGGCAATGAAACAAGACTGGCCCCTTTCTGGTACAATTTATTGGCTGGTTTTTCATGCACTGGCACTGTCCTGTTGTGTTTGGGTTCCCATGGCAATGAAGGGGAACATGTAGAGTAAATAGTTGATTTTTTCCATGCAATTTAAAATAAAAGCTTAAGTTATGTGCTGGGCTTGCACATTACCAGAATTGCTTGTGCATTTCTATATGTGGGCTGCAGTGTTTCTGAAGTAGGGGCAGAAGTGTAGTTCCATTGTATATCACAATTTCATCCTTGTGTTGTTAAATTTGCATATGAAGTGGCTATTAACCACTAGAAGAATGAGGAATTTTAACAAAATCTGGGGAAAAAAAATCAAAAGAAAGAAGTGAGAATATGAAAATAACCCAAAGAATGGTTTTAAATGTCATGATTATGCATGAGTGTGAAATGCCTTATTCACATCTAATGTGAAGCAAGAAAGTGCTGTATAAACACCATCATCTAAAATGTTCAACTGCAGAGCACAGATTAGGGATTGGAAGTTTGTTGCAACACACACAAGACTGACTCTGACAAAAACTCACTGAAATTCTAGTTTGAACACAAATATATAGACAAGGATGACAAGTTTATTCTGAAAACAATGCCTTTCAAGGGATAAGCAAGCACATGTGTATACCCACACAGTGAGACCGTAGCTCTTCCTTTCAAGGATATATATAGAGACAGATTTGTTATAAAACTTACAGGCTAGCAGAGAAAGGCCAGGAACAGAACAGTGACTGAGCCCACCAGATCAGAATCTGACACATAAACACCAGTCCCTACAACAGTATCTAAAAAGAGTAGGGATTTGAGGGGGAATGGCACTATTGGATGAGCTAAGACTGAGAGAATGGAAGTTGGATTTTGGAACGTAAGGTGGCCTTGTGCACTTTCCGAAAAGTTGCAGGCGAAAGGGAGACGCTATTATGGGAGGCTTCTGGCAAAGAAAGTTGGTCCTAGCTGATGTGAGAGGGGGTTTGGTACTACGAAGTGGCTCATATTTGAGTCAGCTCCCATGTTGTGTTAAATCAGCTCCCCAAGACCAGACTGAGAAATGGCCAAAGTGGGTGAGGTAGTCCGCCCTTAGGACAGTGGTGCCCAAAACAAAATGTAACCATTGGCACAGCTCCCTGGCCCCTCCCACGCAAACTTCCAGTGACTCACTGGAGCTGCAACTGCCCCATGTGAGCTGCCCCACTGCCCCAAGCTGTGCCACACAAGCCACCCCACCACTCTGAGTGAGCTGCCCTGAGCCCTGCTGCACTAGCTACCCTGCCCTGAGCTGCCCTGCAGCCCCAAGTGAGCCGCAGAAGGAGCTGCCTCTGCTGCTACTGCCATGCGCTTGTCCCACCAAGTGGTGGGATGTATGCATGGGGGGGTGGGGCATAGCGTGCTCCACGTGTGTGCCTCTAATGAGCCACTTTGCGCCGCAGCAGTGGACATCGCGGCTCTAGGACATTCCATTGTAGATGTCTATTGTCAAGGTAACCATAACAAAGCAGGTCCTCCATGCAGTATCACAGGAAGAAACTTCTAAGTAACTCATTGAGGGGCACTTACAGACAGATTCTTGGCATTCCAGAAATTAAAAGAAACTTGATTATATTTTCGAGAAACAAAATATTTACCCAGTACTCTACATGCTCAGCACTACAACAAATCAAACAGCGAGTTGAGGTGTGTGTGTGGGGTGAGCCCATTAACTGCCCTGAAATGGCTGAGGGGGTATAAATTCATAATATTCACTGCCCCAAGTCAGATAAAAAACAGAAGAGTACACATACCTCTGAACAAGGCTTATTGGATCAAGTGTATCTGTTCTTATTCAGTACCAAGAAAAACAAGAGACTTTTTCTGATAAAATTAAGAAAATATGTGGTAGAAGAAAACTCTTCATTGGAAGTTTGAATATGAATTATTATTTGCATTACTGTTGCATCTAAACCAGTGACAGGCAACCTGCAGTCCATGGGGCGTATGTAGCTTATTGGGATGCTATGTGTGGCTCACCAGACATTTTGTTAACCATTGCTTGTGTACAGGGGAGCTAGGTTTTGTTGTTATTTGCATAGTTTTTCCCTAAAGGCATTACAAACTCAAAGGGTCTCAGTTTCATCCTTATGGAGAACTAAACCAAATGCCGAAAGCTTACTTTTTTTCACAAAATGAAATTCTTGTTTTCTGGCCAGCACTAGTAAAAATGTACATAATTCAGATTAACCAAACAACATCAAAGCTCCCAGTGTTTCTGTCCTTATGGAGCTGTCTGGTAAATGGCTGTGTTTCAAGAAGTTCACTCTCGGGTTTCAAACAGTAGTTTCCGCTCCAGCTGAGAAGCCATCTGCGTTCAAAAGGAAGTGAAAATGCAGCAGTTACCGTGGATCACTTTAAATAATGAACACGCTCCCTCAGCTGGGACATCATGTTTTGCAGACTCCCATGGAAACTATGTAGTTTGTTCTTCACAATGGAGGCAGCAGCTCCACAAAAACAAAAAACTGCATTGTCTTTCTTCAAACTAATTCCATCTCCCCACCAGTGTAGTAATGGAGGTTCTGGGGGCACTCCTGAGTGCATCAGTTCGGGATGAATTACTTAGACACGGTAACAGAGAGGTAGCTATAATAGTCTGTATCCTAACAAAACAGAAAAAGCAGTCATATAGCTCTTTAAAGACTAATAAAATAATTTATTATGTGATGTGCTTTCGTGAGACAGACCCATTTCTTCAGAGATATTTCCATGACGGCTTTTCTTGTTTTACTTAGACATACGGCACTTACAGCTCCACTATAACCTACACCAAATCAGTCACAAAGAGCCCAACTGGCTAGATGGAATCCATACAAGCAATTCCCTAAGACAATAAGAGGGGTCACCAAATGAAAGGTTCTTCTGATATCAAAGAACCAGCCACATTTCCAGGTCAATTTACAACTCAGATCTTGCCCCTCCCCCCCCCCAAAAACCATGCTGTTAGCCAATTCTTTAGAATCTAAAATCTAAAGACTTGCTCAAAGAAAGAAAGAAAGAATTATTAACAGGATCAAATTACATACATCAACTGTAAAGTTCTTGGTAGAGGCTTGTCACAGAGATGCAATACTCTGGTGTTTTAAATCAAGATTCTAGAATACACCTGCTGTTAGAATGGGTCGTCAGTCCTTTGTTCAAGCTTCTGTTCATAGAAAAGATCTCCAGAGATGAGAAGCTGGACTGAAGACAAAAAGAAGGAATCTCCAGGGCCCCTTTAATAGCCTTGGCCATGCAATGGGTCACTCATTATTCTCTTGTGTAAAAGTATATTCCAAGACGGAATTTGTCACGAGTTAAGTCACCTGACATGCACGACTCAGTTCTTTGCAGGTAGAAACCATTGCTCCCATGCTGGTCAGAACATTCACAGAGGAGCATATCAGATGTGGATTAGCACCACTCAAGCCCTTTTGTCAGTAA
Organism: Carettochelys insculpta; assembly: GCF_033958435.1. NCBI lineage: Eukaryota > Metazoa > Chordata > Testudines > Carettochelyidae > Carettochelys > Carettochelys insculpta. The sequence continues at coordinate 31,255,570 of NC_134146.1, read as the reverse complement.
ATTGACTTCTATTCACTTGACTAATAGTCCATTTGAAATAGGCTGGCCAAGGCTCCCGCTGATGTCTCCCAGAAGCAAACATTTCAGAGACAAGTACAGAGCCAATACTTAACTTCAAATATGAAACTGATACAGATTGAACCACTCTAATCTGGAATTCTCTCATCTGGCAACATCTGAAATCTGGCATGATTTTAGTTAGCCAGATGACCACTTACCATGGGTGTGGCCAAGTTTCCCACGGTCCCATAAAGTCCTGGCTACAGTCCTGGCTTTCACTGTTCTGCGCAGTTATTTAGCTTTAATTTACCCCTAAGAGCCAGTAAGCAGCAAAAGTGTTGGTAATGTGCTAGAAAACATGGACCTCCTGTCTTCTGGTAAATTATCTCATCCGGCACTGGTCAGGTTCCAAGCATGTCAGATGGCAGAGGTTCAACCTGTGTATGCATGTGAACAGTATAAACAGAATAAGTGAATCATCAACTTTTTACAGATGCCTCCCTTGGTCCACTTTGTACATGATTTGTTGCAAACATTAATAGTGGTTGCAACAGTGATTTGTATCACAATCCAGTAACATCACACACAATGACTGGGTTTAATAATTCATTCACAGGTGCTCAGATGGATCATCATCAAGATGGCTGGAGAAGCTTTTAAGGATTCAGAAAAGTGTACACCATAAATAAAATTGATTCTGGTATAAAGGAGGAACCAAGAAGGGCATAGAGTCTTAGTTACAGCTATCCTTTTATATTTAAAAAAATGTATTTCATTTAAATTTACAGACAGGTCCAATCCTCTGAGGATACTGCCGTCTTGAAAACTTCAACATCTACACAAATACCATATTTCTGCCACAGACTGGAAAGAGCTGTCCTGTGGGAACTGATTTGTGGGGGCATGACAGCCACTGGAATACCACGGAGCCATAAAAACCAATGAGCTGGCACTTAAAATAAGATACACTAATTTAATTTATTAGAAGAATATTTTTGGAGGTTGGCAGTTGGAGAAAAGAACAGGTAATACGCAACAGACTTGTGTCTTGATGAGACAGCTGAAGGAAGGGAAGGACATTTTGGCTGCATCTACATGGAGCTCTGCTCAGTGCTGCTGTGGCAGAGCTAGGCAAAGTGATTCACAGGATTGCAAACATGTCAGGCATAAAGGACTGGTGACGGGGGGACGGTTAGTTGGCAGAGGCACAGCCCGGCCACACCGCCTCTGCAGTGCCAGCACCCACTTCTGCCGGCACTGAACTCTTGCATGGCTATGGTAATGAGCTTTGGGGGTATGCAAATAAGCAGCCATTTGCAATCCCAAGAAGCTTGCTTTGCACAGATCTGCTGGCAGCAGTGCTCAGCAGAGCTCCATGTAGACTCAGCCTTCAAGAGACTGAGGGTACTGTGTTTGGTGGTTTTACCTGAGAATTCTCGCTGGCAGGTTTTCCCATATAGAGTCTCTGTCTTGACTGGAACTGAGCTCCTGTTAGAGGTTAAGAGCCTCTTACAAAGTTCTCAGTGCTCTCAAGTCATCACCTTGCAAGATCAGGCTTTGTAGGTGAGGAGAATAGGCATCAGACTCTTCTTTTAAGAAACCATTTCTATGTACTATATGACTACATAAGATCCAGCCCTTACACATGCTGTGATTTACTAATTGGATCCTACCCCTTCGTCTATCAAAGAGATACAATGTGTCCAGAAACTGGCTAGCAAAGAATTCCCCCATCAGAAGGATGCACCCCAATGGCATAAGTATGTTGGTTCCTTTGAAGGTTACCTTTGCGGGAATAACTATATGATGGACTGAATAGTGTGTGTACCTTCTACTGGATTCAATTTATCAAACCTTATACTGTATGCACTGCAGTATTCTTGGATGGTGGGAGATAGAGGAGCAATTCTGAGGCTGGAAGGGAAGGATAAATAGTCACAAACATACACAGCTTGACTGGTGACTGTGATATCTACTGAACCAGTCAAAGATTATAATGGTAGATTAGATCCAAAATTCAATCTTTTTTTCATTACAACTCTTTGTAAAACAAACATGAATTATAGCTTTAAAAAGACTCCCACACTTCCCTAGTAACTTCACTTTCATAAGCATTCCTAGAATAGGCAGATACGTAAGGTAATAGGAAGATGGAATTGTTAAGCAAACACTTCAATGTCCGTCATTCTAGAGCCCTGCTAAAACATCAGTGATGGGACAGCATCCTTTCCTCACCTGAAGAACCTACAAAACATGGCATAGTGGAGTCCTTATTGTTAAAAATATTGGGCAGTTCTCTTATATTTAAGCATATTATACACAATCTTGTAACCATATTGGCTCCAGAATATTCAAGAGACAAAGTGAGTGAAGAAATATCTTTTATTGGACCAACTTCTATCGGAGACAGAGACAAGCCTTGTGTAGCTTGACAGCTTGTCTCCCCACCAACAAAAGTTGACCCTACAAAAGATATTACTTCACCTACCTTGTCTCTCTACAGTCATATTGGGCATTTAGCTCTATCAGGCACTGCAGCTTTTTTATTGCTCTGCACGTGGGACCATTCACTGCATGCATATCTATCTGACAGGGAACAGAAGTGAAGAAAAGTGTTTGTATAGCCGTTCTACAATATCTAGTCATTCAAGAAACACTGGAAAGAGATCTGATTTCATTAAATCACCAACACTACTTACACAGCAAAATAACCCTGTGCATAACACATAGTTAAGAAGTGCTATAGTTTTTTTGCTTGGAAAATGGTCGCATCCAGTCACAATGTATGTAGTTTTACATATCTGGTGCCTCATTTGCATATTCTTTCAAAAGAAGAAAAGAAGTTTAGATTCAATTCGTTCTAAAGTAAACCCCATCTTCCCTTCTTTTATGGCAAGAAGCATTCTTTTGAAGATGGAGTTTACTTTTGAAAGAGCTTCATCTACACTGCTTTTCTTCTTTCAAAAGAAGCTCTTTTGAAACCGCAACTCACTTGCATTTTGATTTCCCTTTCAGAAAGAGGAATGCAAGTGCAGACACAGCCAAAGGGTAGAAGGTGCCATGAGATTCTACCCAGCTCTAGAACATTCTACAAGGAGTCTACATATAGATTAAAACTACATTCTATCTCTCCCCCATCACTTTTTGGGGGCTAACTACAAAAACAGCACCCTGATCCCAGAGCTGCACAAGGTAGGTAACCCAGTAGTCTTCTGGGTAACCTCTCCCTAAATCCAGCCTTGAAGAGATGTTAACTTCCCATTTTACCTTGAATGACCTCTTGCAAATGTGCTAACTCCTTGTCTGTTCCAACTCTGAATACCTTTCCCAGGCTTGAAAAACTGTGTAAGTCTGTCTTTTTTTTTAACCAACAGAAGATGGTCCAATAAAAGCTATTACCTCACCCATCTTGTCTATGCCTTTGTAGATTTTAATCTGTAACTTTCATGTTTTGCCATATTAATTTTGATGATGAAATGCCAGATATATTTTCTTTGTATTAGCTCCCTTTAAAAGGTTGGTTTCCTGAGTTGTTTTAAATGTTGAAGAGGAAAAAAGTGATGACTGGAGGCTGGATTGAGCCACCCAGTTTAATAATGAATAATAAACCTTAACCCACATATATTCCTATTGATCTCAATGGAACCACATGTGGAGCAAAAGACCAGTCAATACAAAGAATATCACCCGTAGGTATGAAAATAGCTGAAATATAAAGTGAGGCTCTTTTCAGGTAAGCATTGTTTGCTGATTTCACTTATGAACAACCTTTTCTTTAAATACCAACCTGGATTAAAAAACCTCAGTTGGTACAGCAAGAGAAAATAATTTTGCAGGTTTAAGCAAGTCACTAGCAGAAAAAGGTAGTGAGCAGAGCAGTGCAGTCTTTCTTCACCAGTGGCCAAAGATGATACAAACATGAAGACAGAATTATATTTTTATGCTAAAAGAAATGGTCTGAGTCCTCCATCTAGTTTGAAAGATATTGGTTTTACAGTGCCAACTGAAGGCAAATTGCACTCAGACTGTCAGCTAAAGACAGCTTTTCAGCCTCCAAAATTGTCAACTCCTCAGTTTTCATAAGTAATACAGAAGAAAAGTGTTTCAATATGCAGCAGAAAGGTTGACTATCAAGCATGTGCCATTGCAGTAACAAGTACAGAATTGCCCCCAGGGGATTGGTCCATGCTTATAGTGGTGCCAGAAAAGCGAGACTGACTGATGCTCATATGGTTGGTCATAGTATGGACGGTATGATATGGACTTGGCTCATATGGTAGGACAAGCAGTGCTTGCCACAGTATTTATGTCTGTAGCCAGCTGTATTAAACACAAAGTAAAATTTAAAAACAAATAATGCAAACAAAACCAACACACTAGCTCTCTGAAAGATCAGCCCTGAATGAAACATAGAATATATGGCAGATATTTTTTTAAATTGCTGGTCTTTGACCTGTCATAAATAGATAGCTCAGCCTGTTTGCTCTTATGTAATCTGCATACATTTTATCAAGTCACTTTTAAAACTGCTGAAATGTCTATGTTTAAACTGTTGAAATAAAGGCTGTGAAGGTACAGGGTGACAGTGTGTGAAAGTGTTAAAACACTGGAACTTCATATCAGAAAGTTGATGCTTATTTATTTGACTCATTTGTCCATTCACAGTAACAGAAATCTGAGGTTTGCTACCAACAACGGTGATTCCACTAGTTGCTCAGTATTTGAACTACAGCCAATCTTAGACCTGTTCTTCACGCAAACAGCTGACCTCATTGCAAGAGATACAAAATCCAATGAAACAAAATATCTTTTAGAGGCTATGTACCTCTTTTCTCCACTTGCCCTTTTATTATCTGTGAGTTATAAAACAAAATCCACCACTGGGAAAGTCACACATTTAATCTTTAGAACTCACAGAGAACTGTGTTTTGGGTCCCCAAACACAAATATGTACGTAACCCCAAAGACACTGAAACCACTGACAAGGGACAGTGAAATCTCTGCTCTACAGCCTTATCTGATAGCCAGCTGGCTTCTAGCTCATGTGGTAAAGCATATGGCTTTAGTCCCTAGGGTTGTACATACATTCCCTCCTGCTGGCATTACAACATTTAGGGGGTATTTTCAAAAGTCCAATGACAGGCACAATTCCCACTTGCTTTCAACAAGAATTAGGCACCTGATTGCCAGTTATACCTTTGAAAATCTCACTCCCTTCATCTTTTAACTATTTAAATGAAGCATAACTGATTAGACCAAGTATGATACTACTTAATATCTTCTATGACCTACCTGAAGGATTATATTGTGGCTTTTCAGAGGACGGATTCAGTCTAACAGATCATTTTCAGTAGTACACAAAAATAACACATCATACTGAGACAATTTGGGGAATTTGTCTATGTAGTATTTATGAATTCCAGTTTAATGTTATGAACTATCTTCATCCTGATGTCTAATGGCTGTCTTTTACTATATTCTTGGTTTTACTCCTTGTGCTAAGAGGTAGGACACTGCATTGGGGTAGCTGTCTACGAATAGGGTTGTCATCAATACAAGACCAGATCTTGCACCCTAGATAAAAACTGGAGTTTTTTCTTCCCAACGTCTCTGCAGATGGCTAAGGTTTGAAGCAATGGAATTTCCCCAGGAGAGGGACCCAAGGCAGGAAATGTGTCTAGGTGTTTTATTGTTTTTACTTAAATCTGTAACTCTCCAGTGCTGCTTAAAATAAAGATGGATTGTTTATAGAAATCCTTGATGCAAAGCCTGTGGCATTTTGTTCCAACTATCATGAGTCCTTGAAAATAAACTGTATAGCAAGAATACCCCCAAGACTGGAGCTCTCAGAAAGCACGTGCCTAAGCAACTGGAGAGACTGACATGAGTCTTAGGGCCTCAGCAGTTGGACTGCAGGATCTCAGCTCACAGAGAGGAAGCTGGAAAGAGCACAGACCCAACATTGTCCCTCATAGATCCAGAGCCAGAGGCAGGACTCTGCTCAGACTCAGGCAGGCTTAGAAGCATACAGGTTTAATGCAGTAACGGCAATCTCAAGAGATCAAAATCACAAGTCAGATTCACCAAAACCACGAGGTTGAGCCCCAAAATCACAAGAGTTAAAAATCCACCAAAGTCAGAGAGTAGTTTGTCTTTTGCCATTTTGAAGTTCCTGCTCTATCACTCCACCTGTGGGCCTGTGATAATTTCTGGTTGCAGCTAGAGTTTAATATACACAAAAGTGGATGACTCTTCCTGGCTGCTCAGATACACACTCCACTTACTCTCCATTTTCTGCTACTGTCTTGAATGTGTCTCATCTAATTTTATTTTATTTGATAAATGGATGACTGGATGATAAATAATTTGAATGACTAACTTAATATATTCACCATGATCCACACTAGCACATAGAACTTATTTTACCTTCAGGGGATGATGATTTACAAATATGCATACTAAAGAATTGCAAATTTAAAGCAATCATACATATAAGTGATAATGTCACAGTACAAATAACTGAGATTTGGTTTAGTCTTCTTTCAGAATCAATACATTCCTGACACCCTCCCCACTCCAACCTGTCTGCCTAAAACTAAATGGCATTCTCCCACGTCTCCTACTGCTCCAGATCCCTCCTCTAGTAATTTAAATCCTGTATCAGATTCTTTCCATCTCTTCTTTCTGCCCTCCCCTCTAAATCCAATTCCTGCACCTCCTTGTGGTCTCTATGGTTCTTCACAGTCCCTGTCTAAACCTACAAACCACAGAGTAGCAGACATTTTGCCAGGGGACTTGACTTCCATCTTACTGAAAACAGTTGGAGGTGGTAGCAAACTTTACTGAGGGCAGCCACACTACGAAATGCAGATTTATCTCATTGTCCTCAGATACACTGGCAACACGTAAGGCTACAATTTTGCATGGTTTTTTACAGTAAGTTTCATGGCAGAAGTGTGGGAAAAATGAGACGTCCTGAAAGAATGGTCACCAGATAAAGTAGTTTTTACTGAAAGATGAGGCTCAGAAGGAATGAAGGGTAGAAAGTAAATTCACCCAGCACTTACCTCAGAACAGTGACTTCTGTCTTGCAGTAATGCACATGGCTCCCCAGTTCAGAACCCGGTACCACTCAGATTTGGCCCAATTACCACTCTATAGATGGAGGGGAGGGATGGACAAACTGTGACCCTGTAGGCTAGATTGTAATGCCTTTCAATTTGGGGGCCCAATCAAATGTGTTTTAGCCAAAACAAAAAAGCAGTCACGTAGCACTTTAAAGACTAACAAAATAATTTATTAGGTGATGAGCTTTCGTGGGACAGACCCACTTCTTCAGACCATAGCCATATCAGAACAGACTCAATATTTAAGGCACAGAGAACCAAAAGTAGTAATCAAGGTTGACAAATCAGAAAAAAATTATCAAGGTGAGCAAATCAGAGAGTAGAGGGGCAGAAGGGGGTGGGGGTGGGGTCAAGAATTACATTAAGCCAAGTATGTAAAAGAGCCCATATAATGACCCAGAAAATTCCCATCCTGGTTCAAACCAAGTGTTAATGTGTCAAATTTGAATATAAAAGAAAGTTCAGCAGCCTCTCTTTCAAGACTGTTGTGAAAATTCCTCTTCAGTAAGGTGCAAACTTTTAAGTAATTAACAAATTGGCCCACTCCACTAAAATGCTGGCTGGCCAGTTTGTGGATCAGGAGTGTTTATATGTCTGTTTCGTGCCCATTAACTCTTTGTCTAAGAGAGTTTGAAGTCTGTCCAATATACAAAGCATCTGGGCATTGTTGGCTCATGATGGCATATATGATGTTAGTTTAGGAACAGGAGAATGTGCCCGTGATTCTGTGAATAACCTGGTTAGGTCCAGTGATGGTATCTTCAGAATAGATATGGGGACAAAGCTGGCAGCGGCCTTTGTTGCAACCACTATTTTTAAGATTTCACAGACTTTGTTCCAATTCATGATTTCCATAACCTGTATGACAAAATCATAGCCCAAATGATAGTGAGCAGTAATCATTTTGAATAATGGAAAACTCATTATCTGGCAGCCTTTTATTTTATTTAATGATACAAAGTAAAAAAGAAATTCCAAAAACATTAGAGTCAAAATAAAAATCACAAGAGTTGACAACACTGCTAATGGACCCAAACACAGCTGCCAGCCAATTGTGCAGAAAGGGGACATGGACAAGGGCTTAAGTCATACAAAGTAGTATAGAGACAGGGCCTTCTTCAGAATTGCACTGAGACTAGTGAGACATCCTGCAGAGATTTCACTAGGCACCATCTAGCTATTTATTATTCAACTCAGAAGAAGTACAATCGCTGTGTTAACTATTTGTCCAATACTATAATGGGTTTATTAGAAACACACCTTTTAATCCTAGAATTTTTTACACCTTCCAGGCAAGCTAAAAAATCTAAGTGAAGACAATGCAGTGAGCAGAGAATATTCAGATTCATCCACACAGAACACTTCACTTTCTTCTGAAAGACATTTATTGTGATGAGTGTCCCATCAATGGCCAAACGTTATTATCTCAACAGTTGTGTCTGGTACAGATTCGGCTTCCAAGCTCAAAAAAATGATCATTTACTATCTGTAGTCGGTAAGTTTTCTTCTGCGCTCAATGATTCATGTTCTGCCATGTGTGTAATCTTGGCAAGAGTAGCTATCTGCACTTTGTAAAATTCCTTCTATTTTCATTAAAACTTCCTTTCTTGTCATCTTTAACTTTAAATTTTGCTTTTTCAGTCTGGTCTTTTAGCTCATACTTTTGAACTGTAGAATCATCTATTATAATAATATATCCCTACAGCTTTTCAAGGTTGGCAGACTTTTTATCCATTATATACTGTTAGGCTGTGTCTACATGAGCCCCTTCCTTTTGGAAGGGGTATGTTAATGGGGGAGTTTGAAAGATGCTAATGAGGCACTACCATGAATATGCAGTGCCTCATTAGCATAATGGCATCCATGGCGATTTGAAAGTGCTGATTTCAAATCATGTGCTACCTGTGTAGCCAGGGGCCTTTTGAAACAACCCTTTTAGGAAATCAGGAAAAATATACCTTTCTGATGAAACATGAGATCACCTTCAAGTCTTAATCATCTTGGAAGAGTTCAAGGGTGAGCATTTTTGCATTCAGAATACTCAAATTTTATTGATTTATAGCATCTCTCCAGCAAGCATCAGCATGCCTTACAAGTGCCACATGCCCTGCTGGCGTTGATTCACTTCAAGTGCCAGAAGCTGTATTTTCACTTGGGTATCGAAAGAATCCAATATTTGCATTACTATTTCCTTCAGTTAACTTTATGTCTCATCCTTGCAGAACAACACAGCTTATTGTTACGCAATGTCATAAGACAATTAGCCCATCAACTCAACATGTAATGGATAATCAACGACAAAAAGAGTAAACCCCCAAAAAAATCCCTGGCTATTTCTTTTAACTTATTTCCTAACTGCCAAAGCTGAATTCTTGTTTTTCTTTGTGCTTTTTATATCCCCCTTTGTCATTTCATTTGTTCCGCCAAGATAAAAAGCAAACAAATTAATTCAAGAAAATACATCACTTTCAGTGTAGTCAAAAATATGCAAACCCCCAGCATCTGAGGTCTCTGTTACTCTTGGAAAGTGTTTCTGGCTTCCAGCCACACCAGGCTTCTTGGCTCCCTACCAGGAGCTGGGCTGCCCCCTCCCTCAGCTCCCCTCTGGGAACTGGGCAGCCTCACTGGGCTTCTCACAGCTTTCTACTGGGAATGGGACAGGCAACAGGACTCCTGCTGGGAACCCAGCAGTCCTCCTGGGCTCTTGACTCTCCACCAGGAGCACAGCAGTTGACCAGATTCTGGGTGTGATGCTCCCCCTGCGGGGTATACCCGTACTTACTGTGGGGAGTAAAGAGCTCAGAGGTGGGGGGCGGGGGAAGAACAGCTGGATTCCTGGCAGGGAGATCCGCTCTTTGAATCCAGAAAGAACACCTGTGTTAGAAACACTGGCCATGCTATGCAACTAGTACCTAAGTTGTGTCCTTCAAGAGAAACATTCACCAAAGGAAATCCATAAAATGAGAATGCCAAACACAGGACAGCAAAATATGTTGTTTCTTTCTTTCCCTCTGTATTAGGATCAGGGCTTTGCTATACTAGGTACTGTACAAACACACAGTCCCTGTTCTGAATGGTTTATTTTCTAAGTAGACTATATAATCTCTGGAGTCCATCACCACCGAGAACTGTGCCGTTACATACTATTCTGAACATACATAGTATGAAATATAAGGGATTAAATGGGATTTGAAGTGTATTTGGCAGACACTGGTCCTTTTCTGTCAAAATACACACTAACCATTATGGTCTCCAGCCTATTGAATTCAGATTTGACTATGTATTTGAAAGTGTTCCTTAGCTGAAGCCTAGCCCCCTCTTCATGGGCATTGGGCCAAGAGGCAGTGGAAGGCAACCTGTGGCTGTCCCCACTCACACTCCACCCCCAACCCTCACTCCTTCAGCACACCTCCCCCAGTCACCAGGAAAGCCCCGGCTTGAGCCCCACTGAGGCTGGGGCTGTGCCACCAGTCCTCCTGGGACTGGAGAAGCTGGTACCAGGTGCTGCTTATGATCTGAGGCCACGGGCTGCTTGTCACCAACCTGCTAGGACTGGGAGGACCAGCTGCCCCTTATACTCCAGAGAAGGCTGGGGCTGAATGCTGCCACCCTTTTTGTGCTCCCAGTGAAGATGGGGCAGAGGTTAATGTCCACAGGGATTCTGGGAAGCAGGGGCACGGTCTCTAGTGGCGAGAGCAGAACTGGGGGCTTGCCTCTCCCAGCCTTAGGCTGCCCCATTACTCATGCTCTGCATGGTAGATTCACTCTTATATTAAAAACAATGCAGACCTATGCGCCATTTAAGGCTGAAGCAGTACATAGGTCTCCAGACAGCTCTGTACTCAGGAATAGATTTCAAACTCAATGTATATTTGGGTATTGTTTTAATTCAAGCATATGCATTATTGATGCTTCCACTTTGGAATATTTTCTTTTTGCTAGAATAGGCTGGTTTTCCTGGGGTACTGCACCAACAGTCCCTTCTAATGTTTCCCATCCATGTGCAGGATAAACTTTTTATGTGCACTGAGGCATGTGAGAATATACACCACCAGTAGGAACAAAAACATAACTGTAGGTGCTCTGCTAGTCATCTGGGCAGCATTTGAAGCTCTCCCGAGCACAAATGCACAGCTTACAGGGAACCGTGTACTAGACTCAGTTTGGTTTATTGCTCTAATTTTGCACAGAATCGCAAAATGCCAGAAGAGCACATTAGAAGGTAGATACATCATTTGCTTATTTTAAGAGCTGATTAATGGCTTGTCAATGTATTTAAAATATTTTGATACACTATATGAAGTGCCGGGCTAGTGAATTAAGCTTGTTCTAATCCTAAAATAGGTGGGCCTGCATAACCATCTTGTTAATTCATCCACTTTACCAGCCCATGGTGGTTCCCACAAACTGTGGAACCTGCAGTAGTGGGAGATCCCCCCCTATAAAAGTTCACTACACAGAGCTCAAGGACATGGAGCTCTATGTGCCGGGAAGTGGAAATGTTTAAGACAGGGTGTTGAATGGTCATACATCAAGCATACTGAGATATCTCAGGTTATTTCCCTCTCCAATCCAAAGAAATAGGTCAGTATTACAGAACTCAGTGCATGAGAATGAATGAGTTGGAATTTCTTGAGTGTCATATTCTGCTACTGAGCTGGGTTGAAGTGCTAGGGTGATGTCCCCCAAAGAGTGCCCCACCTCAGCTGGTGTTTGTGCCAGCCTAGAGCTGCTCCAGAGCCTAGCAGTTCTAAAGGGTTCAGGACTCCCAGACACCATCACTGCTACTGCGGTGGCAGTGGGGGCCAGACCCCTGCCCCCCTTTGAATTGCTGACAGAGCACCATGCTGGGCATCCAGAGGGCTCTCAGAGCTGGGGTTGTGGGGGCCCAGTGCTGCAGTCTGGGTGGTGCTGAAGGCCGATTGCCATACATAAGCCTCTTTCATCTGAGGCCCTGCCCCTTCCAGGGACATGGAGCTGGGCTCCCTCCACACCTTGCCCTGGGGCCTGCAGCGTCTATCAGCCACGCTGAACATTGCATCCAATGAATCATTTGGTGTTCAGTTTTATCATGGTCTTTTATCAGGCTCTAATCCAATTACAAAATCCATGTAAAAAACCTCGCATTTATGCACCATTAGATATTCTATTTTGCGTCCTCTGTTTAACTATTTCATTCCATCTTGACTTCTCGAATTTCCAAACCTGACTGGTAAATTTCTCACCTCTGCTAACTGGGGCTTTTCCATAGTCAGCTAACTAAAATAATGCTGAACTGATTTAATTAAAACATTTTTAAAACATCATAATTGTGCTAAGATCACACAGAGAAAATTTCATCCCCTTAGGAATTTGTTTGAGCAAGTTATGGGCAACAGCGTTAGAACACTAATCAGGACACAACCTGTCACACAGGGCATACAGTTCATGCTCATTATAACATGATATAAGGCATCAAACAAGCCCACCGGCGTATCTAACCTCTAAAATCTTGAGTAAAAGAGGGATACTCAGTGCTCGAATAGCCAACCCTTTGGCACAGATTTTCAAAGGCTCCGCAGCTGCTTTGTTCTATCTATCTGGCATAATCTAGCTCTCAGGCAGGACTGCCCCATTGGAAAAGGCTGTCCACTAAAAGTGCAGAATTGGCATAAATGCTCCTGATTGTTAACACTGTAGAGGAAGCGGGGCTGGCCAGCCTAACAATGGTGGTGTTTGCTGAGCCATGGTTCTGTTCTGCTTCCTGTAGCCATTGCAGCCAACCAGAGCCACTCTCATGTTACTTTATCTCAGCACAATGGGACTGACCTGCAGAAGGTGCAGGGGCACCAAGGCTGTGGAAGGGAAAGCATCAAGAGCACTGGGGGCACATACCCAACTCATGCTTCATGCATTCTCACTCCAGGTTCCAGCTCTTTATCTGCCTTATATATACAGGATTTGTGCTGTTCGTTGATACTAGCTCACACTCTGTGTCCTTTGAAGGATAATGCTAAGCAGCACTAAAAGCCTTTCTGGGGGGCAGCTAATTGGGTAGACTTATTACCTTAAAGAAAGCAGCAAATCAGTTTGTATGTCTAGAGGGAGATGTTAAGAGGTTGGAAAGCTATCAAATATCCTCATTAAAGAGAATGAATGAAAAAAGTAGATTCCACCCCCCCCCAAAGTTTCTATATATTACAGTGAAAGCTTTTGGTTTCTTTTTTTGTTTTTGGTAACCTGAAGGACCATTTGTTAGAACAAAACAAGTATTTGTTGCCAACAGCAAAAGAATAGAACAACATACATACAGGTTGCACCTCCCTGGCCTGGCACCATCCGAACTTGACTGGTCCCAAATGAGAGAATTTGCTGGGGAGGTCCCCTGCCACCAGACCTCCATGCACCTGTTGCAGGCATCTTGTTTTGGCTCCTCACCCTCCATTTGGCTTCGTGCCCAGCTACTGCTGGTGTCCTGGATGGCCCTGGCTCTGGTTTCCTGCCCAGGGACTCCAGCTATCACCTATCCACTGCAGCTAGAGGGCTCCAGCCCCAGCCTTGCACTATCTCAGGGCTGCTGGCCCTGGTCCCAGACTACTTGCAGGTTGGTTTCCTGAGTTGTTGTGGCTATCATCCTGCCCTTAGGCTCCTGGAGTGTCTGGCAAAGGAACATCCATGATCCTGCTTGAGGATGGATGCTGCCAGACCTGAAAGCATCAGTTTTTGGAGGTGCAACCTGTATTTGAAAGCAAGAGCTAGGTAAATATTATTGTACTGATCTGATTAATACAGTGGTTCTGAATTATGCTCATCATTTTTTACTCTCAGGTTAGCTCAACTTTGACCTGTACTATTAAACAGAGGACAATAGTAAGTTATTTATGTACAGTGGAGGTTATAGGGTTTTGCTCCTATGGTTGTTCTCAGAGTATTGTGGCTATAGGTATGCATATTTTTTCAACCAACATTTCTTCTGGTGAGAAAAATGCATATTTGGTGACAGAACCATTTTGCAAGTCTGTCTGTTTTGCTCAAATGTTCATTTAGAACAAAAACATTCTAAAATCATTACAAATGTTTCATGGATATTTTTAAACAAAGCATTTTATTTTGTTCAAAATGATGTTTCATTGTGAAATTTCTTTTATTTTTAGAAAATTAAAAAAAATTGAAAAATTATACTCAAAATCAAAACATTTAACTTGAAATAAAACATCTCCTGAGTTTCCAATTAGCTGAAAAATTTGAAAATGTTTGATTTGGTCCGATTCATTTTTTTACTTTTCAAAATTGCCAATAGTCTAAAAAAAAATTATTTGCCAAATTCTAAGGACAAATAAGCAGTAATATACTCTCTTTATGAAAATTATTTTTGGATTTCCTTCAAAACAATGATAAGGAACACCATAAAACTCATATAATCCTCTACCAGCAATTCATGCTTACCTATCTGATAAAAACATATAGAGCCAAACGCATCCAGGGATGCTGAATACAAATCCAGTGGAGTTAAGCATGTTCAGGCCGTGGGATATTCATTTATAAAGCTGTGGTTTATTTTTCTGATAAATTCATGAACAGTTTTCAGAATGCATGTGTCACTTCATTTTCTTTTCTTTGTTCTGCTTTGGGCTCCGAGATATCTCCTATTCCAGCTGAATCTGAGCTCACAGTAAATCATCAATTGTAGCTGAACTCACTTCCAGAGTTAATGCTAAGAATACTTGGCTAACATTGTCTTCATCAAAAGAGATCATTGAAAATAATCCTAATAATTCTTTGTCCTTTATAGAGATATTAGGATATAAAAGTATTAAATGGCAATTACCACATTATCCATTTTGTAAATTAATGCAATTTTAATTCGTGAATAGGATACATTTTTATTATGGCAGAAATGCATAGCCCTTTTAATTCAGTAAGTATTATAAAATACTTGGGATTGCATGGTGCTTAAATGTTATTACAGAAAATTTAAATATTTGGAACAACAGCAGAGGGTAGCATATGGCAGAAGGCTTATATCGTTCAAGCACTGCAGAGAATTTTAGAATCATGATTCCCAAACAAGAAGTTAGTGGCTTATGGTTACTGTTGAAAGCTGAGAATGGCTCTTGTTTACATGCAAAATTATTTGGATTGTTTCAGATGATCAGCTATCGAAAGCAATATATTGATTTGCATGACACAGCAAATGCTATCACCTAACATGACGTGGCAGTTCTCGGGAGTAACTGCATACAATGCCTGTTTTTGAAAGGAGCCCTAACTTTTGAAGCTAGTTGCTCACAGACCATTTTCTTTATAACAGTCTGAGCCTCTGATGTAAATGTAAAAATCACACCAGAGTCCACAGCAGGCAACATTCAGACTCTCATTGACTTTAATGAGCTCTGGGTTAGACCTATAGAGAATCTGATATCCCATGCTATAGAGATGCAGTTCCTGTCGCAGGGCAAAATGCTGGCTCAGTCCTTTGTTATCATCTCTTTATACATGGAAAACAATTTTTACATATTCCATAAACTTTATTGATGGACTTTTTTGTACTTTTAATTTATTGAGAAAATTCTCCTTTAGTGTTGACAAAATTTCCATATTTGGAAAGAAGTCCAGAAAGAATATCTACATAATAAGCACTGTGTGTCTGTTTAAATACACCCCCTTTAAAATGAGTTGAACTGTACATGAGCTAGACAGTGTGCCTTACCTGATGGTTTTGGTAAGATAAAGGCCAAGCAATTGTGCTCGTCGAAAATTGGTATAATTAGGGCTTGAAAAATGTATCAAACTCCTATTAACCAGGGAACTAAAGCGTCTAATCAGGTTAATGCAAGTGGAAAAAGAGACTCACACCAGAGAAATTTTGGGGCAGAACCATGGTTAGATACCCACACCTGCCACCAGATGCTAGAAAAGAGTTCTGTTACTCAGCTTTGCTTGGGGGCTCCATCTTTCCTATCACCCATATATATCGTCTGATACATTGCAAGCCCCTCTCTGATTAAAGTCAATGAGAAGGAGCCCTGTTTCCTAATTTCACAGTAGTTTGAGCAGTGGATGTGGTGGGGAAGAGGGAAATCTATTCTTGTCCAACCTCCATGGGTTTGAAGGACCATTCTATCCTCTAAATTCCTATTCTGCTGATCATCACTTTCTCAAGCATCAGAAGCATGACAATTGACAAGATTAGTGGATTAATGATGGTTCAAGATCTTGGTGACTTCACTCAAATGCAGCTTGAAGAACCTATGAGGTGTTATACCGGCACTGGTGCGGTGCAGATTCAGAAGATAGCATTGTATCAGTAAAGAGTTGGAAGATGAATTTCTCTTTTTGAATTACACCTTAAATGCCGTAACTGTAGATCGGCTTAGCCTTCCTCTCCCCACTCCACTTGCAACAAGGGAGTGTTTTTTTCAAGCCTCTGTGTCACATATTTCAAATGTGTTCATTTTATACAACAGAAGCCAGATTTAAGGACATTTTCCTGTAGAAGCTTTACTGTTATTTCATCATCTGTTCATTCTAAATGTCCAGTACCTAATAAACTACTGTTTCACAAGTAACAAATACAGGGTCACTCCAATCTCCTTTGTTAAGAGTCTTAAGCATAAAGCCCCTTTGAGGTTGTCCATTCATACAATGATGAATACAAGAGCCCTGATCATGCAGTTGGGTTTGTATGGACCATTCATTGCACTCCACTGTGTCTCAACTGATCCCATGTGGGTGATCTCCCCAAATCCCTTTTGCAGGACAGAGGCCTTGCAGAGCACATTTCTGGGAGAACTGAAGTTTGAGAGTCTTGTCATATTGCCTCATGACCAACAGGGTATCTGAGAGCATGACTCAGAATCAGTCCAATATCAATGAGCATGCTATTTTGGTATAAGCAACCACATGCTACAAATACGCACTACAAATGTAACACTGCACAGAAAGGCCAAATCTCTTAACCCACTGCATTTTAAAAGCAACATTGAGGTTCTCAGATGGCACATATCAGCATAGCTTTTTTGAAGCCAACTGAGGTACTCTGGTTTACTTCAGAGGAGGATCTGGCCCACAGCTTATATATTTTAATCTTACTGTACTATCTGTGCTTTTATGTTCCATTGCTCTTATAATACATATGACCAAAAATGCAGCAAACAGTTTTCAAGGAGTGAGTTTTAAAACATTATTTCTTCTCTGTATAAAAAGTATTGAAAAGTATCTCTCTTTATGATTTTGGTATCCTCTTTTCTTGCCACCAGTATACCCAGGGCTTGTGAATTTATATCCATTATTTTCAAATTTGTATTCTTATTTTACGTGCAGCTAAAATATACACTGTACGCATCTAGCATTCCATATTGGCTTATGTAGAAAACTTTGACATTGACTTAGAACAGAAAAGCTTTTCTGCATTCCCACTGACTGCCATAAAGAGAAAATGGTAAATAAGAATATTAAAAACGACGACATTACACATGGGTGGACTGAATGGAGTTATCGCAGCACAAAATGTGCAATACAAATGCATTGTTATATTCTTCATAACCAGTTGTAGGGTTAACAGAGTTCATAAGATAGTCTGAAATTAATACAGTAAACCCTCGATTTAACAGACTGATGGGGTACAAGGGGTGTCCGTTAATGCTGGAAGTCTGTTATATCTGTATGGTTATACTGTATGATGATGCACTGACCTTCCCAGCTCATCACTCGCTCCTGTCCTCTGCCCCCACTCTCCCCCATTCTTCCCATCACACCTCTTTCTCCCTCTCTCAATCACCAGGAGAGGAGCTGAATGCTTCCCTGGCTCCTTCTACCTCCTGCAGCTCTCAGCACTGCGGCTCGTCCAGCCCCCAGCTCCAAGCCTCCCACACAAAGGTAGAGCATGGTTGCCCACAGCCTGCCAGTGGGCAGCAACCTCCGACACCATGGCTACTGCTCAGTGCCATTGCAGGCAGCGGTGGCCAGGCACTGACAAGCTCCATGGACATGGGGCTGAGGGAAAGAACTCCTGCACCCCACCGCAGCCCTACCCCTGTAGCTCCTCTGGTCCTGGTGGCCCCAGCTGCTGCTGCTGTAGTGGCCCCTCCAGCCCCAGCAGCCCCAGCCACTCCAGTAGCCCCTCCAGCGGCTCTAGTGAGTCTCCAGCATTTATTTGACAAGGAGATGGGTGTTGGGGACAGGGACTGACAGATAGTGTCTGGTATTTCCAAAGCCATTATATCAGGGTCCATTAAATCGAGGGTTTACTGTACTAGCTTAAATAAACTTACATTAAGGAAAGAGAAAAGAGAGAGAGGGAGAGAACAGACACTGGACAAGTTACAAAAAGCTTCAGCATTTGATTTTTGTACAGCTACACGCAGAAAACTTATCCAAACATCCATAGGCTGCAAAAAGAGCTTAGAAATCTCACGAGAACAATCTCTCGGTCAATATTTCTTGTTTATTGTACGTTATAGTCCCAGGTCCCCAAAATCCCATGTGAACTGCCTCCTCTCTGTTATTTTTAAGCACATACGATTCTGTATGAAACTCAGAAGCAGAAAATACTTTACTGCAGCATTTTAAAATCCTCACAATTGTTCAACTCAACTTTGATTGTAGTAACAGGCCCAGCAGCAGAAAGAAGGGTTCCTGCTTGATCTTGACAGGAGTGAGATTTGGGAGGAGAAGGCATCTAATTTTCCCCCCACACTGGCACAACTCATCCCTAATTAAAAGTTTTCATGGACTAATTTGCTTCTGTTTCACAACACTCAGGGGGTGTGTTCTCCTCTCCAAACTCCCATAATTGCCATTAGTGTCAAAGAGACTTATGCACACGTGTGGTGAGAGAAGAATAGACCCCCTTCACGTGCAATCGTTTAACAAATATCCACCATCTGTGACCACAACTGTTGATTCCATGGCTTCAGAAAGCAGAGCGGCATCACTATTAGGATTAAAAACACGCTATGGTCTCAACAACAATGGAGCATTACTCTACTGCAATTAGCTTTCAGTATATTCTGAGGTGGAAGGGCAAGTGCTAAGCATCTTCTGCACCACAGTAGCATGACTATAATTCTGTATGATGCCCTGGAGTGTGTTAAATGTACCAACTCTCCCATCAGGTTTTGCTTGTTTTTATATTTAATAGAAGTGCTGCCTCGTTTGCCAAATGGAGAATACTTCGCTCCTGTGAGGAGGAAATGCACATAGCCTCTATGGATGTAAACATGTTTTGGATTTTAAATGCCTCAGATCATGGAGAATGGTCTTCCATAGTTAAAAATGAAACTTTTAAGGCTTCAAACACAAGATGCTGGGATTCTCATCTTAGCCACAGGGGAATTCAAGAAGGCATCTGAGAGAAATAGGGAGAAATTTTCCACAGAGCTCTATGTGATACTTTAAGAGCAACTTCCCCTCAATTTCCCTTAGAAAGATTTTAAAGGCAAAAAGGAATAATTTAAAGTTTCAGAAGAGTCTGAAAGCTTATTAGTAGCTGCCAGTGCCTTCTTTGTAAATAGAGAGAAGTCAGTAGTCAGCTGGCTCCTGGTTCCCCCACTCCCAGCCAATCCCATGGCTGGGGCTGCTGAGGTGCCAGTACTCAGTACCAGCAAGTATGCGCGCGCGCACACACACACCTGCTAGCTACTATTGTGGATGTCTGCTCCATCAATAAACTTATTTTATACATGATATGTAAATAAATTAATGTAGGACCCATAATTATTGGACTCCAATACTTCCCATTAGTAGCAAATAACAAAAACCCCAAAACAAAACAAAAAATCGGAAACCCTAGACAGCATTTCCTCCAAAGAGTTACAGCTTATATTTATGATGTCTGCACTAAACCCAGGGATGTGGACTGATACCTTCTTTAGTTTCTGCTCCATAGGAAACAGAAAAACCTCCCATAAAACCTTCCTATGTTTGCCAAGCAAGAAAGTAAGGTGGGGATAGGGAAACACTTAAAGAAATGTTTTCAAGGATCAAAATATACTGTGTGGTTACTGCAAGACCAGCTAAAACCAAACTGCATTCACACAGCAGAATTAAATGTTCTAGGTCCATCTGCTGTTGAAAATATCATGTCAATATCGCAAAAGCATGTTGGTTTCAAAATATTTCCAACATGGACCACTAGTAGGAAACACCATTAAGGAAAATGCAAGAGAAATGAAAAACAGGCAGAAGAAAGGAATGAGTGTGTTGGCTGAGTGGGAGTAAAAATGGACAGAGATGTGAGATGACAAAAGAAGTGAAAAATCAGCCCAAGAGGAGGAAAACAGGAAAGGTTATAAAGAAAGAAGAGTGAGACAGACTGTAGTAACTTTAAAAGAGTGAAGCCAAGACTACAGAACTCACTATCAGGGGAGGTATGAATGACCACCCAACTTCCCCTCATTGCAAGCTAAATCCACAAGCCACTTCTTCATCCAATTTTTCCTGTATCTACTGATTTGTACACACGTCTTTACTCAAACACACACAGCATGGAGAGAGATGTCATTTGAATAGCCAGACCCTGGGGCAGGTGCTGCCTTTGCCACCTCCCATCGCAATGCCTGTTTATCCTCATCACATTGCTAAGATAGGGCTACCACCACCTTTATTGCTGGGAACTGAGAGCTTGTCTACACTAGACTGGAAGATTGACCTGTTCAGGGTTGATCTTCCCGTGTTCGATTTTGTGGATCTGATCTCGCATGAAATCGATTTCTCTGGGGCTGGCAGTCAATCCCCTGTACTCCTCCTCTTGTGAGGAGTAAGGGAGGTCAGAAGGAGAAATGCTCCTGTCAACCTTCTTCAGCGAGGACAGAATTTATAGTCGCCTGCAGATATGTCGACTCTAGCTACGCAATTCCAGATCTGAAGTGGGTCTGTCTCACGAAAGCTCATCACCTAATAAATTATTTTGTTAGTCTTAAAAGTACTACACGACTGCTTTTTTGTGTAAGGTCTAGTGTAGACCTGCCCATTAAGTAAGAAGCAGCTGAATTGTTCACCCTGGCAGTCTATGGAAAAACAGGGACATGAACCCAGGTCTTGAAAATGCTAAATTAGTGTCTGAGATAGGGGCCAGCCTCTCTCTCTCTGTGAAAACTATGTAAGCCCTCTGGTGCTGCTTGAAAGAAATATGCAAGATAAAGGTAATTCATTATTTAATGTTGGTGAGGAAAGTAAAAGCCGAAAGAGGTGTTGGATAATTTCAAAAAATAAAATGGAGCTGTACAAAGGAAGAGGTTGAGCAGGATGATGGATACTAAAAAAAGCAAGAAGAGGCTTTTAAGGTGAGTAAATAATTGATATTTTATTTCAATTATTCATGCTCCTGTATGTTGGTGTATGTTCCTAAGAAAAAAGAACTGTGCGTAGGACATAACATAGTCCTGAAGAGAAGGAGGGAGAGTAATAAAAGCCATTCTCAGTGCTGGTGAGCAGGAGCAGGATCATACTGCTGCTCTCTCCACGCACCCCCACTCCAAATACTGCAAAAGATGTAACTTCATATTAAATTATTGTGCCTTGATCCTCATTTATAATAAAAATGGGATCTCTGGGCTTGCTTCCATTCTGGTGTAAGTGGACTCACTCCTGGTGTAAGAGAGGACAATCGGGCACACTCCACAGCTGTTCAAGCATGAACAGAACATAATCTGGTTCTCTCTGCCCAAGACTATTAGATGTGTATGAGCAAGTGGGGAAGATGAGTTATGAAGGACAATGGTCTTCTTTATACTCATTCATCTCCAATAATTAGCCCTTTAGTAATGTTACATTTGCTTGATTTTGAGCCAAATGATTCTAACGTTTGACTGAGTACAAAGGTTCGTCATTAAAACCATTACCTACATAAGTCTATGGCAAGGATAAAATAGCTTTATGGAAAAGGATTCTGCACAGAAAATGTATTCCAAGGCAAGAGAGAGTCCAATTAACTATGTGTCAGAGATGCAGATGATCTTGTAATTAAGGCACTGGACTGTGACTCAGAAGATCTGGGTTAAGTTTCTAGCTCTACCACAGACTTGGGCAAATCACCTAACCCCTCCCCCGACCCTCAGGGCCCCAGCTGTAAAGAGAGAGAGAGAGAATACTTCCCTAGTAAATTTATGAGTTCTGCAAAATCATGGGGATGTGGGCTACTCATTCTTGCTGACTAGCTGCTTGCACTTCACAACTACAGAAACTATTTTACTTTCTCGGCGATATCTCTACTCTCAAGCAGTTAAAAAGGCCCATTGAAGCATTCTGAACTGCCCCTCCTCAGGGCCTATCCCCATCCGGACTGATTGCCATTGGAAACCTATCTGCCATTTAAAAATGACATTGGGCAGAACATTAACAGCTGAGAAAGAATTATAAAAGGGACATAATCTTAAGATTCAAGTCAGAAAAGTCAGAAGCTGCACACGAGGAGCGACATGGTGTGATGAGACACTGTAGCCATGCCTACACTAGCCCCAAACTTCGAAATGGCCATTTCGAAGTTTACTAATGAAGCGCTGAAATACATATTCAGTGCCTCGTTAGCATGCGGGCGGCCACGGCACTTCGAAATTGATGCGGCTCGTCCCGATGGGGCTCCTTTTCGAAAGGACCCCACCTACTTTGAAGTCCCCTTATTCCTGTGAGCAGATGAGAATAAGGGGACTTCAAAGTAGGTGGGGTCCTTTCAAAAAGGAGCCCCATTGGGATGAGCCGTGCGGCGGCGAGCCGCGTCAATTTCGAAGTGCTGCGGCCACCCGCATGCTAATGAGGCACTGAATATGTATTACAGCGCTTCATTAGTAAACTTCGAAATGGCCATTTACATGGCCATTTCGAAGTTTGGGGCTAGTGTAGACACGGCCTGTATGGTATATCTACATAGCAGCGTTATTCTGGAATAGTTTATTTTAAAATAATGCTGCTACACATAAAATGAATTTCAAAAGAGCACTTAGCTATTTTGAAGTATAGCATCTGCCCACAATAGAGGCTATTTCGAAATAGAGCCACTAGACGCACTATGGCTTATTTAGAAATAAGTTCTAATTCCTGTCTAAACGTCCCTATTTTGAAATAGGTTCTATTCCTTATGCAATAAGGTTTACCTATTTCAAAACAAGCCAATAATTTCAAAATAGCAGTTTTCTTGTGTAGATGCTAGCAAAGTTATTTCAAAATAATGGCTGTTATATTGAAATAACTTTGTTGCATAAACATATCCTATTAGTTAGTGCCTTTGCTCTACTACTGATTGAATTTTTGTTGCCATGTGGCCATAAGTGAAAGATTTCACTTATAAAGGCAAGAAATTGGCTTCAGGCAGGAGGCTGAACTTGATGACCTCCTGAGGTCCCTTCCAGGCCTAGGCTTCTATGATTCTGAGGAGCTTGTCACACAATGTGTCAGGAGTTTGCTTGCACAAGTTCCCTAACTTTAACTCTATAAAAAAACAAATTTAGGCTTTTTTAGAAGTAGAGGTATGTAAATTCTTGTTACCTCTACACTTCTCAGACCAGGGCTGGGAAACCTGCGGCCTGCTATTTGTTTGCCGTTTCCCATGTGAAGAATTGCTGGAGTCCACTGGTTTCTAACTGCATAGATTTTTTTTCTGCCAGTACTGCTAAAATGATACATATGTAAAGCAAGGGCATGCGAGGCAAGGTACACATTGACTACATACTACATCAACTGTGAAAGCAGTGCAGTCTTTCTGCCTCCAAACAGAGTGCTGCTCTGGTTCAATTGGTGCACCCAGCACATTCTAGGCACTCAAGCACAGTTAGCAAAACTACCCTACTCCAGGAGACCATCTTGATTAAGACCATCTTGCAGCCCACTAAGATGAAGGAGGGTCACTCGTAGCTCACTCACTAGCCTAGGTGTTCCATCACTGGCTCAGAGCATGAATATTGTCTGAGCTTCCTCCTCCCCTATTTTCTGTTGTTTGCCCTTATTCTGAATTAGGATGTTTGGGAAATTGAGAAAAATGACTTTTCATTGGCATTACGTTTTTTCCTGCAAAGTGGGGGAAAAGGAAAAATTACAAACCTGAAAATGTTTGGCAAATAATGCTCCCCAAGTTGCCTTAAAATTTGCAGTTTCGGTTTTCATCTGCCAAAACAAAATAAAAACTGACCCCGCCCCCACATTGACCATTTCCCTCGGATGTCTATGTTTTGATCACACACCCCATAAAAACCAAAACCCCAACATTTTGAATTAAAATTTCAAGGCTTATGATTACTTAGAAACATCAGCTTTCACTCCATTCTTCTTCCTGAACAGGCTGCTTAGGATTTCTTTTTGTAGGATTTCCTATCCTTTTGCTCTAGCTCTTTTTTTCCTGAGAGAAGCTTTCAGGTCAGAAACCTGACCCCACTGAAGTCCATGAAGAGTTTTGCCATTGATTTCAGTGAGGCCAGGATTTTACCTTCAGCTTGAGTGGCACTAATGAGATCCCTCTGGTTCAGCCTAGACTGAATAGCTCTACATGAACACACAGGGTCTAGTCTGATAGCTCAACAACCAGGCATTTCTGAAAGTAAGTTAGGCCTGCTGTAGATTCAGGACTTGTAGCCTTCCAGAATTTGTATGTTTCATATCCAACAACATTTCCTGCTGGAGCAGGACCCTGTGTTTGTGGTGTTATTTCAAAAACGTTCTGGCATACTGTAATGAATCAAATAGCTCAGGTTATTTGTATGTGAGTGATTGCAATGTTCCAAATAGCTGCAAATAGCTAAAAATGCTACATCCACATGGCCTCATTTTCTGTTATAAAACTGAAAGAACAAGTATGGCAAAAACCTACAATAAAGCTAATGACCATACAGAAACATAAAACCAAAGGGACAATCACAATTAAATCACAGTGTGTGATTCAGGCTTTGAAACCACCTCATTTTATTTTCATTAGCTCCCTTCAGCCATCAGGCCCTTAAGTGACATCAGTGCCTAAGCCACATTCTGTACAACAGCAGCTTTTGTAGACCATGAGATTTGATTTAATGGGAAGGCTATTAACATGGCTGCTATTCCCTCTGTTGTTCCTTTTGCTCCCCCTGTCCCTCAAGCTGTCTAGCAGTTTTTAATCATCAAAATCAGAGCAAATCATGGCTTGCTGAGTGGATATATGTCCATAAAAATGTGATGAGGGTCTAATAATAGTCCACCCCCATATCTTAATTGGTTCCAGTTCTCTCTCTCTCTCTCTCTATATATATATACACACACACACACACACGCATATAAATTACTATAGCTACACCTACATTACAGCAGAAAGTCAACTTAAGCTACACAACTCCAGCTATGTGAATAATGTAGTTGGAGATGACATACATTAAATCCATTATCTTGGGCTCTACACCACGATAAGGTGACAGGAGAAACTTTCCCATCAATTTCCCTTACTCTTCTCATCTGTGGTAAAACAGCAGGGTTGATGGGAGAGCAAACTGCAATCAATTTGACCTGCCTTCACTACACCCGTTAAATCAACTGCCAGTAGATTGGCCTGAGAGTGGTGATCGGGGTTGTAGTGCAGATGTAGCCTATATGTAGGAGCTTGCATCAATTTATGAGGAATAAATTTGGGTTGGTGTATCACTTCGGGAGCCAGCCCAGCAGGGCCCAGTCAGTGGGTGTGGCCCAAAGCAGCATGCTGACGGTGAGGCTTAGCCAGTGGATGTTACAGTTAATCAGTGCAGAGGGCCAAAGACAACTGCCTTGCTGGCCTTGCCTAACGCTGGCCCTGGTCACTTAAAACTCCTTTGTCTTTCCCAGGTGAGTTCTACCCTGACTGTCACTGTAACACACACAACACACTATGTTGCTTTCATTTATTTTAGAATTTGGAAAAAGACACACATAATCAGTATATGCGAACTTCTATGTTACAGACCATCGCTCTTGTGCCAATTCACATTAGGACCATCAGGATGCAGATTAGGTAAACGCATACTGAGGAATTTTTTAATATGGTTCTTCCCAAACTTCTGAGAGCCAGATTCAGACCTGGCATAAGAGGGTCTTCCTCTCAATTAAAGTCAGCTATCAGTTGATAACAGTGATGTTGCACCTGCTTACACCAGGTCTGTCTGAGCTAGAGATATGTGATTTAAATATAATACAAATGGATACATGTACCTGGATTTAGTAGTGAACTTCCTGCTCCTACCCACATGTGAACTAATCCTAAGAATAAATCAAATATTATAACTAAAATCTTTCATGCACACAATCAAAACTCAAGAAGAGCACACAACATTTTCCTTCCACACATGGGGTTGATCCTGCTGGAAGCAGGGGGCTGGACTAGATGACCTCCTGAGGTCCCTTCCAGCCCTATGATTCTGTGAAATTCATGAACCTTTTTTTGTTTTGTTTTGTTTTTCAATATCTCCATTGAGCTGCTGTTACCAAGGCACATGACATCTGTGGTAAAAAAAAAGTCCTCCAAGTCAAGGCCTCTGCAACTTCTAATCCACTGGGATTCCTATAATGGACC
The DNA here is from genome assembly GCF_033958435.1 of Carettochelys insculpta. NCBI lineage: Eukaryota > Metazoa > Chordata > Testudines > Carettochelyidae > Carettochelys > Carettochelys insculpta. The sequence goes on along the minus strand of NC_134146.1, from coordinate 31,228,969 downwards.
AAAGCAGACTTCAAAGGACCTGGAGCCAGCTAAGATGGGTGGCTCAGGACAGCCAGGAGCTGCACTGATTTAGTTCTTCTTCCAACCACTGTCTTGCAAGGAAGCTGCAGCACAGCACCAGCCAAAATTTAAAATTACCTTTCCTCAGCAGACTCCCTAAGGGACAGCAGCAGAGCTATGATCACTTGCTCTCACTCAGGGTGAATCCCTCCCCACCCACCACTGTAGGTTTAATGTGAACATAAACTGCAAACCCTCCACCTCTTTACCAGTGACTGCTGTGCTACTCTGAATGCACTTAGAAGTGGCAGAGTGTCACCTTTATAAAGGAGCCAGGATGCACTTTAGCTTGAGAAGGAAGAAACATCCCCCTGTGAACTGTGCAAGCAGATGCTAGTAATGTGCTTGCTAGTCTGTTGGAACTGTTGGGTAGTTTGTAAGTAGAGCTGGTTAGAAAGTTTCTGGTGAAATATCTGTCTCAAATGCTGATTGCTCCAAGTCAAAACATTCTGCAGGATGGAATGTGTTGACTTTGTCTTAAACTTTCAATGGAAACTGCAGGTTTCCCATGAAAAATCTGTTATTTCCTGTCAGCTTGTCTGCTTTCCCTTGGTTCCCCAACAGACTGCTTGTTTGGCAGCCCACCTGGAGGGGAGCCTAAAAGTCAGGGTTCCAGCTTCATTGGTGCTTGCCTGGTGTGCTACTGAGGAGACAAGGCTTGCAACCTCTGTGGTTTCCCTGGTTTCTAAGCTCCCTGACACCAGTGCAACCCCAGGCAGGTGGAACTTTGACTCTGATAGGAATTTTTTTTCCCAAATGCTCTAAATTTTTTTGAAAACAAAAAAAAAAGCAGTCAAGTAGCACTTTAAAGACTAACGAAATAATTTATTAGGTGAGCTTTCGTGGGACAGACCCACTTCTTCAGACCATAGCCACACCAGAACAGACCTTGTTTTGATAGTATATAGATTAGCACAGCTCCCTCTCTGTTACTAAATTTTTTTTTGGTGCAAGACTGTTTTCTAGCCAGTTCTATTTATGGTACTTGTATGCATGATGAGTATTTCATCCTGTAATTAAGTTGAACTTTTGGACCTAGAGGGGCTCTTTACAGTAAAAACGCTGAATAAAATAAGCTGATGTTGCAAGAGATAACAATCAGGAGAACTATGGCATTTTATACTTCACCCTATACCATTTAAGTCAACAGAAGTGTTGGAAGGAATATCTATCTTGTACAGCCCCATGTTTCTCTCATTATATTGAAAGGAACATTTTACAAAAAAGTTTTTAAAGCTCCAAAGTGTCTTAGATCTTCATTGTACCAACTTTTTACTACTTTGTGGAAACTCTGGACAGTGGTTTTCTGGCTTCATCTCAAAACTTTTAATAATTCTCTAAACGTTGTTTTAGGAATAATGTATTTTTCTCACACACATTTAACAGGCATAATCAGCAAAGCAGTGTCTTTCAGTTTCCTAATTTGCAATGTGACATAATGGTACTTTTTGACAATAACTGAAGTGATCTATAGCCATAAAGAGATAGTTTCCCAGTTACAGATGAAGTTTATGGTCCTGGCACCAACAGATATTTTATTCCTCAGCAGCAATAAAGGCATGGCTGAAAGCCCCACAAAATCAAAATAAATGCAGAGAATGAGGCAGCTTGTCAGGTAATAAAGGAAGTCCTTCAAATCAATGGTAAGGGTTAGAGTAAGGTGACTGACGTTTCAGAACAAGTATTACATAAATCTTACAGTATTGTACAGTTTGCTTCCAGTGCTGTATACTTAAATCTTCCTGAGTTTGTGTTTAGAACAGGTCTATACCTGTTGTGTAAGAACCTTAACAGATTTAATTTCCTGTAAGATAATATTACAATTCCATTTATCTTTATTTATATGTATGTCAATGGAGACACCTGGACAAGATCCTCAGCTGGGGTAAGTTGACATTGCTCTACTGACATCAAATGACTCAAAAACCATGACAGCTGTACAGTAATCTGTATGCTGAATTCTTTGGTGAACATGGAACTAGGTACACATTCAATGAGTAATAAACCTGAAAGCACCACACAAACATTAACTAACCTTTCTCACCTACAAAAGGTAGGTAGTTAATTTGCCACTGTCTCTGAAGGCCTCACACCTTGTAATTCCCTCCATACCTTCTTCTAAACATCTCACCTTCCTAACCACTTTACTTTCACTGTCCAAGTTCCTTTACCTAATAACTGCTCCTAAACCTTCCTGGGGCACAGGCACACATCTGCTAGAGCTGGAAGGGACCTTGAGAGGTCATGTAGTCCAGTCCCTGGCCCTCTTGGCAGGACCAAATGCCATCCCTGAAGTCTATTTCCCCCAATCCCAAAATGGGATCCTACAGGACTGAGCTCACAACCCTGGGTTTAGCAGGCCAATGCTCAAACCACTGAGCTATCACCCCTGACTCCTTGCCATTTTAGATTTTGGTGTGTGTGTGTGCGTGGAGGGTGAAGGGTAACTTTCAGGGGTTATGGAGGCACTCGAAACTTCTAGATTTTTGGCAGATAATTTAACAGCTTGCTGATAGGAGACCTACATCTAATTCTTAAATGAAAAAAATTAAAATAAATATTAGGCCCCTCTCAGCTCTAATAACAACATATTCTGACATCTTATGGCAAGTTTCTTTAAGGCCACAGTTAGGTTTAAAATTTTAATATACATTCTAACTTTTGTTATTATCTATGTGGAGAGAGACAATAACCAATGTCAGGTGCTTCAGAGGGAATGAACACAGCAGACAATCATTGAATGACTCATCCTGTCAACCATCCCCAACTTCTGGAAAACAGAGCATGGGACATTAAAAACATGGCATCGGATCTTTGCCCACCCTGACTAATAACCATTGAGGGACCTACTCTTCAAGAACTTATCTAGTCCTTTTGGAACCATCACAAAACAAAAAAGCAGTCAAGTTGCACGTTAAAGACTAACAAAATAATTTACTATTGATGAGCTTTCATGAGGCAGACACACTTTGCCAGATGTGGCCCATGAAAGCTCAGCACCTAATGAATCATTTTGTTAGTCTTTGAAGTGCTACATGAATGCTTTTTTGTTTCGTGAAAATACAGACTAACACGGCTACCTCTCTCTGACTTTTTTGAACCCTCTTATAGTTTTGGCCTTCACAACATCCTCTGGCAAAGAGTTGCACAGATTGATTATGACTGTGTCTTCTAGTTCTTGTGTTATGTGAGGGTCTAAACAACACTTCTTTATTAAATTTTTCCACAACATTTTATAGACCTCTGTCATATCTGCCCTTAATCATCTCTTTTTCCAAACTGAAAAAGTGCCCATCTTCTTAATCACTCTTCATAAGGAATATGTTTAATATTCTTAATATTTTCTGCTTCCCTGCTCTACACCTTTTCCAAATCCAATCTTTTTTTTTTAAAATGGGGTGATCAAATCTGCACACAATATTCAACACGTGGTCATGGATTTCTATAGAGGCAATATCGTATTTTCTGTCCTAATATCTATTCCCTTCTTAACACGTGTCAATATTCTGTTAGCATTTTTGATTGTAAATATCTGCTATGTGTCTAGTGGCAGACAACTATGCACAATGTCTTCAAGATTTCTTTATTGATAGGGGCAAATTCAGCTAATTTAGACCCCATCATTTTGTATGTATATTTGGTATTCTATTTTGCCATATGCATTACTTTGCACTGATACACTTTGATTTTCATCTTTCATTGGGTTTTCCAGGTGCCCAGTTTTGTGAGATACTTTTGTAACTCTTTGGAGTCTGCTTTGGATTTAACTATCTTGAATAAATTTTGGATCACCTGCAAAATTTGCCACCTAATTGTTTACACCTGTTTTTTCTAGATCATCATGTTGAACAGCACCAGTCCTATTACAGACCTCTTGGGGGACAACACTATTTAACTCACTCCATTCTCACCAGTTACAGTATTCCTACTTAACAAGAAGTCCTGTGGCACATTATAGACTAACAGATATTTCAGAGCATAAGCTTTCCAGGGCAAAGACCCGCTTCATCAGATGCGTGAGGAGTCGGGGGTGGTTCAGAGGAGGGTTTAAAGAGAGAGTCTCAGTCCAGGGGAGGGTCGGAGCTGGCAAGGTCTGTTCAGTCACAGAGGATGTGGTCCATTATCAGCAGTTAATGTGGAGTCATGAACATCAAAAGATGAGAAATCAAGTCAATTCTGTCAGGGAGGATGTGGCCCATTATCAGTAGCTCATGTGATAATGGGCTACATCTTCCCTGATTGAACTGACTTGATTTCACATCTCTTGATGTTCACACATCCACATTTACTGCTGATATTGGGCCACATCCTCTGTGATTGAACAGACCTTGTCAGCTCTGGCCCGCCCCCTTGACTGAGACTCCCTTTTTAAACCCTCCTCTAAAACACCCTCACTAAATGCAGCTGACAAAGCAGGTCTGCCCACGAAAGCTTGTGCTCCAAAATATCTTTTAGTCTATAATGTGCCACAGGACTTCTTGTTGTTTTTGAAGATACAGACCAACTCGGCTACCCCTCTGATACTTGTCAGTATTCTTACTCTATCAAAACAAAAAGCAGTCAAGTAGCACTTTGAAGACTAGCATGGCTTCCTCTCTGTTACTATTCTTACTCTCACGAAAGCTCATGCTCAAACCTTTTCTGTTAGTCTATAAGGTGCCACAGGACCCTTCGTTACTATTCTTACTCTGTTTTCTATCTTTTTGCTGGAGTTCCTGACAATGCTTCCAGGCTCATCTAATGGTCCTTAGCTTGATGGCAAGCCTTTTGTTAACTTAATTACCCTGCTTCTGTTTATAAACAGCCTTCCCCAAAAGCTGTGCTGCTCCCAGCTTCTGAATTCATCACATATCACCCTCAGGCTATGTTGCAGTTAAGAGCTCTGTCTGGGGCTAGAGTGACTAGATCCCTGCTATGAAATTCAGGGGAGGTCTAGAGCTCCTTTCTGCCACCCCCAAATCCCCCTGCGTAGTCTTTCCTGCCTCCCCCCCCTTTCTCCTTTAATTACCATACTAAGGAATTAATAAGCTTAAGAGGAGAAGAAACTATTTTCCTCAGTTTTAGAATTTCCAGGAGATGCGGAATAGAAAATTCAAGGACACTTTTGTTGATCTCACAGCCACTGTCCAGGGAAGTTTCTAATTAAATACAATGGCTGCCTGAGGGAATATTTCTTCTAATAACATTACTCAATAATGGGCAAAAGCAAACTAGCTAACTCTACATTTCCTCTTCGCTGTATCAGAAAATGTCTGGCCCAAGGACTAATTTTGTCATTAAATCCCTACCATCAGGTTACAATGAAACAGCTACAGACATTCTTTATTGTGACATCCTCAAGTCACTTCTTTGGAATCATGCTTTCTAAACCGAAAAAAATGGAAGTCTATCAACTTAGGAGTAGCGCCTAACAATTTGTAATGAAAGATGGCAAGTTTTCTGTGGCCCCATCTACACTAGGGACATTTTAGAAAAAAAATTCTTATTGGAAAAAAAAAATGCTTCCTTGTTCCTGTGTCATGTAAGTGGGCTGCTTGCTGCTGACATAGTTTCAGCATAGTTTCATCTAGTGACATAACATTGAATATGTGTTGACAGATGCAGGCTGCCTCTCTCTTGGGTTTTATACCAATTTGAAAAAACAAACCTATTTCATTCACGTTATGATAATGCCCTCATACTACCTGCATGCTTTAGTAGAATCATCCAGATACATGCACCATGACTCCAACTGAGCAAACACAGGATTTAATTGAAAAATCCTAACTTTTCCTCACCATATCTCTTTCTACTCTTTGTAACCCTCAACTACTGTTAAGATTCCTCTCTCTTTAGGCAGGTTAGTACCTCCAATGTTAAGTACATAGATGTTTCAAAGACTGAGGCCAATGGCAAGAAAACCTGGTTACAAAGTCAGTGTATTCACTAAAGAAAATAATTAAACAAAATTAAAAGCAAAAAGCAGCATAAACATGAAGCAAAAATATTTCAGGTTCCATTTAACTTTTAACCTTTTTTACCATTTACAGATCCAGTCCATTATACAGCTTTGGGGGCAATACCATCTGTAATGCTGTCCAAAGTGGAATATGACTGTCTACATGAATATGCTCACCACTTTTACAGAATTGTGATAAATCTTGTACATAAAGCATGCTTTCTGAGATATCCTTGGAAAACATATTATCCTGGTTTAATATATGCGTCAACATTTTGTGTGTGGGGTTACGAAAGTTTGCTATATGTTTTGTTGAGTACCCACAGCTGCATTAACTTTTGAGGAATAACAAAGGAACTGTAAACAAGAAGTTCTTCATGTCATTCCCAAAGATGCCTCTAATGACATGTATGCAGAAGGTGCAAGCAACACACAGAGGCTCAGGAAGAAGTAATGAACATCCATTATGCCCAGCATATGCAAGTTCATTAATCCATATAAAGACTGTGACCCAAAGGTAATTTTTCACCTGTTTAGTTTCTCCAGTTTTCCTATACCAGGACTGATAAATGGGTTTGAGCCTCCCTTCCAACAGACAAACACAGTTGTGCTGTTGTCTTTCTTGTCTAAAGGGGAAAGTTAGCTGCTATACCTCAGCTGTTAGTACTTCAGAGTAATTGAGAGGGATCTAAACAGCGAAAGTTAACCAGACATACAAACAAAATCTCTGAGCTGTTGCAAAAGACTGCAGTTAAAGCAAGAGATAGGAAACACCTCTCCTGCAGCATTTGAATTATGCAAGTGCAGACAAAAAAGGGAGTTTCTGGCTAGAGCCATTAGTTTAAAATCCATGCACCTCCCCAGACTTCTTATGCAACTTTTGGTAAATCACTTAGCCTCTCTCTGACCCATTTTCACATCTGTAAGAGGGAGATAATAGCAGTATCCTACCTCACAGGGCCATACTCTGCTTTCTTTATCATATTGGTTTGGATGCCTGATTTTAAATGAACACTAATTGTTTCATTAATCATTAGCATGTTTGTTAAATATTTTTGTAGGAAGAGTTCATCAAAATTCAGGGTATATATTTTTGAGCCAGAATGCATGAGACATCTATATAACTGTCCTCAGAAATAGTAATTTAGTCCTTGGGATTAACCTTCTGATGATATCTTCATTACTGAACTCTTCACATATAAAATTCAGAATTGGATATTCTGCTTCATATACAGCCTGTTAAACTAATGAGTTCCAAGGCAATATTTTACCAAAGCAACATGTCAGAGTCTTCCTGTTATTGCTTCTTGTTTTGAAGCATTTGCGTAAGTTATTAAAGATGAGCATGCATTTTTTTCTCTTGACAGGAAATGTTCCTATCAATAATGGGAACTGGAATATGAACAGCTGGTGTACGTTTAATGATGCATTGTTGCATTGTTAACGTAAAGCTGTTACACACTTTGATAAACATATAATAGGTCTTGAGAAATTAAGAGAAAATTAAAGTGTAAATGTTTACACAAGATGTATGCCCCTCCCTTTTTTGTATAATAAACTATGTAACACCTGCAGACTACGTGTAAATAAAACACAAGGTTTTTACAACAAAACACTAGCTTTAGCTTATTCAAGTTCAATGGCATGCAGTGTTAAGAACTTACTGCTTAATAACCTCTCAGGATCAGTGATGTATATGTGGCAAAATTATATCCATATGGCCCAGTTAAGGAACACCGTATGATATCTCTGCAATTAAATATACAGCTATAATGAGGCTATGCCTACACTAGAGCATAAAGTTGCTTCTAGGGGACTTTGGTTGATTTTACAATGTACCTGTCTTTACTACAAATATCAATAGGTCAATTTTAAGGGGTCCCAAGGTCAACTTTTCTACTCCAGCTTTTTCATGAGGAGTAATCCCAAATTCAAATATACAGGGTCGACTTAAAGCTAGTGTAGACATAGCATTTTTCAATTAGATTTTATTGGCCTCCAGAAGTATCCCACAATGTCCCTGATATGCCTGTTCTGACCACTGCTTTGAACTCTGATGCTCTCCAGGGCTGTTTATACGCAGGCCACTTTCTTCGAAAGAGCCACGGTAATACACGGCCCAAAATATGCTAATGAGGTGCAGATGCAAATTCCCTGTGCCTCATTAGCATAGGTCACGTGATTTGGAGTCCAGAAGACCATTCTTCCGGACTCCAAAATGCCGTTTAGAAGTGCAGCCTCCAGTGGGTCTTCCGGAAGGAAGTCCTTCTTCTGGAGGTCCCTTCTTCCCAAAAATTTTCAGGAAGAAGGGGCCTCCGGAAGAAGGACTTCCTTCTGGAAGCTGCCCCAGGGCTGCGCTTCTACACAGTGTTTTGGAGTCTGGAAGAACGGTCTTCCGGACTCCAAATCACGTGACTGTATGCTAATGAGGTGCGGGGAATTTGCATCCATGCCTCATTAGCATATTTTGGGCCATGTATTACCATGGCACTTTCGAAGAAAGTGGCCTGTGTAGAAACGGCCCAGGTGTGCAGGAAGTAGGAAACAGGAATCAGCCCCGGGCTCTTCGGCTGCCCCCCAGCACCAAGTAGCTGCTGGGTTAAAATGAAATGAATCAAAACAACACTATCCAAATGAAGCATTTCAACAGTACCAGAAAACAGCTTTTCAATAGTTTCAAATTGCAACTTTTCAGGTTTTTATTTCTCCATTTTACATTTCCCAGGACTGGTCTATTAGCCTTGTAATGGTGTATGCTGGGGCAGACTATGGAAAAATGGCACAAAAATGCACTTGGCAGTTAGTTTTCAATGTGAGTGGGGTGTGAGGGCAATGTACTCTGGGAAGATGACATCAGACAGCCACAACTACTTGCAACACATTTTTTCCCATAACACACTGGCACTGAAACCCAGAATGCAATGGGGGTTCAGGAACTGTGGGATAGATGCCCAAAATGCACTGCTGACACAGTTGACCTTATCAAAGGTAATGGGGACACACTATGTTGACTTTCTAAACATGTGTGGACACTTACCATCAACTTTATAAAATTTAGGGGTATAAAGTCGACTCTAATAAATGAAACTTCATTTCCTAGTGTAGACACAGCCTGAGGCATTACTCTTCCTTGCATACTGCACGCTGATACCTACAGGGTGAAGGATCTTGCTCATGAAGATGCAAAAATGACAGACCTTCCTGACCGAACGTGTGAATAATTTACAGTGAGACGGTTGAAATGTGTTGCCCTTGATTAAGGACTAGCACTTTTCATAAGACTTGCAATATATTACCTGTGTAGTACTCCAGCCTTGTTCATGTAGATGACTTATTAAACTTGCACTTATTGCACTAATTGCAGCCATAGTTGCCATGTATGAGAAGGAAACTGAATACCAAAGGGCCAGTTTCTGGTTTATTGTATAGTTAAATGTTCTCAGTGAAAAAGAAATGTCAACAGTTTTAATCCTGTTGTGTTGATTTTGCTCCCCACTTTAGGAGTCAGAAGTGACTGCTGCCCTAGGGCTTACAGACCGTCTACATGGGTTTTCTTAATGTTGTTACACAATTCACACACAGAAAAACAGTTACCTCAGCAACCTCTACAACATATGAAATTGTGGCAGCCTGAGTCACCCAGCAATTTCCATGTAGGGTTTGGAACACAGTAAATTAATTTTGGTACACAGAGTGAGTCACTAACTATATCTATTTCCTTCTATACTAAAAAACACAACACGTTGAAAAAAAATCCAGCATATTTTGGCTAATTTGTTTCGCTTTTGAAATATTATATTATTGTTATAAATCTGTGGCCATTGAGCACTTCCTGGTTACCGTGATGCTGAATATCCTAATCGCTAAGAATGTCAGATCTCCCTGCTCCAAAATCACAGGTGTCTACCACTGCAGCTACCCATAGAGAGTGCATCATCTATAACACACACTCAAGTAGTCCTGATTTTATATTTCCACTGTTTAATGAATAGGCAGGTGGCCAGAAAGTGATGCATTAATACCACTTTTTTGTTTACTTTATTTTAAAATCATAAACTATGAAGACTCCAAATTATGCACTTAGCAAAAATATTATACCTCATGTTTCTACTATTATCTTTCGACCTCCCACATCCTCTCCCCCTAGTATTCTACATGCAAATGTTATATTTTCTTATTTAGGTTTTGAGCTATCCATAGAAGTCACATGGCCAGACACATCTACCTATACAGAGCCTCACTCGCTCTATTCGGATTCTGTGCAGGTATCAGTCTGCTAAAATGGATCTGTTAGCAAGACCAGGAACACAGATTTCAAATTTCTTGGCACAGCATGTCTGGCACACCGGGGACTCAATCCTGGCTGAGTTTCTTGGAAATAATGTCTGTCAAGTTGTCCTGCAAGGACTCAAGAACATCAGTATACAACCTCAGGGCAGACTGGAGAACCAGGGCAACAACCCAAAATCAGTTGTGAGTTCAGTATTTAGGCTTCACTAGCCAATTAACAACAGCCTTACCAAGGAGGCCTTACTGACAGTCCCTTTGGGCACTGTGATCTATCTTGCCACCCAGATAAGCCTACCTTTGTAATAGATGGTCCCTCACACCAAATATCACAGCAGTATTCAGGCTACTCCCAGTCCCAAAATAATAGCCACTTACCTAGGTCAACTGCACCTTAGATCTCACTCTACAGGGAATAGGTGTACCCAGTCTTAGAATCAACTACCTAATGATGGATTAAATAGGAAAAGGAAGTGAGAGTTATTGACAAGGTTAAAGTAGGTAAATGTAGTTACACAAATGAATTACAATCTTAAATTTTAAAAGGTAATAGAAACTTAAGCAAGCTCTATACATACTTTGAATGTAAACAGCTAGGGATCCCTTGCTTATGCCTTGAAAACTTGCCTCCTCCCCCCGCTCCCGCAAGTCCAAGGAACACATAGTTCCCTTTAAAGGTTTTTATTTCCACCAAGTACCCATGTACTCAGAACTGCACACTCGGCTGATGGAGGAATCCACTTGCACAACTGGTCTTCCAGGGTGGAGGCAGGGCGGGGGAGGGGGAAGAACAGAGCAATGTCTTTTGCCTTTTTAAATATTCTGCAATAGTCTATCTGGTGTGGATACGTCTTCCTTGTTGGCAGGACACTACACCTTCTGTTGGAAATTAGCATTTGACACTAATTAAGGTCCCTCTCCTGTTTGACCATTTACAATACGACAGAAGCTTACAATAAAATGATTAACTGTTACCTTCCCAGCATTGCTCTGTACAAACACAAAAATACAGTAATGATTTACAAATGTGATAATCAGCTCATTATTGTATTTGCTTACAAGGAAGACAGCACTAAAACAAGCAGAGAGTTTTCACCACCGGTGTCCAATGTGAGATTATCTGCCAGTTTGGACTGAACTATTGCTGCACTCTTGACATTGTGGAGCAAAGATAATCTCAGTAACATTGGCCTGTTCGGTTAAAGTCTCAAGCCGCGCGTGCAGATGGCTTCTGTGAGATGCAACATTGCCACCCATGCCAAGCTTTATGTCAATTTATCCCAGCATATGTACAAAATCTACCACTAGTTGATACCTTTATTCATGTTGGGAGGCACATTAAATTGTAAATTGTCCCACTGACTTCAATAGCACTATTTATGGAGTAATGTATATTTCACGATGAATAAAGGTATCAGAATCTGGCCTATGGACAACATCCCTTTCACTGTCAGGACTGTTATCGCAAAGGTGGGTAGTATCCTGGTTGCATTTCTTACACTGGATGATCATGGTCATAAACTGTTAGAGTTGAGTGGACAGCCACACCTATTTGTCCAAATTTATCAGTGAATTTTGATGGAAAAGCCTTCACAATCCTTTTATGTTCACTGTCTGTGAAGTTCTAAACAGTCACATTTTTGGTGTGGTTGGCTCACAAATAACTAATTTTAAGCTTGAGTTCTCAGTCATTGAAATGATGATTCAAGTATTGTTAATTTCCAGATTATATTGCAGAACTATATGGACTACCAAATAGAACTCTTAAAGAGAGGTGAAAAAAAACATCTTTCAGTTGAGGATCTTTCACGTAGCTCTATTTTTTCAGAGTAATCTTTAATATTACATGTTTATGTTAGTTTCACATTAACTGTGTTATAATTTCCAGGTATAGTCACACAGAATGGGCTTGCTGCCAGTTTGATGAATTAAATACTGTCATTCCATTGATTTCAATGGAATATTAATGAACATTGGCCTCACAGCATGTATAATGGAACAGCCCCAGAAAGAGAACTGAATTTGGAATTGTATACAGAATACAGTAGGGTCTCAACATTCACGAGGCTTCCGTGTTCAGAACCCTTGCAAATGTTGATTTTTCATGAATACCGGGCGGGGGCAGCAGGGAGCAGGGGAGCTCAGGGCCCTGGGGGAAGCGGAGGCTGCTGGCACTCCTGCCTGGGGCCCTGGGGAAGCAGCCCCTCGGCTGCTTGTGAATAATTGATTTTGCAAACATTAAGTTCATGAATCCAGAAACCCTACTATATTTTTGTCATCTTTATAGTTTTATTAGCACCACAAAGAAATAGCTGGTCCCCTGAATAGTCTTTGTAGAAGCAGAAAGGACTATTGCTACAGCCAAGCATTTCTTGTGAATCCCTAAAAAGAGATAAAAACTCTTAGTGAAGTGACAGTTCCCACAAAGAGATGCACTGATTTATATTGTCCTTGAAAACACCTTCAAGTATCATCCAAGAGGTTGAAAGGGTCACTGTGACGTTAAGAAAGAATGATGGACTCTTATCTCGAACTTGTCACCAGGCTGGGCCTGCTCTGAGCCTGGCAAAAACACTGTCAACCCTTCTCCCACCAGGCAGGTACAAAAGGGCCACTATACAGACAAAGACAGAGTCAGCTCCAGAGGCAGGTACTTTCTGTCCCTGGTTCACAACTTGCTTTGTGTAGGTTTGACCTGCATCGCTGCAGGATGGGCCTTCATCACAAAGCAGGTTTAGAATCACTGAACCATAGGAGAAACCTCCGGGACCCCTTGCCACAGGGCATGGGGTGGGGGGTCAGCCCAGGGGACTCCCTGCCATTGGGCATATGAGGGGGAAATAGCCTGTGGGAGCAGCTGGAAAGACAGGGAGATCTGCATTCAAGGTATCCTGGCCAGGAAAGCAGTTCAGCGTATCTACAGCTATGACACGCTTAATGCAAGACATACTTATGAAGTGGCACCCCTCTGCTACATTTGCCTTTTACTATTTTTATTAGTCATCTCAATAATTATACAAATAAATGACATTTCCCACTCCCCAGCCTCATGAAGGTAAGGCAACTCAAACACTACTAAAAGCAGACATTCTGACATACGGAGCCTTTTACTTTTATAAATCTAGAAGGTTTTTCAGTTGTAATACTTATAATTACAAGTAAATTATGCGTTATGCTGTCATAAGTTTTCTTTTGAACAAGAATGCCTAATTCATCTGCATAGCAACATGCATAATCTCTCTTGATCCTTAACAACATGTGGATTAGGCCACAAAAATGATAATGTTTAATAGTTTACCTCAAGAAGAAAGTGAGTTTGTGCCTGTTGGCTTTTGTACTCCACATCATTTTAATACAATATGTTCTTTATTTCCTTACTTCATTATATTGATTAATTTTGGCTATTAAACTTTGATACTTAAAACTGATAATCTCTAATTCCTTCTGAATCCATTGTGAATTTTCTCTATGGCTACAATGAGAAACTTACATTTTAGGGCTAAACCTCAATCTATAATTTTGTGCCTCATTTTTCTGTGAATATGAGATTTAACAGTTTCAACTTAGATTCTTCTAAATAGTCTAAATTCAGTGGCCCTAATGAGCATAATAGAGTGACCAGATAGCAAAATTGGGACAGACCATGGGAAAGAATAATAGCGTATATAAGACAAAGCCCCGAATATTGGGACTGTCCCTATAAATAGCGATAGCTGGTCACCCTAGATGTAAACAAACAACTGGCTACTAAAGCTCAACATTTGTCAGTATAGTCAATGTCAATCTAGCATTCTAAGTTAGTGAAATGAGCACAGCATTCATTTTTGGTTTACTCTAAAACATAACTTGTTATGACAACTACTGCATGACCCTCTTCAGTTAATATACGATATGTAATAGAACCATAGAATTCTAGAACTGGAAGGAACCTTGAGAGGTCATCATGTCCAGTGTTTGCAGTCATTGAAGGATCAAGCACTACCTGCACCAACCCGTGTGTTTGTTTAACCTGCTCTTAAATATCCCCAGTGATGGAGATTCCACACCACCCGCAGGCAATTTATTCCAGTGCTTAATCATCCTGACAGTTAGAACCTAAATCTCCCTGGCTTCAATTTAAGACCATTGCTTCTTGTCCTATCACTAGAGGTTAAGGAGGACAATATTTTTCTTCCTCCTCCTTGTAACTCTTTAGGAACTTGAAAGCTGTTATGTCCCTTCTAACTCGTCTTTTCCAAATTAAACAAACCCAGTTCTTTCACTCGTTCTTCATAGGTCATGTTTTCCAGACCTTTAAACATTTTTGTTGTTATTCTCCAATTTGTCCACATCTTTCCTAAAATCTGGCACCCAGAACTGGACACAATACTACAGTTGAAGCCTAATCAGCATAGAATAGAATGGAAAAATTACTTCTCATGTCTTGCTTACAAAACTCCTGTTAATGCATCTCATAGTGACATTTGCTGCATTTTTTTTCTTGTTAGGAGTGTCACACTGTTGACTCTTACTTAGCTTGTGGTCCACTATGACCTCCTAGTTCCTTTTCAGCAGTACTTCTTCCTACACAGTCATTTCCCATTTTGTATGTGTGAAACTGATTTGTCCTTCCTAAATGGAATACTATGCATTTATCCTATTGAATTTCACTCTCTTTATCTCAGACCATTTCTCCAGTTTTTCCAGATAATTTTCAGTTATAAGGCTATTCTCAAAACCACTTGTGACCACTCTCTGCTTGGTATCATCTGCAAACTTGGTAAGTATACTCCCTTTTACCATTATCTAAATTGTTGATAAAGCTATTGAACAGAACAGGGCCCAAAACTGTTCCCTGCAGAACCCTACCTCTCATGGCCTTCCAAAATTAATGATTCATTGATAACTACTCTGGAAATGGTTAGCCAACCAGTTGTGCACCAACATTATACCAACCCATATCTAGGTAGTATATCCCTACTCTGTTTATAGATTAGCCTACATTACTCAGATGCAATCAAAATGTTGTTCAATTTATATCTGCTACAAAAATCTCACTATAGAATACAATAAAGTGATTTTGTGCTGAGACATTTAATAAGATATTATAGTTATTTAGTGCCTTTGATCCCCCAAAATCACATACAGAGATATTTCATTGACCTATAGCTGAAATGCAATGGGGTTTGCTGGCACAGCCTACTTAACAAGTCATAGCATCATTATACGATAGATTAGGCTAGGAAAGAAGGTGGAATAATGTCTGCAAATGAAACTTCAGGGACAATTTATATAGAAAATGCAGAGCAATTATCCATATTTGAGTTTGGCTATGGTACTTAAAAATCATGTCCTCTGCAAAGGTGACCAAAAGACTAATGTGGACTGTGGAAAAAAACAGCTGTAGTTTTAACAAGCACAATTCACGTTCTGCCATTAAACACAAATTACATTCATTTTAACCTTGTTGTCCTCTCTGAGCAAACAAAAATACTTCTAATGCTTCCAGCAAAAATGCATTTTCACTGAGCACAGTCAGCAGCTGAAATGATGAAATCCTTAGAAGATTAATCTTTTCACTTGAAATGTGTACATTAAAACATTTGTTTGTGGGCCCTGCTGAATAATGGGTGAAATAAATCTGTAACTGATTGCCTATTACACTAGTGAGTTTGCACTGGAATGCCTAAGACGCAGTGTTAAACTCCAAGTGCTTTACACAGGCCATGAGCAACAGTTTGTGACTAAAGAAATTTGAAAACAATGACAACATCTAACCTCTGAGACCTTTGGGAAGCTGCCAGATGTATTTTCCCTGAAGTTTACTTTAAAGTAACACATAAGAAGCAGTGTAAAGCATTGTTTTAGTGTCAGTCACCAAGTAATGGAAGTTACAGGATGGGAATCTGGCACTAAAGAGAGAAAAAGAACTCACTGGATTAATAAAATGGAAATTAACATTATTTTTTGTTCTTACTCCAATACTAATGCTGCTTTACTATAAATCTATTTTCCCAGGAGGATAAATTGAAATAAGGTTATACAGATGGCTCTGCACAGATCATAGGACAAAATTAACATTGTTTCATAAGACAATTTGAGGAAGATGTCAGGTAAGAAGAATATTGAACAGAAAGATTGGAATGACACGTGTTAAACTGACAATTCTATTGCATTGTTGTGATGAAAATGCAGTACGTGGGACCAGAATCTGAACACTGTTCTTAGTCTCCTTGAGCCACAGAATGTTGAGAGACATGCTACCATGATCATCTGTAATGACTGGTGGAATGAGAAACTGAGTTAGGAAGGAGGCTTACTTCCTGCTCAATTCCCTTTCAACACCCCAAAAATCACTTAAAGTTCTTGAAAAAAATGCCTATTACAGCCTTTGACTTTATCATTGTCTGCTTTTTGCAATGGTGTATCAAATGTATATAAATATATTGTGACATTTATTCTCTGCCTCCTGCCTCAGTGAATAAGAGGTTAGCCGATAATAAAAAAATATGCTTTTATCAAACACTGGAAAGAGTTATCAGAATTACACAGTGTTCCATTCCACTCCATGTAAATACAGCTCCTCCATTATTATAGTAGTGTTGATACAGATAATGGCAGCCACTTACCTAGCTTTATCTCTAAATGGCAGGTAAACGTTCAAATGCAAATGAATTTGAGAAATATTTGCTTTCATTTGAACAATATTAAGTTTGGTTCCAAGCTTGAAATGGGATTCTCCTTTGGCTGTAACTTATATCTCTAAATTTCTGCATAAAGCAATTGAACTGACTACACATTTTCCCCCAACAGATATATCAAGACTGTCTTAAAAACAGGGGTTTCACAATTCTTCTGAAATCCCCTGAAAATGATTATATTTTTATTTCAGTCATTACTTTATTTCACTATCAATTATTTTCATTCAGGCTGTGTCTACATGTGCTATCCAGAAGATGCTAATGAGGCACAGATGCAAATTTTCCACACCTTATTAGCCTATCGGCACATGGTTCAGAGTCCGGAAGAAGCTCTTCTGGACTCCGAAATACACATGCAGACGTGTGGGATTTTGGGAAGAAGGGGCTTCTGGAATAAGGCTTTCCTTCTGGAAGATCCTCGCGGGCCATGTGTATGCACATGTACTTTGGAGTCCAGAAGAGCTTCTTCCGGATTCTGAACCATGTGCCGATAGGCTAATAAGGTGTGGAAAATTTGCATCTGTGCCTCATTAGTATCTTGCAGATAGCTCATTAGCATGCCACTTCCAGAAGAAGCAGCACGTGTAGACACAGCCTCAGGGATTTAATCAGTTTAAATAGGATTAGCAATGCAACACTGCTAATTTCATATGCATTGTATTGAGAATGTTAAACACGAAAAAATATTTCCCTACATCACAGGGGTGTTGTGAGGCTTAACTCACTAATGGTTGTGAGGTACTTACATGCTACAATGATGAATCACCACAGAAACTTCATAAATAAGTAAAGGGAAGGGTTGTCAAAGTTCTTCCTCCTTCTGACCTTATAATGGAAATTGAAGGCACAGACTCCAGCTATTGGCAGAGTGCCAACAACCAATTTGCTAGCGCTGCTGCTATTTCATATATATTATTAGTATATACTGCTAACATGTATTAGGACTGCACTTCCAGTACAGCATTATCTGAAAACCTTGTATTTGTACGGAAAAATGGCTTGGTCCTCACTTCAGCTAAACTGGTTAACTTTTTTTAACAGTTTCCTAGGCAGCAGTCTAAAGAGGCAGAAAGGCAGGTCCCTTCTCCAGCAACAATATCTTCAGTTCCAGACTGATCAGTTCTTTCTGATCTCAGCACAGCCACAATAATTAAACACAGGTGAAAGACACGATAACAGTTGCAACAATATATGTATTTCAAGTTTTTCCATTTATAAAATGAACCTAGAACCAAAATCCTTTTGATGCACCTGTCTTTTTAGATGTCTTATTTGCCGGGATCAACAGAAACTTTCTGAGCCAGATAGCTATGGCCCATACCAAGGCGTTTCCATCCTCTTTCAGCCCCCTACACAAATGCCGCAACACATCAGAGAGAAAATCTATAGATACCTGTACAACCATGAGTGGGCCATAATGCTTCCTGAGGCAGAAGAGAAAGTTTAGAGGACACTAAAACATCCTGGGGAGGAGCACGACCTGGTTCTCTCTATGGAAAAAACTAACTGCCCTTAAATTATGAGACATTCATGGGAAAGTAAATTCCTACTCTTACCAGGACTATCAGCTTTGATAAGTCTATAAAAATGACTCTTAGTACTAAAAGGATTCTGCTCTAGGGACATGACAACAACAGAAGACAACATTTGCCAACTTAGATATCTGAAGTCAGATATCTAAATAAGTGATCTTACCTTCAGAAGAGCTAAGCACCTACAACACCCATGAAAGTCAGTGCAAACTGTGGGTGCTCAGCACCTTGGAAAAACAGATCACACACTGTGGATATATATGGCTCTATTAGGTATTTAACTTTACTTATTCTCAGAACTGACCAAACTTGCAACTTCCTTGGCAAATACAAACACACAAAGGAGCAAATTTCCACAAGTGATTCTGACCTGAATATTAAGTAAGAAACTTCCATTGGATATTCCAGCTTGGTTACAGTGAATGAGGAGCTGGCATAAGATGACCTGGAGAGACAAACGTGCAAGTTCTTTCCCATTTTCACACATGCTGTTGGCTGCTAGCTTCTTGCAGGATTACAGCATCCAAAGGATCTGTGCAAACACTCCTCTTTCCTCATAATCCACCTCTCAATCTCTGAAACAAATTACTTACCACAAATGATGTATATGTTTGGATCAACTGTCAGAAGAGTACAATGATGGCTGTGAACAGGGCAAGGCAGTACTGCCTTAGCCTTTGGGTACAATCGGGCTCTGTCAGTTGAGCTCAAATGTCAGTCTGAGAAGAAACAGAATGACAAGGTAGGCATTTACAAATAGCTTTACAAAGTTTTTTAGGTTACTAAATATACAGACAAGCGCCTACTTATTTACAGCAGCACTAAGCAGTTTAGGATTCTAACTACCACTGTAGTTAAGGAGACTTAAATGTCTAACCTGCTTGCAGGCTTCTGTAAATTCCGTGAGGCCTCTATCTGCATCTCTGGGCACCACATATGTTTGTAAATCTGTAGAAACTTGTTTCTTTGTACTTGTTTGTACAAAGCTTAGGATAATGGCACATACATAACTACTACTAGCTATGACGCAGAGCAGCATATGCTTAGTCATGAACATGATTGAATTGAAATATATGAAACGCTCACTGCACATTCCAATTTCATGGAGGAGGAAAGTGATCTATCACCCAAGTCCCTCAAATGTGAACTTTCTAACATGATTGCCTGGAAACTTATGATGCATTTCTGCTGACCAGCTAGTTCCCATGTGCTTATATTTTTGACCTCTGAAAAATAACTGACCATTAGGTGAACATTGTCTCTTATGAAGGGCCCTGATTCTTATTTGACTCCTGTCCAATGGCTCACTCCCATGTACACATTTCTCTATCAATATGTTGCTCTAAGCAATACATCGAGAGGAGCCCAGTAAACAGCTTGCAGTCATAAAGGGGGTAGTTAGTCCTGAATGAGACTGTTAAGGGCCCAATAGCTAGTTATCTGTCTCACACATTCACAGTATTCCAGCCAGACTGCAGGCACTTCTACACTTACTTGGAGATTGATCAGG
Source organism: Carettochelys insculpta (assembly GCF_033958435.1). Classification (NCBI taxonomy): domain Eukaryota; kingdom Metazoa; phylum Chordata; order Testudines; family Carettochelyidae; genus Carettochelys; species Carettochelys insculpta. The sequence continues at coordinate 31,208,962 of NC_134146.1, read as the reverse complement.
TCAGGACTATTCCATTTAGATACAGGATGAGGGTGATACTGTGAAGAACAGTGCATCAATACTCTGGACTTTGAGAAGTGAGTATGCAGGTGAGGAAAAGGGTAAGATTAGCCATTGCCTATTCAGAGCAAAACAATCAGCTCCTTTTCATTGACTATAGCCATGGAAATGATTTGAAAAACAATATGAAAAGCGCAGGAACTGGTTTTTTTTTCAATTTCTCTTTGAATTGAAAACAAAAAAGCCTCTCCATTGAAAAGACAGTCCAGCTTTATAGACCCAAAATAAAATTAAAAAAAATATTTAAAAATTTGAAGCATAACATTTCATTTAACAAAAATAAATTTCTCTTAAAAACTTCAAAGATTTGAATTCTACATGTTTTGGTGAAAATGGCTATTTTATGGACTTTTCATGCAAAATGTACAAGAAATAGTTAAAAATATTTTATATGAAATTTTTAGGAAGAAAAATTTCACTCTCCTGTTTACATCGTATAAAATAGTTTGTTTTCACTCTGTCACCTCCATTTCAGAAGAAATATCTGTTATTCAGGCTTCTAGTGGAAAGGTCATTTTAAATTTCTGATGGACTTCGTCACATTGGATAACGTAGTTTTATCTTGTAATTTGTAAAAATATAATGGAGCTCAATGTCACTCATTAGAACTCTAATAGATGACCTTAGAACATGCAAGCAAATCAGGTAGCATAAAAGGATCATTAAATTCTTAGTGATTGCTTTTTCACAAGCTCATAAATTTGTCTTCTACAATTTACTGGATAAAGGAATATTACAAAGACTTTGATGTGCCTGCAATTGACAAATCATGTCTGCTCTTATAATTTTTGGAACATTTCAGTGTCCTTGTATTCTGATCATGTACAAAGCTCCCTAAGGATCTCACCTGCATTTAGAGGGGATCTTCAGTGCCTATGTCTCCTGATTTAAGCATAGAAGTGGGCATAAAGACCAAGTGAAATAAACACATCAGGTACACAATGTGTCTTGTATTAAACAATTTTTGATGCTTGAAGTGATTAATTTATTTTATATTGCACACTAGCATTGGGATAGTCAGTCTTTTTCTCTAAATTCATTTAAATATAAAAGACCTTTTAAACCATATGTCTCTTTACTTACCGTACAAATCAATTTAGACATAAGGGCCGCGTCTACATGTGCACTCTACTTCGAAGTAGCGGCGCCAACTTCGAAATAGCGCCCGTCACGGCTACACGTGTTGGGCGCTATTTCGAAGTTGAAATCGACGTTAGGCTACGAGACATCGAAGTCGCTAACCCCATGAGGGGATGGGAATAGCGCCCTACTTCGAAGTTGAACGTCGAAGTAGGGCACGTGTAGCCGATCCACGTCCCGCAACATCGAAATAGCGGGGTCCGCCATGGCGGCCATCAGCTGAGGGGTTGAGAGATGCTCTCTCTCCAGCCCCTGCGGGGCTCTATGGTCACTGTGTGCAGTAGCCCTTAGCCCAGGGCTTCTGGCTGCTGCTGTGGCAGCTGGAGCTGCATGCAAAGGGTCTGCAACCAGTTGTCGGCTCTGTGGATCTTGTGTTGTTTAGTACAACTGTGTCTGGGAGGGGCCCTTTAAGGGAGCGGCTTGCTGTTGAGTCCGCCCTGTGACCCTGTCTGCAACTGTTCCTGGCACCCTTATTTTGATGTGTGCTACTTTGGTGTGTAGACGTTCCCTCACAGCGCCTATTTTGATGTGGTGCTGCCCAGCGTCGAAGTTGAACGTCGACATTGCCAGCCCTGGAGGACGTGTAGACGTTATTCATCAAAATAGCTTATTTCGATGTCGCTACATTGAAATAAGCTATTTCGATGTAGCGTGCACGTGTAGATGTAGCCAAGGAGAAGGTTCCAAAAGAGACAAGCCATGCACACTGAACTTTTTTGGGTATCTATATTTTTCCATAGCTTAGTCTGTATGGTCAATGTACATTTAAGCAAAATGTATCAGTTTAAAAAGTCATGTAAGTCCTGTTTCCTCTGGTGAAGGTCAGTGTTTGTTTTTGTCACTGTAATTTGCTCGGCTTCCCTGAAAGAGTTGTTACAATCTTTATTCCACATGATTTTATGTCACAATAAAAATGACACTCAGAACATCTAAATATTTCATCTTCCTGCTTTAGCTTCAACACATAACCTTATAGCTAGTGGGGAGCATTCTATCCTGATGAATGGATATTTTGCTATCCAAAATGGCTTTTTGAGTCTAATGGATTGCATGCTACTCCTTCCATGGGCGGGTTGCAAACAAGATATCTGGGGGTTAATTGTCTATTTTTTATTAAGTACGTATATTACTTTGCTTGGGTAGATTTTTCATTTTAATTTATGTCTCAGAAATACTTTAAAATTGATGGCTGTGTATTATATAAAGCATTAGGTAATGCAGTTGCTTAATTCCATTAACAGATTTTGGCACTACCATAAACCAAAAGATTGGAGATTAAACAGGTAATTATCAGACTCCCAAAAGAAATTTCCTCGTATCACTTTACTTTTCTATATACTGCAAATCAGCAAACAGTCCAGCACCCACAGTACAAGGCACAGCAGCATTCTCATATGTAGTTTTTGGTTATTTTGTAAACAGCCCCCCTGAAGGCATGTAATTGCAGAGAGACAGATGTAGGTGCCCTTATAAAACATAGGCCGTGTCTACACGTGCACGCTACTTCGAAGTAGCGGCGCCAACTTCGAAATAGCGCCTGTCACGGCTACATGTATTGGGCGCTATTTCGAAGTTGAAATCGACGTTAGGTAGCGAGACATCGAAGTCGCTAACCCCATGAGGGGATGGGAATAGCGCCCTACTTTGAAGTTGAACGTCGAAGTAGGGCACGTGTAGATGATCTGCGTCCCGCACCATTGAAATAGCGGGGTCCGCCATGGCGGCCATCAGCTGATGGGTTGAGAGAAGCTCTCTCTCCAGCCCCTGCGGGGCTCTATGGTCATCGTGTGCAGCAGCCTTTAGCCCAGGGCTTCTGGCTGCTGCTGCCGCAGCTGGGGATCCATGCTGCATGCAAAGGGTCTGCAACCAGTTGTCGGCTCTGTGGATCTTGTGTTGTTTAGTGCAACTGTGTCTGGGATGGGCCCTTTAAGGGAGTGGCCTGCTGTTGAGTTTGCCCTGTGACCCTGTCTGCAGCTGTTCCTGGCACCCTTATTTCCATGTGTGCTACTTTGGCGTGTAGACATTCCCTCACAGCGCCTATTTCGATGCGGTGCTGCCCAACGTCGAAGTTGAACATCGACGTCGCCAGCCCTGGAGGACGTGTAGACGTTATTCATCGAAATAAGCTATTTCGATGTAGCGTGCACGTGTAGACGTAGCCATAGTCTCCTGTATCTGAGCCTCTTTGCCCCTAGCAACTACCTCCACTGTAGCTCTGCCCCTAGGCTTCCTCTTCATTTTTCATTAACTGTTCCCTTTAACCCTTCTCTATTTCTGTACAGAGCGATGCTGTGATGGGGTTGTTACTGAGCTCCTGTTAGCCTTCCAGAAAGAAAATAAGGGAAACTGTGGAGGGTCAGGTTTAGGGACAGGGTTTAACCTTTCCTCATTCAGAAGCTGGGAAAATTTACACAAGCTTGTGTTTATTTTAACTTTTGCAGGAAAATGCCCCCACACTATTACTGGGCACTGAAAATTATGATGAAAGTCAGCCTTTTATTTATTAAAAACCACCCTCAGTACGTCAGGGTACGTTTTCCCTTACGTCTTTCCATTTTCATATCCTTCTCTTTTTCCATCTGCATCTTGAGGGCTCTTCACTCTTTAGTGTCTTTGTTTTCACACTCAGCTCATTTTTTATCATTTGTCTTCTCTCCCCAACACCTTGTTCTATGTAATTTGCATAACTCTGGTGATCTTAAGTAGTTAAAACAGCAATTCTGTTCTGTTTTTAATCCTAGAAAATATCATCTTATTTATCCTATTTTTATGTAGGGGCCCTCTTGCTCAGCACATCTACTAGTGCTGATATGGGGCGGGGGTGGGTATCTACTTCACACAGCAAACAGAGGGAGTTCTGCAGATGGTCTTTTGAATTTATAGATGTGCACTATATTTGACCTTTTTCAGTCTTGTGGATTATCTCCCATCTTCCATGACTTTTCAAAGATAATACCTACTGGCTCTGATATATTCTCAGTCACTTTCTTGAGTATTCTAGGATGAATTTCATCAGGCCCGGGTGACTTGAAGGTAGCTAATTTGTCTAAGGAATTTTAGCTTGTTCTTTCCCCAGTTGAGCCTCTGATCCTACCTCATTTTTACTGCCATTCTCTGTGTCCAGTCACCACCAACCTTAATCAGCAGGGTCCAAAGCCTTTTCAATTTAGTATTTAAAACAACATGATGCTTTGCTGTAAGGTGAATTCAGAGTCTGGAAAGAAGGTGCAGCAGACTAGACCAATCCTCATACCTACCAGAGCAAAAGGCCTCCATCAAGCCCCAGCTAGTAACTCAGCATGGTGTTGTCTCTACCACCAGTGCCCTTCCACACAGCAGCCTCTAGCTGTCTTTTGGCCCCAGCTGCCTCAACTCATCTGCCCTCCATGCACTCATCTGACTCTGTTGATAAAATTGTTTGATTTTAAGCAGGTACCTAATAAATCCAGTCATTGCATTTTAATCTTGTTTTATGTGTGAGGATGGTGAGAGGAACAGAGAAAACAATGTAGTATATATAAATCAAAGACTATTACTTTTTCAGGATCCATGACAAAATCAGGACTGTCAGAGAACACTGCAGTAGCAGCCTTCACATGGATTTAAAGAATTTGTTTTCCATGGGACAAAATGCAAAGACTGATTTAGTAATATAAAGCAATTCTTCTGAGGTAAACAATATTCTCTAAACCAACACAGTTCTTAGTATGATGGGGTTCTGTTCTCATTTAGTCCCTCAGCATAAGAAATAAACATAATAAATAAAAATAACATTCATGTTTTGTGGTAAAACTGGCCTTGTTTTAAGTCATTCTTATTTTCTGTCATTTTTACCTTGATATTTGTTGAAACAATACAATCTAAAATAGTTCCTGACTGGATTTATGAAAAAAAGGATTGTTTAATCTCCTTAACCAGTTCCCCTCAGTTATTCTGATTGATCTGGAAAGCATCACAATGTAAAATGGCTTGAGTGGCAATCTGAAAAATGTTAAAGGATTTTAAAAAGCAAAGCCACTTTGCAGGTGTTTTGGAAAAAACTCTACATTACCTATAAATTACTGATTTGAATATTATTATTAAGAGTGGGTAGTTTTTTCATACTCGAGTTTCATCTGGGCAATCTGTGGCCCAAGTAACTCAGAGGGGTTGGGACCAATATGAAGAGCAGTGGTCATTTGATTCTTAGCAGCAATTCAGGCTTGGCTCAGATAATAAGGTAAAAACAGTGGTTTATGGTTCTGATCTTGCAAACAATTAAGTGCACACATCACTATTTATGAATAATCATATTGATTTAAATGGGACTGTTCTTGTAAATTACAGCTATGTATGCTTAACTGCCTGCGGGGTCAAACACTCAGGGCCCAGTCCCGGACAGATCTTGAAGTTAGTGACAAGAGTTGGAAATCAGCACCTTGCAGTACTGATGCTACCAAAAGGAATGTTCTAACTCCCCACTTTCCCTGACCTCCTTCATACAAAATTCACAGAGTTTTTTAGTTTGCTGTTAAAGTTCCATAGGTAAACGCATGTGGTGAAAGGTACTGTGGCTACCATTAAAATGCAACAATTATCATATCCTGGTATCTCAGATATTGCACTATTTTCCAATACTTAGAGTCTCCTGTATTTAGAGCACTGTAAAGTGTTACATTCGCTCCATCATACAAGGCATATATGCTATTACCTGGGACCAGGAGAATGCTTGTTTAAAATTTCTACTTCAATCAATGTGAAACCATTCTTCTTATGGTCATAAGAGGGTAGTTAAAATATTAATAACTACAGAAAAGATCAATTTTAAGCCAGACCAAAGACGACAAATGTCTGAATTTACCATCTGCTATTTTTGCTGCTGCTGCCAACAGGGTCAGCCTAATTGTGTCTGGTTGTAGGAAATTCTTGGAGGCATTTATTTCTGCTTAAGTTATGAGACCTGACTGTAGTAATGTGATTTTTAAAGAAACATTAAAAATGCAAAGAGGAAGTCTGGCATCTGTAGAAAGGAAATGCTTCCGCCATAACCTCATATTATCATATGACTGCAGGCTAGTGCAAACCTGACTACCACGCTGCACAAAAAGAAAAAAAGACAGTTTACCCCAAATGTTCTGCATTTTTTATAGTTCTCATGATGTGATTTTTCAAAAGCCCTGAGCACCTACAGCACACACTGACTGCAGCTAAAGCAACTGTCTCTCTCCTCACCTAGAAGTCAGATCTAAAGTCTCTGAAGCCGGACACCCTTTAGTAAACCATCTTGGAAGTGTATCAGCCTATACACAACTTTGTCCTCACTCTAAAGATATATGGCTGGTATCACATGGAGCAAAAGGAAAGCTAGTATATGCAGTTATTGTTCACATTAAAATGGAGTAAGATCTATGAAGATGATAACTTACACTGATCGCTTATTTCTAGACACAAGACTTTCAGGTTCTAGTAATATAGTTCTGATAGAACTGAACAAGAACTTCCTCAATCTAAACCAGTGTTTCCCAACCGGTGTTCCACAGAACCCTAGCCTTCTGTGAAGTGAAAAAACGGGTTCTATGAGAAAAAGATCAAGGGTCAGAAACCTGCAGTTCTGGAGCCACATGCAGCTCTAAGGAGTCATTTGCAGCTCTGGATGCTGCCACAGCTGACTCCTCTGTATTTCCCTGCCCTGCTGCAGACCATTAAACCAACTGAATTTGGTTCCATTATTTCAGTGGCAGCAGGGCAGGAAGAAACAAAGAGCCCCGGGGGCCAGTTTGGGGCTGAGGAAGGTTAATCCTGGGGATGCGGGGCACAGGTTTCTGGCTGAGCAGGGTTAAACCACGTATCAGACTTATTAGGGATTCCACAAAATTCTTTTGAGTTTAAAAGTGTTCTGTGGCCAAATACAATTGGGAAACACTGGTCTAAGCTAGTGATGTGTACCCCAAGTTGGTACAGAAAGGTTGCAGAAGACCTTTACCTCCTTCCCATTGTATGACCTCTATTCAATCCAGTCACTAGTGTACGGTCAGTGACAAATTGAATGCCATATGGTAAGCTAAAGGCATTAGCTCAGAGCTTTTCCATGGCCTTTCCATAGCAGTACTCTGTCTTCTTCAAATTACAGAAGCTAGGGTTTTGAAAGAGAGTCTTCTGTAATCCTCTGTCTAAGTTCCTCTCGCAGTGCCGATCCTTGTCCCTACAACTACCCAGACAGAGAGAGAAAGAGAGAGAGAGGCAGAGAGAGAGAGACACTATGGTGAGAGGAAGCTGGGGTGGGGGAAGGAAAATTTCATATCATATCTATTTGCTAAGCCCTGATCCTAGACCAGACAAAGCGGGAGGGGACCTCATTGCTGGACATTTCTGCCTTTGTTACAAATTGGAATAACTAGTATCATAGACAACTGTGTTTCCCTAGAAGTAGAGCTTAGAGTGAACTGTGGGTAAAACCTGGCATTTGAAAATCAGAATGATGTCTTTGTACATAATTTAAATTACCTTTATGAATAACGCATCTGATCTAACTACTGAAAAGAAAAGAAGGGACCCCTTCACTCTAAGATTTCCATATTATTATGTTGTTGCAATAAATGCTTTATTTGCTGTACTTTGAGGGTATTTGCTGTACATTTTTTTTGGTGGGGGAGTATAATGAAGTAGACAGCCATGGTATATTTAACTAGTGCAATAATTGATTATTGCTTGCAGCTAGTCTGTGTTTTTAAAAACACCTATTTCTAATCTTCCAGTGAGAGCAGAATTTCTAGGGCTGCAGGTGGGGTCATAAAAGTAAAGCCATTTGGCAAAGCAACTTGGATTATTTAAAGCCTGTACATAATGAGTACATCAAAAAAACTCTGAACCATGAAAAGGCTATTTAGACTAATAATAGCCTCTTTTCTTATTGAGCAGAACCTGGCTACCAATGCTCAAACAGCATTGCAGGGAAAAAAAAATTAGACTGAGTATCCTGAGAAAGAAAGAGGTTTTTCTAAAGGTTATATAGCTGTGTGGTTCACAGCGTTTGTTGGGCATCTTATGGATAAATCCCCTCAAATACTTTAAGGAAATGTAACATCTTTTACTGATCAGTAACAAGAAATTGTGAGTTAGAGTCATTTTACAAAAAGTAATCAGTTACACAAGAACAATAATGAACACACAAATACAGAAGGGTAGCCGTGTTAGTATGTATCTGCAATAACAATGAAGAATCATATGGCACCTTAGGCCAGGTCTACACTAGGGCATAAAAATCAAATTTAAGGGTCTTAGGTCAATTTTATAAACCAACAGTCTTCACTGAAGCACTCAATAGGTTGATTTTAAGGGGCTCCTAAGCTCAACTTCTGTACTGCCGAATGCGTGGAGAGTAACTCCTAAAAATCAATTTTTCAGTGTTGACCTATGCACGTGCAGACAGCATTTTCTTCTTCTGAGAAAGCTGATGTCTCCTTTGGCAAACGAGAACACATGGCAAGTTTAGTGAGTCACTGCCACGATTTTTAGCCTGTGACCCACTCAGTGCAGAGCAAAACTCATGCAGCCTGACTGGCTTTTAAATCATCACCCAGGTTTGCAGGCAATTGGACCCTGCCCTGTTTCACATGCATGCCTGCAGTGACTTTTAGTGATTTTTTAACTCCTGGCACAGCCTGTTTTAAAACTCCCCACCCACTCAGTGCCATGACCAATCCAAATGGCAGAAGGGGTGCTTCCACATAATTTTTTCCAGTGAAATGAAGATAACTTACCATTGTGATCAAGGTAAACATCAGCTATAGAAGAGTTTGAATAATTCTGCTTGGATTCATGCATTCTTTAGCCTTAAGAGTCCACAGAGTGACCTTGCTGTGGCAATGTGCTTTTCCATAGAGACAGACAGCCATTCATTTTGTTAGTATGCTCATTGTTCTGAGTAAAGATAAAAGGATTGCTATTGACAATGCCCTTAATATTTCAACTTTTGTTTTTAAAGGAGATCATGACCTTGGAAACAGGAGTCTGAGGACTCGTGGCTCCAGTCTCCTTCAATTGAGGTTGCCCCATATGCAGAGGAGGAAGAAGAGTCATCAGGAACTGATGGTGGATTATTATGAAGCCTCAGGAAAAGAAAAAGAGGAGCTGAGAGATTGAAGGAGAACCATAGTGGAGAATCAGACTAAAATGCATTCTTCAGCCGTGTCAATAATGACCATGAAGACAGAGATCATGGAAGCAATACTTCAAAAATCAAACTCTGCAAATTCTACACCCCATGTGCAATACATGTCCTGTTACATGCCACCCTTTCTATATTTATTCCCCTTACCTGGTTAGGACTCTGCATCCCTTAGCCACTCCAGGCACACCCTTACATATCTCCTCCCTCCGCACATTCTGCTCCCTCTACTCAGCGGGGTCCCAGAATGGCAGGGGGAAGGTCATGGAGATCCCTGCACTCTACTCCCAGGGAATCACCCACCAGCAGAAGGCTAACAGATCAGCAACTATGAATTTATTATCCTTTTGTTTTCCCTATACCCACCGCTCTGCAATTAGGACCCCCTAAATAAAAACATTGTAGGTTGGAAAAAGGTTTCATTTATTAGTTAACATGCTTTGGGATCCATGCTTGGGTTGAGGGGTGGTCAGTGTGGTCATGAGGGTTGTCATGCAGGTGGAGGTGGTTTTATGAAGGGCAAGGAAATAGCATGGGTATGGGGGAATGCTAGTTAATGGCAAAAGTTTCAGGACCCTTCACACTCATTCATAAACTTGGTTTTCAAGGTATCCCTGATTTTCATTGCATCTTTCTGTGCTTTCCTGTTTGCCCTTGTATCCAGTTGCTGCTAATTATTGGCAAGGAGATCTGCCTCTGCCTCCCACGCAGGCATGAAATTCTCCCCCTACATCTCACAAATATCATGAAAAATACAGCAAGCCCCAATGACAAGGATAAAGCTTTCTTCACTGAGGTCAAGGTGGGTCAGGAGGCGCCTGAACTTTGCTTGTAAATGGCCAAAGGCACATTCTACCACCATTCTGCATCAGCTCAGCTTGTAGTTGAAGAGTTCTTACCGGGATCCAGGGTGCCTGTGTATGGTTTCATGAATCAAGGGAAGAGAGGATAAGCAGAGCCACCAAGAATCACTGTGGGCATTTCCACGTTCCCAATGTTGACTTTCTGGTCTGGGAAGAAAGCACCATTTTGGAGCCTTCTAAATAAACCAGAATTCCTAAAGATTTGTGCATCATGCACCCTTCCTGACCACGTCATAATGATGTCAGTGCAACAATACCTGCAACATGATATGAATGCTGATCATCACTGCTGATCATCCTATGACTGCAAAACAACGTGGTCCCACCAGTCTGAGCTGGTTTCTCAGGCCCAGAACCTGTGCTCCACAGCATATAGGGACTCCAGTGTTGCCAACAATTCTTTGTTTCTACTCTCCAGATCTGGATGTCCATTAGTGCCCCCTGCATCAAGCCACTCATTCTCCATATGCATTAAGTTCAGAATATACTGCATCACAGCGTGAGAAATCATCAGAAAACACTGCACCAAACATTCAAGTATCTCAGGATCCATGTTATTCTTTGTAGTGGTGGGTGGCAATCAATGTAAAAGCAGCGCAAAAATTCTCTTGCCCATTTCTTTTCAGTGGGAAGTGAGGGAAATGCTGCCTGGGATGATGACATCAGAAACCCAGAACCACTTGTGATGACTTTTTCCTACAAGGCACTGGCACGCAATCCCAAAATGCAACAGGTTTGCAGGAACTGTGGGATAGGTGCCCACAATGCACTGCTGCAACAGTTGAACTTAGGCAATCTAAAAGGGACACACTAAGTCAAATCTGTGAGCAGTTTTGGACACTCAACTTTGACTTTATAAAATCTAGTGTTAAAAAGTCAACTTTCATAAATTTGACTTTATTCCCTAACATAGACATACCCTTAGAGACTAAAAGATTTATTAGAGCATAATTTTTCATGGGTAAAAAACACTTCATCAGAGGAGTTGGAGTGGAAAGTACAGAGGCAGGGGTCTATAAAACACATGAAATGTCAAAGGAAACAAAATACTTGTCAAGTGTAGGACACCGGTTGTTCTCTCATAAACCCCTTTCTCTATGATTAATAAATACATCTGTTAGTCTGTAAGGTACCACATAACTCCTCATTGTTTTTACACACAAATACATGTTAGAGATTCTCAGCAGTCAAGCAGTTCATGTTCTGAGCAGGAATTTGATGCCACAGATGGCATAGACGGCTTAGATGCTTCAATGATCCAATATTTTAGCGATGACACAATTTTGTCAATATTGTCTAATATTTATGCTATAATCTTTCTCCTAATAATCAGGATAATTAACCAGAAAAATCTATATTTAGATGTGCAAACCTAACCACTAAAATCATTTTAACTTTAATAAAATGATAATCATGTTGTAATATACAGCAGGACGAAAGAATACAAATTTTAACTTCACATACCCCTTGATCTGTATGCTAAAACAGACTATTTGTAGGTTTGATTACATACATATTCATATTTAATTTGCCTGGGAGTTTTGATCTCTAGTTTATGGTGGACTCAATTCATTTATAAAAGTCAGAGTCAGCAAATGACTTAATTTTCAGTCCTTATCTTTAACTAACATTACTCAGCAGTATGAAGAAGAGCTAACATTTTCATTCATGAATATTTGATGCAAACACTAATGGAAAATTATAATAAGTGTTTTGGGGATATTAACAATGTCATCGGCATTTAATGTAGTTTTTTATTGCATTGTGCAGGATTGCTGTTGGAAAGACCTAGCATGCCTGATTCAAACCCCACTGAAGTCAGTGGAAAGACTCATGCTGTTTTCAATGGGTTTTGCATCAAGTCCCAGGAGTCTTTTAAACTTGAGCAAAGAGCAGACTCTGGTTGGAATACACTGTTCAAAGAAATAGCAACATATAAGACATGATTCATAAAGCTGATTTCCAAAACACAAGTAAAAGCTTTATGCCACATACTGACGGCACCAGGTTATCAGATCGGCAGCTAAATCATATAAACACTCTGAAGTATTATCAACATGCATCACAGCAGTATCATTGGAATATTTTAAAGTTCCACAATAAAGTTTTATCCCGTATATTGTGAGCCAGGCTGACAGCTTGACGGATGCATGTTCCAAGGATAAAAATGTTACACTTTGCCATGACAGCACTAATCCAAACAGGAAGCAAATACAGTGAAAATAGCTCTGAGTCTGAATCACTATCTGTTCTTTGCTGGTTCCAAATGCTGTAGAGGAATGAGTAGGAACTTCCACAAGTGTAAATCAGCCTCATTCTATTATAGGACCTGTCCACTCAGCATAGCAAAGCACACCAGCTGCCCCATTTATCTGTTGTTGTGTGACCTGGTGCATTCAGTCCCAAAGCCACTCAAATGTGGCTCAGCCTCCCTTCCATAATGCCAACAAGGAAGGGGCTTTGCTCTTTCACCACCTACCAGTAATCAGGAGCCAAACAACTTGAACACCCAGGCTTTTATATACACCATTATACTCCTGCTGTCTGCTCATCTTCCATCTTAGATATGAAGAAGCATCACAGCACTGGGGAGATTTGAAAAATGGGAGAATATCAGCACTCAGACAAGGTTGGAGAAACAAAATAAAAAATGATTCCTTCAACAATGGTTTGGAAATAAAACAAGATGAAAAGGGTTTGACAGTGGAAGTGTGAGCACAACCCTAACAATGAGCTTGCCTGCACTGTAATCAGTGGTGTGATCGCAGGCCAGGTAGGCATACCCATGATTAGCTTTTGTGTAGCTAGCAATAGCCAAAAATACAAGTGAAGTCACTACAGGACAGGGTGTAGTAGGAGCTACACATTGAATCCTGGGTACATATTTGTTTTTGTAGCCTACATTGCTACATCTTCACTGCTATTTTTAACCATGCTTAATCAGTTAAAGCTAGTACACAGGTACATCTAGCTGAACTTCTGAAATTACACCTGGAATTGCAGTGCAGGCATATGATAATGATGCAAATGCTCTGCTATAATAATCAGAAAGCACCATATTCTACCACCCTTGTTAAAGTGAAACATCCAATAAAAACCACTGAGAACTTGGCTCAATCAAGTGCTGAAGAATTTGGCCAATATTATTCAGAACTATTTAATGTTTCTCCCAAGGAAAATAATTACTGTGATTATTTTATTGTTATCACCTTCTGGCTATCTGAAATGGCAATTCTTTCTACTGCGAAGGATAATAAAGTATTCTTTTGCCTCTTAGTCATACTTACTGGTAGAATATTACTACTCTTTCATCATGGCAATTATTCACTAAAAGCCGGAAATTGGTTTGCTTTCCCTATGGCTCTGAAATAATTATTTAAACAAAATTTTAAGATGCAAGTGAGAAAACTGCAGCATGGCAAAAGCTGCAAGTAAAGTAAATAGCTGGATCTGTTTATGTAGATCTAATTTAGAACCAGCTGAACTTTTGGAATATCCACTAATAAATAATCCTCCAAGGAAACAAACACAAAAGATGTAATTTTAATGTGTATTTTGTTGCCCACCCCCAACTGAGGCTTGATTCCATTACAATGTATACACAACTCAGCACATGTAAGGGCTTGCAGAAATTCTTGATTGCATGGTTTAATTATCAGTGATTGATTCTGTAATACATTTTTCTTATGTATTATGTCATATGTGGGCTTTCATTTTTCAAATGTCTTAAAACAAGCTATTAACATTCATTTACATATTACAGATAGACACAAACTATCTAATTTTTGTTTGATTAATTCCCCATCATTAGAAGGTTGTTCCCAAATAACACCCTCTGTATGAGAGCTGTGACCATTCACAGTAGTATGAAGTATTTGTATCTTTGTGATGCAGCTGTGTTTAACATCATCACTTTTGTGCTCTAATTCTGGCAGAACGAGAAACTTGATGTGTTCAGGAGCTTGTTTCCTGTGCATCAAGATACTATATTGCCTATTTAAACACTGTGCAAAATATACAAAAATATTAAGCTGTTTTTAGTTTGTATGTTGACTTATACCAGAATAATGGCAAACTGGCAATTTTGGTCCGAAATATTCCATGCTGCTAGTAGTTTTGAACATTGTAGGGAAGGGTTAAATGAGTTCTGCTGACTTATTAGGGCACATACCTCAGCACTTCGATACAAAAGGGGACGGAAAGAACTCTAGAAAAATCTAGAGAGGAGATAGGTTGAGCAACCCATAGGGAGGAGCCTACAATACATATACTTGGGGGAAAAGGTTTTACCTAACTTTATGTTTGTTTTATTGTTGATTTCTGTATTAATGAAAACACATCTCATGAATTAGTTTTGCGTCTACACAGCTTGTCAACTGTTTGAGAACAGGCTGGGCAAGGCAAGTGCTCATTTTAGCTTAACAATTTTGTGAGCCATGGACTTTAAATTTGAAGTACCGTCAAAAACATTACTGGCTACTAACATTGTTTAAATTTTAATTTTTAGGTATTTTCCTGGAATGAGTGCCAAATTCTAGTCTTGCTTTTTCATACATTAATAACCACTAAAAAGACAGTATTTCCCAACAGATACCACACAATGATATTGAAGATATCATGGTTCACCATTCTTTTCACAGGCAACCATGTCAGTTCACATCACATATACAGGTCATTCAATACTCATTTCAAAGTGTACGTGAAACTCTGGCCTCTGACTTATGCATATAATAAAGTCCAACATATAAAGTTATGCCTTCTTTGGTGGATAAAATCAAACATACTCGCTTTTCATTATATTCCTATACTGATTTTTAACTAAATATCAATGTTTTCCCCCCCACACATGGCAAGTATGATGAAATATTTTGAATGATTTACCATATTTAGATGCATTTCTGAAATACCCATCACAGTCTGACTATTACATATAGTTCATCTACAAAAGAATGCCTCAAACTTCATATACAGAATATTAGACTATAAGCATGATTAACATAAAATATGGGTTGAATTTTCAGACAGCTTAATCAAACTGTAAAATTAATCAGTATTATGGCTGACTTTATATATCTGGGTACAGAGGAACAAGTCCAATTAAAACATTACATTAGCTCAACAATTATGAGTTTGGGCAATAAACATGTACAAAAAAGGCCCTTGAGATATATAGCAGAGTTCAGAATTGCCTTTTTATTCAAGATGAGTTTTATCATCTTGGGAATGCAAAGAACAGCAGCAAAGCTATCACAGTCAGGCTAATTACTTTAACAGGACCTGCTTTATTTAAAAATAAATTAAAAACAGGCATTTGGATCAGGCCTTGTGGCAATGTTTATCCTTTATATGGCATTCTGTCTTCTCAAAAGCTTTACACAGATCTGTCCATTTGCTATTGAACTTTCTTAAAACAAAACAGGAAAATGTTCTAATTCAACAAAAATAGGGCTACTTTTCTTAATTCCCATTTGCCACTGCTGTGTGAAGATTTTTCGTATTTATGGCTCTGCTTCTTCTTTTTTTTCCCTTTTTTCTTTCCACATTTTGGGCGAGGTGGAATTTGAATTTAGATTTCATTTTGGACACAGAATTTCTTTTACTATTCTTTTTGTGCTTTCACAGATTAAGAGTCTCATACCTGATAACAAAACATGGCTTTATTGTAGACCTTCACTGACTGTTTAGCCTAATATTTACAGGTCTGGACACTTTTCAAATATATCTTTAGTGCTTTAAATCCAGTGTTTCTCTTTCTCCCTTTCCTCTATCCTACTACTGACGAAGCCAACTCTACACTACAATTGTATACGCAGTAGAACCTCAAGATACGTGCATTCAAGTTGTGCAAATCTCATGTTAATGTGATTCTGAGTGGTGGGCTGCTAGGAGCTAGGCGCTAGCTTCCCATCACACGCAGGAGCAGGGAAACTGACCAAGGCTGCTGACTCTTGACTGCCATCACTGACAGAAGTGGCTGCCACTCCCAATAGCAGCTGTTGTGCTGGTCAGTTTCCTGCCTCCCCCAAGTAATGTGAAATTTGACTTACACAGGGTTGCATAGGAATGCAATCTCCACGTAAGGTGGAGGTTTACTGTAGTACATTGCTCACTATGTTGCTCAGGTGCATACAAATCCATTCTTCTGAGCAATGTAGTTATCCTGAGCCAACCACTGGCAAGACAGTGGGAGAGCATCTCCTGTCTACATATCTACTGAATCTTGGGGAGATGGATTATCTACCATCAACATAGCAGCATCTTCACATTTATACACATGTGAAATTCTGTTGTCCAGCAGCCTCTCATCTGGCAACATCCATGGTTAGGCATGACCACACATGCTTCTGGATCAGAGAGTCCCAACTTCCCAGAACCAGTATGGCTGCAGGGATGCTCCTGCTGGTGGCAGGGAGCCCTGTGGGGAGCTGAGCCAGGATTGTTGTACAGGGTACAGTCAGTGTAAAAGCAGTTTGAAGGAGGAAGATATGTAAAAGCACTGGTTAGTATTTTTTTTTTAAATTAAGATCAATTCTGTGTGGAGATTTTTCTCCTTTAAAATATGATTCAGCTGGTCTTTTAAAGGTCAATTTTATAGTAAAGTATTTTGTGAGAAATGAACACAGCTTAAAATATGTATTAACAGAACCGTCACAGATTTAAAAGAGTAGGAAATAAAATAAAGCATCCAGCTATGTGGTATATTTAATGATATTGTTTCTAGTTTCCTAACTATTGTGTGCATTGAGGAGTAGGTGTCATGTTTTATTCCTACAGCTCTGTCTGACAGCTGCTTACCCAAAATGTGTCCTGGAGTGGAGGACTCATGGGCCTCAGTTTTACACACCATTGCTGTTCTCAATAAATGTGGGATATTGCCTTTTTCCCTACTAGGATCCTGTGTATGCTTCTTGTAAGTACAGCAACATGTTTTATCTGAAGTACATGAATAAGCATTGCAGGGGCTGGCCCTGGGTTCTGAAACAAAATTGTCACTAAATGGAAAAACAAAAGCAGAAAGTTCCCAAATTCCTCAACCATTTGCAAACTGATGTTTCTGGGCTATGTGAGATTTATAACATCCCAGGAGAGAAAGATATTGTGGGAATCTCTCTTAAAGTATAAGCAGATATCATGGATGATTTTTAAACCATTAGCACTGTGAGCCAGAAACTTCTGCATAAGCCCAAGCATAACTCCAAGTAGGAGAAACTGCAAGAAGTGGGAGACCAAGTACTAAAACCAAAAAGATACTATAGTAATCTCTCAAAATGCACAAGTTCGAGGTGCACTTAATTTGCATTAATGAGAGTTAAGCGCAACTCAAAATTCCACTTCCCCCGGCCTAATTCCTGAAACAGATCAAGCAGTAACTGCACTTACTTTCTATTGAATCACAAACAACAAGCAGACCTGTAGCACCTTAGCCCGTTTCTATACAGGCCATTTCCTTCAGAAGTGGCATGCTAATACACGGAGCGAAAGATGCCAATGAGGCACAGATCAAAATTCCCTGTGCCTCATTAGCATAACATCACGTGATTTGGAGTCTGGAAGACTGTTCTTCCGGACTCCAAAACACCGTGCAGAAGCATGGCCCCGGGAGGGCTTCCAGAAGGAAGTCCTTCTGGAGGGCTTCTTCCCAAAAATTTTCAGGAAGAAGGGGCCTCCGGAAGAAGGACTTCCTTCCAGAAGCCCTCCCGGGGCCACACTTCTACATGGCATTTTTGAGTCCAGAAGAACAGGAAATGCAAAAGATGAAGACCTTGGACAATGTGGTGAAAGTCTACTGAGATTGAAGGACAACAACTGGGATACTCCTGGAGCCATCTAGTTTTGTCCTGAGACATAGTGAAGTGGAGGAGACTTGTAGATGACCTGTGCTCCACTCAGAGTACAAGGGATAAATAGTCGTAAACCAGGTGACTGCGCTGTTTTCACACATTCCTTCCTTCTAGTAATTCTAACAAGGCAACATTACTAGACACACTGCTTTTATATTCAAATTTGGCACATTAACACGTGGTTTAAACTGGGATGGGAACTTTCTGAGTCACTATAGGGGCTTGTCTGCATACTTGGCTTAATTTAATTCTTGACCTCCCCCCTCCCACTCTGTGATTTGCTCACCTTGATTATCTTTTTGTGATTTGTCCTCCTTGCTTACTGTTTTTGGTTCCCTGTGCCTTAAATATTGAGTCTGTTCTGGTCTGGCTATGGTCTGAAGAAGAGGGTCTGTCCCACAAAAGCTCACCTAATAAACTATTTTGCTAGTCTTTAAAGTGCTACTTGACTGCTTTTTGTTTTGATAGTGTAGAGACTAGCACGGCTTCCTCTCTGTTACTATTCAGGTTTGTCTTTCCATTGCAGTGATAGTTTGAGTATCATGAGTGATTTAAGCCTAGGAAAGCCTATGTTTATGCTTTTGAAAGTCAGATAAAATCCAGTACTTAGCTGGAGGAAGCAGACCGATGTATTTACATACACTACTACAGTGCTCAGCTTCCCTCAGCCAGACTAATACAATCTGTTTCCCCAAAAAGGTTCTTAACCTAATAGACTAAACATTATGGAACAAACTTGAAAGGAATGGATGTTGAAAGTAAATATGGAGTAGTTACAAAATGTTACAGGCCCACAATTGGATTCTGTGGTTTTCCCTCTGTGTATGCATGTTTCTAGCTTTTGCGATGATGGAGAGAACCATAACATCAGCCTTAGTGAGAAATGTAGCCACATATTTGCTCAATGTTTCATTTGCAGAGGTTATAGGAATCTTAGCTAAATTAGCATAGAAAATGTACATAATATTTGCCCTGTAAAGACAGAAGCCTAATGTGACTGCTTAAAACAAATAAAATGAGTCAGACCAATCAGACGTTATCATGGCAGAGAACTTTAGTCCCCGAGTACCTCTCTCTTAAGGGCCGGAATGTGGCCATCCCTTATCTTACATGGCTGTGCAGCAAGGAACATACAAACAGCTTTACTTGTGTAGCCTATGCAGAGGTGAGGCACAACAGCAATCCCTAGGCTCAGAACAGAGCAAGGACTTCTCCTCTAACCAAATAAGGTTAGGGAGAGAGAAGGAAGCAGTGGGGAGAGAAAGCAGTATACCATGGGAGATACAGCAGCAGGTACACATTTCCTGAACACTAAGCATTGTGCTGAAAAGTCTGTTCTGCAACCAGCTGAGGCATTTCAGTATCAAGACTTTCAACATAGTCATTTATACTTTCATCTGGGTCCTGAGGGCCAAACTCTGCCTCTGGTGTGTCAAATATGCAAGGCAGACTTAGCTACAGCCAAGAGACATGCGACTATAATCTCTCAGAGGAGGGTACATCTGGCAATTTAAAGTTGCTAGCCATATCAGTAGATGCAACCACTGTGTCCTACTAAAGCCAGCCACAGGCAAGAGTGCAGCAGGATTTATTGTGATAATAAAGATCAACCATTGGTTTACAATCTAAAATTCGTCTGCAGTAGCATTTCCTGGCTACTGTGTAGGTGAAATGTATTAGCTGCCTCTAAGCAAAAGATTGGAGTGAAAGCTTGTCCCATTTAAACTCATCTGAATTCTGAGGTCTTTTTCCATTTAAAGGAGCGAGCTAGTGAGTTGTACGAGCCTATGGTTCCTGGCCCCCAGGAATAGTCTGAGCCTAGGGCCTGGCTCCACAAATGTTTGGGGCCAACTCCATGCACTGCTCCAGTACATCTGCCCTCCCTGCATGCCACCAGTGAGTCTGACAGTCAGCCCTGCCTGCCCCCATCCACCCTTCCTCAGAGCCATGTGTGGAGCGGCAACACAGCACTGCCATAGTGTTTCAATTGGCCCTGGAGTTCCGGCCACTGCCGCTACTTCAATAACAGCGACAGCCACAGGTTTGGGCCCCTCTGAAAGGCAACTATTCCCTTGTCCTGCCCCCTGAAACTCTGGACTCCCTTGACAGTTGCTTTTCTGAACAGCACAAGGCAGTGATGGCAGGGACAGGCTGAGGTGGCTGCTGCATGTGTGGAGGATCATAAACAAGCACTCAGAGAAGAACTACCCACATTAGCACAGGTTCTCTTCACATAGAATGTGTGCAGTAGTCCGAGAGCTGAACATCCAACAAAGCAAACAGATGAGCTTACGTAAATGAAAATCAATAAACTAACAAAGGCCTCTTTCATTCAATTGATCCAAGCCCAGTGGATAATAGAAGCTCAAGAATGTGAATGTTAATGTGGTATAAGTGTAAATTCCATTTATTGGAAATACAATAATCAAAATCAACAGTTACATAAATGCAACTCAGAACATTGTTGATCTTTAAATATTATATGAAAGTTTGAAATAATTTATTGAACAATAAAGCTCTTTTAACTGCCAAATCCCATTGTTATAAATGTTTTAATATGGCTTCTTTTATCATTTTACCACATGATGCAGTTTCAAACAGTATCTTATTATTCTGTATGTACACAGACCCATTGTTTGGTTTATAAACAATACTTGGCCTTATATATTCTTTTAGTATTTTCATAGTAAATTTCTCAGTTTATGTTCATATAAGATGGTTCATAGGAAGAAAGCCTAAGATATAAGTTCTTGTATTAGAGGCCTGGTATGAGGCAGGACCTCCCAACAGAATCTTGCATGAACAGGGCTAATACTGCAGAAATACACTTTGCTAAGAAGTGTGTAATACAGAGTACTTATGTAAACACATCCTGATATTAAGGGGTACACCAGCACATGTCAATATTAAGGATAGTGCAAAAACATTCTCCCAGGAGAACAGAAAGACACTGATCCCCCCATAAAAGATTAAGTCAGGATAACAGTAATATAACTTGTTTATATCAGGGTATAAAGATGTAGCACAGAGGGAGTCTCTTTAGCCAGCCTGTGGAGCAGTGAAAAACCAAAGACTGAACTGTGCCCATGGTCGTGGGCATACATGCCTTAGTATCCTCACAGATTCTATTACTGTGCTCTGTCAGCAGTAAACCTGGCTGTGTTCCTTTGTACCTTAATGAATCTTGTACTCATTGGGCAGTTTGCTAGAGTTAGGTCTGCTGTGTCAAGTGTACGCGCAGAGCTGGGGCAGCAAACAGGAAGAACACCCTCCATCCCCCACACCACCAATATGATTGCTGAACTTCTTTACTACACTGCAGACCCTTTGATGTTGTTCAGTCAGATCTACATAGGCTGAGCATTAAAACTAACAGAGGTCTTGTGGATCTAAAATTATGATCCAGATTTTTACTTTGATTCCAAACAATGCTTTTATTTGGCCACAATTGTGTCTATTTAAAATTGACACAATTTTTCACTTTGATACCAAACACAATTAAATCAGTGTATGAACATCAGAAGTATGGAAATAATAGAGATGAGACTATTTCAAAAGATGGCCACTGTAAAGCGAAATTATCTTCAGAAAATTGAAGTCAGAAGGCGAGTAGGATGTGAAATCAGGATACTAGGCTGGGCACAAGCAACAAGATTACTATGGTGGGAACACTGCAGATGAAGAATGATAGGATACCAAAAAAATAAAATCACGATCACAGCCAGTCAAACTTAGAGGCTGGCCACAGACTAGATAGCAGGACATTTTATTTAGTGACATGACCAGGCTGGGCTCAAACAACGAACAAAGCCATTGACAGGGATGAATGATGCTTAGGGTCCTACCAAAATCATAGTCCATTTTGGTCAATTTCACAGTCGTAGGATTTTTAAAATGGTAAATTTCATGATTTCAAATACTTAAATCTGAGAGTTCATAGTGTTGTAATTGCAGGGATGCTGACCCAAAAAGGAGTTGTGTGAGGTCTCAAGGTTATCGTGTATGGGGGCCAGGCAGGGCTACAATACTGCTTGCCTTGCTTCTTCACTGCTGTTGGTGGTGGCGTGACTTCAGACCTTGGCAGCTGGAGAGCAGTGGCTGCTGGCTGGGAGTCCTGATCTGATGGCAAAGTCACTGCTAGCAGCTGCACAGCAGGAAGGATCATAAGGATTCTTATTTCTGCACTACTGTCTACACAGCTAGTGCCTTCGTCATTAGCTGCCACTCTCTGGGTGCCCAGCACTAAAAGCAGCAGTACAGAAGTGAGGGTGACGTGGGTATTGCCACCCTTACTTCTGTGTTGCTACTGTCGGGATGCTGCCTTCGGAGCTGGGCAGTCAGCCAACATTACAACCACTCCTCTCCACTAGCCCAACTCTAAAGGCAGTACAGAAGTAAGGCTGGCAGTACTCTGACTCTCCTAAAATAATTTCGTGATCCTCATGAAACTCCCTTTTGGGTCAGGATACCCAATCTGAAAAACTCTGGTCTCTCCCTGTGAAATCTGTATAGTATAGATAAAAGCACAAAAAGGGCCAGATTTCATGGTCTGTGGCACATTTTGCATGGCTATGACTTCAGTAGGGACCTAATGATGCTGTATTGCTTCTTAGTTTTGAAAGATGCCCCAGGATGAACAAAAGACTGCATTTCAGATATTGGTTCCCCAAGAGAGGCGAACTGTTGCATTTTAGACCCCCGAATAAGAGCACAGCAGTAAGGAGGCCAGTCTATAAAAATTGTCTCCCGATTTTAGACTCTGATCCAGCTCCCAATTTAAAAAAAAAATTTGGGCCTTAGCTATACAAAAATATTTATATCATTAAGCACCTACACACAATCTTTAAGGTTCAACAGTATAGGATTCTGAATTTCTTCTGAATGGTTTATAGTTTTACAAATCTTTCAAAGAAAGCCACCCCCCACCCATGAATACACAATAAAAGTATCTTACAAAGTGCTTAGCTTAAAAAAGGTTAACTTACATACTAGTCCATGTCTAAGCCACTAGCAAAAGTTTCAAAAGGTCTGAGGGCTTCCGTTTTGCCAAGATATTGGAGGAAGCATAGGAAATGAGACACAATGAACATCTGGGCAAGAACAAAAAGTCTAGCATGAAATCCTGACCAGAATGACCAGGCATTAGAGGCTATGATTTATGCTGCGTGCAACTATATCTCCCCTTCTCCAAAATAAATTCCCTTTTTTTGTTTTTTGCACTTGCTATCTCGTCACCCTAATCCTGACATAAATGAAGTCAATGGCAAAACTGCCATACAATGAGGCGAAGGCTTTACCCTCTATCACAAGTTAACAAATAGAAAGATATTGGGTGAAATCCTAGTCCCATTGCATGGCAGTTTTGCCACTGACTTCATCTGAGTAAAGATTACATTAATCAAAGTTAATCCAAGAATTTTATATACCAATCTTTCCAGATTACAAAGATTTTACACAAAAATTGTATACATCCAAATGTACATTGCTCACAAAATGGTGTTAAATTCTGATAATGGAGCAAACTATGCAGCACAGAGTTCATTTCTATTTTTTTCTAAAATGAATTGCTGAGGAAAGCAAACTCAACAAGTAATGAATCCACCTTTTCTGTCATTTGTTGAATTAAGACACTTGGTGAAATCCTCGGGTGGTTTTAATCAGTACAGCTTCGTTGACTTTATACTAGCTAAGGATCTGACTCAGTGTTTCACTGACAGAAGTACATTTTACAGTTGAAACATTGCCGTCATCTGGAATGATGCACATGAAAATAAAAATATTTCTCATGCAATGGAGATTTGGGGCTTCCTAGTTAACATTTCCCTCTGCCACTGCCAAATAAAAGCACTATTCTTATTTCATTTATAAACACAATTTCTAAATATGAACTGTTTACTCTTATCTTTCCATTCCCAAGAAACTTGTTAAGATGCTTGTGGAATTAAACAGATTTAATTTTCTGATTTTAACTACCTTATACACTTTACCATTTTTTGTAAAGGTTATTATCTCTATGTGGTAAAGGCTACTTTTCTGTTCAGCAAAAATGAAAATGATGATCAAACACATACTGTACAGTTAGCTTATAATGGGACACCAAAACTACTAAAAAAAATGTTGTAAAATGAGCTTGCATTTCATTAACATTTTGTTGATTAGCAATTCCTGAGCCAAAGCCTAAAATGGTGGTAATTAAATCACTGAACTAATACAGGCATTATAAAATTACTGATGTGCACTGAGGACTAAATACCTAGGACACCAACATTCCTATGCAGCTGGAACTGTTAAAATGTTGTAAAGACTGTCAAGGAGCAATAAACATGATTGAATGACTTGTTTGTAGAAACTGTTAAAATACTCTCACCATACTGTGAACAACAAAAAGGGAAAACTGACTTAATTGTCTTCATTATAACCTGAAGACTAGCTACTCAATAAAACACCACATAATGGTATCTTGGAAGTTTCCAGTAAAATGCTGAAATAGCTCCGTTCTGCTTTTAGTTTCCTATTGTTATTTTAAGAAAAGATGTGTTCCGAGTCCAAGCAAACATATTATTGCAATCATTTTGTTTTTGTGCCACTTAGATTTAAACTTAGATTTAATTTAATCCCTGGAACATTTAATCCCTAGAATATGAGTTCTAAATTCCTTATTGTAATACCTTCCCAGAGAACTTTTGTTATCTTTCATTATCTAGCAAATCAGTGGCAACATTTCAGCGCCTAATCTCTAATTCTTTTAAAGTTATATAGCTAGAACCAAGCCCCTTATGTTATTTCTCTAAAAGTATTTGGACACAACTATAGTGAACTGTATTTTCCCAGAAATAATATAAAATGCTTTAGTAGATCACTGTCCTTCAGTCAGTGCCTCTGGAACAGATTCGGGGGTCTGAAAGTTCATCAGACAGCTCTTTTACGTCTTATTGGCTACGTCTACACATGTCCCCTTCTTCATAGGGGGCATGGTAAGCAGGCTCATGGGAGATTACTAATGAAGTGCTGCAATGCACATGCAGCACTTCATTCGGTTAATTGTCTCCTGTGGCAACTTCAAAGTGTCAAACTTTGAAGTGCCGGCATGCCGTGTAGCTGTGGGGGCCATAACTCCCAGGCTCCAGGGGGAGCTCCTTCTCCCCCTGCTGGACAGCCCCAACTGCCAGCCTTTGCCAGCCTTTACACCTGGTCTACAGCGAGAGCATGCCCAGCAGTGCCTCCGGGGTGGGGTCTTTCTATCCAATAGTGCTGGCCCTCATCCCTCTGCTCAGTGTGTGGTTGGTACATCCTGTCACCCCCCTGCTCAGTGTGGGGTTGGTACACCCCATCACAGGTGATGATAAAGATAACTTAGAGTAGCTGGCATCAAACTTTGACTTCCCTGTGCCTCTGCACCAACCATGAGGAACCATTACTTCAGTTTGGTTGACAGGGTAAGCATAGACAAGCACAGCAGAAAGTCAATCAAGTTTTAATGCCATAATATTGGGATTGTACATAATCAGTGCACCAAATTCCTCCTGAAGTCAGAGGGAGTGCAGACAGATGGCAATATATTGCATAACATACCCTATTATCCAGAGATAACAAAAAAGAGCAAAGGGGAACATGACAATAGTATTCACATACATTAAGAGCTATTATTAAAAGGATGCTTGTTCTCCATGCCTACCAAAGGTAGGAGAAGAAATAATCACCTTAGTTCAGAACAAGGGACATTTAAATTGGCTGTTAGGAAAAAGTTTCTAATGATGATGATAGTTAAGAACAGATTATCTAAGGAGGTTTTGGAATCCTGACCCTTGAAGTGTTTTAGTAATAGGTAAGATGAACATCCGCCACAGATGGTGTAGATGTACTTAATCCTACTTTAGACCTCTTGAGATAGTAGGATGAAAAAATGAAGACTAGAATACAAACTACACATCTTCCTTATACGGTATCATTGAAACACAGGGCTGGAAGTACTCTTTCACTTTTACTGCAGGATAATGTCTCAAAGTTTCAAGTCAACATAGTGAAATTAAGTGTAACTTGTTCTCTCTGCATGATAGATAAAATTATATTTTCTTGGTGATAAATTTGGAAGAGCACTATCCTCACAGCCTGAATCCTCTGGCTCTCTTTCAATGGTTACTCCCTAATGAAAAGAGTCCCCTAAATTCTGCTCCACACAAAATGAGGACCTTTCAGTATGATCCCACTGAGGGTAGAAAGTCAATTCCAGATACACTATTCCAGTCACGCCATTAGTGTAGTTAGAATCGATGTATCAGAATCCACTTTCTTACCACCCCGTGTAGATTGGGGCGTTTCAGACTTGTGTTGACATCCCTTATTCCATGCAATAGCATGGAGTACCAGGGTCAACCTCCAAGTCCAGAGAGATCGATTTTGCTGTGTCTTAACATACTCAGCAAAATCAAACTTCAGAAGATTGACCATGATGTGATCGATCGGCCGGTAAGTACAGACTGACCTTCCCTGAACATAAGTAGATTTTATAGTAAGCATTCTGAGAAGAGTGAGACTGAGGAACAAATACAGCACGTTGAATAGTAACAGAGAGGTAGCTATGTCAGTCTGTACTGCAACAAAACAAAACAACAGAAACATAGCACTTTAAAAAATAACAAAATGATTTATTTGGTGATGAGCTTTCGTGGGACAGACCCGCTTGATCTGATGAAGTGTGTCTGTTCCACGAAAGCTCATCACTGAATAAATCATTTTGTTAGTCTTTAAAGTGCTACATTTCTGCTGTTTTGTTTTGTTGAAATACAGCATGTGTGATTCAGAAAGGTAATTTATATAGGGATTAGAAGGAAGTCCCAGTCCGATGAGTTTTCTTGGTGAAATTAATGGCAGTTCATAACACTCCATGTTTCTGTTGCCTTCCTGTTTGTCCCTGCTTTCCTCCGACTAGATACAGAAAAAGCATTTCTGAGCAACAGTATTCATATACATCTATATCTCTACATATGAAACTATCCCCAAGACTGGCCAATATGAAGTCTTTATATCTGGATGTGAAGCATATTTTCATACAAGAATCAAAGATACTATTTGCAATACACTTAATATTTGAGCAAGAATCAACATCTTCATATTCATGATTGAAATTATCATAGAAGTTAAGAGATAACTAACATCAGAGGGGATCAGCCTAGAATTCTTCAAAAGTAAATTTATAGTGCTATACTGTTACAAAACAATTGTCACTAGCATCTTACAAATGAAATACATAAAAGGCTCCATTTTAAAGGGACTGTGCCACTAAGTTATTTAAGCCAATTATATTCCAAAACAGGCTCACATTCAGCAAGTAGGAATTCTACACTTTTTATGTTTAATCACCAATAGCCTTTATGTTAATTGAATGTACTTATATGTCTACTAATGAAAAGAAAGCTGCATATATGGTATAAAAAGGCATCTCTTGACAGTCCCACTATTCAATCTTCATAAAGAAGCTAGCAGTAAATGGAAACAAGCAAAAACAAAAGTAGAAGCTCATCCAGAAAGTCAGGATTCTTACTCCATCCTTATCAGAAGGCTTGTATTTCACTATTACAAATTCCTACTATTATGGTACTACACTTGTTATTGACAACATACTATTTCCTAATTCAACAAAGGTATGAAAAACTTTCTTATGTCTATAAAAATGAAGTCAGTCAGTTCTACAGGGTCTCCAGGGACCTCAGTTGGATTCCCAACCTCATCCCTGGCCCACTGAATGACCTTGGCAAATTACCTTTTCTCCTTGTGTCTCAATACTCTTCGTTGTAAAATGGGGATCACACAATAGATTATTGAAGTGCTTTGAGATGTACTAATAAAAAGTAGTACATAAAAGCTAGACATTATTACTACTACTTTACTTCTATGGAGTTACACTGATTTATATCAGTTCAGGATCTAGCCCTGGTTTTTTTAAGCTGCCATTTGCTCCTGACCATCCAATCTTCAGCTTTTATCTTGATGGTTATGTTAAGGTGACAATTTGTGCAAAGAACAGGTCTGGTGACCCGAAAATATTTCGGAACTAATCTTTAATCAAACTTTTTCAGCACATTTTTAGTGCAGCAGAATGGAAATTTTGCAGTTGCTTCATTTAAAACTTGAGGAATTTACTGAATGTGAAAATTAACAGTAAAATCAAAGTAGCACCCAGTGTTGTTATAATATTAAACTCCTCACCCATGGAAGCATGGGAGGCAATTTGGGATTGGGATAAACACTGTTGCTGGATGTGTCTTCTAAAATGATAAACAATGAAACAGTTAGCAGAATTGTCATTTAAAGGGTCATGTTTAGGCAATGAGATTGCATAACACATCTCTGAGAACGAGAGCTGCAAGGCTGCCTGCAACCTCAGAAACACAACAGAGTACATGTTAACTTTTGGGTCACATTGTCAAGACTTCCTTCGCAATCACCACCAGGTGTCATCCCCTTTTAAAAATGTATTTAATGTAATGAAAACAGACTCTGGATAATAATTCTGTGGGACAATCTGGATTCTTCAAGTTCTATAGCTTTGAAGTCTCAGAGGATGCTGGAACCGCTCTCTGTAGTGCTCTATAATCTGTACTGGCCCCATGGTGGTAGAGAACTATATATATGAGAAAGTTCATTCATTTGGATCAGTGCAAGTAGTGAGGAGAAAAGCACATTAGACGGAGTATTAAAATGTACAGAATTTTTCAAAACTTTACTTTTATCATTGTTGGTTGTTTACTTTTGCAATGCATTCCACATGGAAAACTAAGCTAGTTTGTTCTGCTTCTGTTTCTAATCAGCTCCACTGTCAGAGTCATGTTTTAGCACAGATCTTCAAGGGCTGGGTGGTAAGCGCTACAGAAAAATGGCAGAATCAAAAGAGAACATTGTTTTTACTGAAGTATCATTAAACAGATTGTGTCGATTTTTTAAAACAAGATTTTTGTTTTTTAAAAAGTTTAAATCTGAATCTCAATTAACCTGATTTATAGAATCTCTAAGCACAGAAAAATTGTATATTAAATTTGAAGAAAAATAGTCTCACAAATCAAGCTAAAGGGAAACTAGAACACTGGCATAGCCACCTCTAGATTAATAGGAATGAAGTAATTTAATGCACAAAGCAAGTCAATTAAAACAGTCTATAACTTAATAATTGACCTGCTTTTTCAGTTTAACCTAAAATGATGAAGTAAATATTGACAGATGTTCACAGGAGCATAGGGGATGGAAAGATTAATAGCACTGTACTGCATATAGGCAAACAGTTAATTTACAATTTTCCTTTCCCTTAACCTATACCTTGGGTTTTATAAGGGGGATTTATCTCAAAGTAAATTTGTTGTTAACATAGGGCCATAGATGTGCTTTAGGATGCATAGATAATGAAGACAAAATGGTGAAATCCCAGTTCCACTGACATCAATGGCAAAACAGCTGATTTCAACAGAACGAGTATTTCACTTGTGGTTCCTGTCCCAAGGAGCTTGTACTGTAACACCCAGTTTTGCAAACACTATGAATGTGCTTAACTATATGCACTTCTTAATAATAAAGTCAACTAGATTCAGAAGCTTTAGCAAATAAGGGTGAATGTATACAGTAAAACTGATGAGGATGGGATTCCACACAGAGACATCAATGCAGTCAATCACAGGGTGGGGGGCTCCTGTATTTACCGATATTTTTATAAACTGGTGTTTCAAAACAAACCTGTATCAAATTCCTGCTGCTAACCTAGAATCATAAAATCATAGAATCATAGAAGAGTAGGACTGGAAGGGACCTCAAGAGGCCATCAAGTCCAGCCCCCTGCCCTCATGGCAGGACCAAGCACTTTCTAGACCATCCCTGAAAGCCATCTATCTAACCTCCTCTTAAATATCTCCAGTGATGGAGATTCTACCACCTCCCTTGGCAATTTGTTCCAGTGTTTGATCACCCTGACAGTTAGGAACTTTTTCCAATGTCCAACCTGAACCTCCCCTGCTGCAATTTAAGTCCATTGCCTCTTGTTCTATCCTCAGAGGCAAGGAAGAACAAGTTCCCTCCCTCTGCCTTATGACACCCTTTTAGATACCTGAAAACTGCTATCATGTCCCCCGTCAATCTTTTCTTTTCCAAACTAAACAAGACCAATTCTTTCAGCCTTTCTTCATAGATCATGTTCTCTAGACCTTTGATCATTCTCGTTGCTCTCCTCTGGACCCTCTCCAATTCCTCCACATCCTTCCTGAACTGCGGTGCCCAGAACTGGACACAATACTCCAGCTGAGGCCTAACCAGCGCAGAGTACAGCGGAAGAATGACTCCTCGTGTCTTGTTCACAACACACCTGTTAATGCATCCTAGAATCATGTTTGCTTTTTTTGCAACAGCATCACACTGTTGACTCATATTTAACTTGTGGTCCACTATAGCCCCTAGAGCCCCTTCTGCTGTACTCATTCCTAGGCAGTCCTTTCCCATTCTGTATGTGTGATACTGATTGTTCCTTCCTAAGTGGAGCACTTTGCATTTGTCCTTATTAAACTTCATCCTGTTTACCTCAGCCCATTTCTCCAGTTTATCCAGATCCTTCTGAATTATGACCCTGTCCTCCAAAGAAGTTGCAACCCCTCCCAGCTTGGTATCATCTGCAAACTTAATAAGTGTACTTTCTATGTCAATATCTAAATCGTTAATGAAGATATTGAACAGAACCGGTCCAAAAACAGACCCCTGCGGAACCCCACTAGTTATACTTTTCCAGCAGGATTGATAACCATTAATAACTACTCTCTGGGTACGGTTATCCAGCCAGTTGTTCACCCACCTTATAGAAGCCCCATCTAAGTTGTATTTGCATAGTTTATTGATGAGTATATTATGTGAGACCGTGTCAAATGCTTTGCTGAAGTCTAGGTATACCACATTCACCGTTTCTCCCTTATCCACAAGGCTCATTATTCTAGCAAAGAAAGCTATTAGATTGGTTTGACATGATCTGTTTTTAACAAAACCATGCTGGCTGTTCCCTATCACCTTACCACCTTCCAAATGCTTGCAGATGATTTCTTTCATTACCTGCTCCATTATCTTTCCTGGCACAGAAGTTAAGCTGACTGGCCTGTAGTTTCCTGGGTTATTCTTGTTCCCCTTTTTATAAATGGGTACTATATTTGCCCTTTTCCAGTCTTCTGGAATCTCTCCCGTCTCCCACGATTTTCCAAAAATGATTGCTAAAGGCTCAGATACCTCTTCTATCAGCTCCTTGAGGATTCTAGGATGCATTTCATCAGGCCCTGGTAATCTGCAGACATCTAATTTTTCTAAGTAAATTTTAATTTGTTCTTTTCTTATTTCAACTTCTAAACTGAACGAATAGGCTTAGAGAAGTAAAAAATGGTTGTATGCAATGTAAGATATAAAAAGCAAACATAAAAACAATCAAATCAAGTAGAAATAGCCATTCTGAGAAATATTCAAGGAGATGAAGGAACTTTATATCAATACAAGCAACAACTGAACAACAAGCGGTCTTGTGGCAGCTTACAGATTTACAAATTTATTAGGTCATGAGTTTTGTTCGTAAAACCCACTTTTTCCATGAAAGAGCATGACACAATGGCTACGTCTACACTAGCACACTGCACTGAAGTAGCCTATTTCAACGTAAGAACATCAAACTAGGCTACTTCGATGCGTATTGTCTACACATCCTCCAGGGCTGGTGCCATCGACGTTCAATGTCAAAGTAGCGACGGAGAACATCACAAGGAGCTGCTCCGGAAGGAAATGCGGAGTGTCCACACACACAAGCACTCCCTGTCAAAATGAGGTGCCAGCAAAGCCCCAAGCCATTCCTTTAAAGAGCCCCTCCCAGACACACTTGCCCTGCACAGCACGAGATCCACAGAGCTGTCAACCGGTTGCAGACCCCGTGCACGCAGCATGGACTCCCAGCTGCAGCAGCAGCCAGAAGCCCTGGGCTAAGGGCTGCTGCACGTGGTGACCATAGAGCCCCGCAGGGGCTGGACGGAGTGTCTCTCAACCCCTCAGCTGATGGCCGCCATGGAGGACCCCGCTATTTCAACCTAGTGGGACGTGGATCATCTACATGCCCTATTTCAATGTTGAACGTCGAAGTAGGGCACTATTTGCATCTTCGGATAGGCATAGTGATTTCGACATCTCGTCGCCTAATGTCAATTTCAACACCAAAATAGCTCGCGACACATGTAGACGCAACATGTACTATTTCGACGTTGTACCAGCTACTTCAAAGTAGCTGGCTAGTGCAGACGCAGCCACTAAGTTTGTTACTCTCTAAGGTGCCACAGGACTGCTTGATGTTTTTGAAGTTACAGAGTATCACAGCTACCCCCAAACATTTAAACAGAATATTGGCAGAATACAATTCATCTGATACTGACAGCTGGAACTTTCCTAGTCCAAAATGTTAATTATTTTACAATCAAAATATTAAGATGTATCTAACACCCATACTTAAAGCAGACTCATTTGGAGAACTCTGGCATTTCATTCATCATCTCCCCAACAGATAAGTCAGAGTGCTGTTCAAATGTTCATAGAGGTTAGCGACATTTTATCACATTTCCATCTGGCAATTCACATCACTGATTCAGCATTAAATATCTCTCATGCTTAATTCTTGATAGAAGTGCAATGAATGAGCCTGGCATTCTCTAGGGGTATGGATGGCTCTTTGAGGTTTAGGAAAAGAAATAGAATTCCCCACAGATGCTGACACCATCACACAAAATGATTGATGCTCCATCAGTGACCTAACAAGACGACACAAGGAATAAATTTCTCTATCATCTACAAGAGGACACAAAACTATAAGGCCTTCTTGTCTCTGTTTGAATGTGACATACAAACAAGTTCTCATCAATAGGAAAATATTTTAATCAGGAGACATTCTTAATCCAGATGTGGTAGGCAACATTTTGTGCATGTTCTGAACATGTTGATTTATAGCTTATTTTCTGAAGGAGTGTTAATATTACCTAAAGTGATTTCAGGTCATGTTTAGACTGAGGTGTACATCTTAAATCAATTAGCTAGGTATTGATATATTTTGTGCAGTTTGTTGCAGTCACATTCTCATGAACTGACTTAATTAGTAATTCACAGTAAAAAAAATTCTTCACTGACATTTTAATGTTCAATCATAAAAAAGTGTTGATTGAAAACATGGTCATAGATGATAGCAATTTAATGTGAAATAAAATAAAGTTACAGTCTGGAGACTTAAAAAAAAGACCTAGTCATGTTAGTAGTATATTCAAAAAAATATACAATGTATTTGTCAGATTCTACACGAGTAGAACTTCAGGCTGCAGAGCTGGGATCAGCTAACATCCCGACACGGCTACTACAAAGCCACACTGAAGAATACCCAAGGACTGCTGGGGAGATTAGGCATTGCAGAAAACACAACCAAAAAGGTCTAAAGTGGCAGCACCCTTTTGCCTTCTCATTAGTCTTGATCCAAGAAGTGGTCTGTGCAATCATACAGATTTCTGACTTTCTACCTCTCCAAACCTCATCTTGGGTTCTGATCTCTGGTCTGGTCTCTGATCCTTGCTTCACTATGACCCTAACTGTAGCCTTTTGATCCTGGGTCTGTTCCTTGTCTTTCATCCAGGATTTTCAAGTTCTTAGCATACAGATATTTAAGCCTCAATACCCCTTTTCAATAGGTGGCCGTATATCCATTTTACAGACCAGTTAATGGAGGAAGAGCAAGGCAAAGTCACAACTGGGATTAGATTCCAGGAATTCCCATTTACAGATACCAATGGTTAGGGGAAATTGGAGACTAAATGAAAAGCAGCTAGCTCAAGTTAAAACTTAATAAGACTAAGGTGATGCTAATAGGAAAGGGAAAACAGTCAAGAGTCATTTTTTTCAGTTTCTCTTGTGGGCTTTGCTCTCTGATAGTACAATTACTTCACAGTTTTCATGTCTTAGTCTCTTGGACTCAACTCTGCTCCTGGGTTTCCACCTAGCTAAAGTGCCCCAACACACTCTTTCACCTTACTTCTGAAAAATCTGCGCCCTTGCCCACATGAGACACACATGGCCACACCTTAGTCAATTCCTGACTTGACCACTGCAAAAGGTCTCCCTAAGATTCACCACAATGGAAGATCAAACTGACCTATCACAATATCTTGACAGTTAAATGAGATGGGCTGCAGAAGCACACTTGTTCTGCATACATTACACTGGTTCCCAACACAATTCCAAATCTAGTTCAAGGTTAAGAACAGAAAATCATCTTTAATTTTCTTACTATTCCTTGAAGCTATTCAAAGTATGCCCATGCTGCTTATATTAAGCCTTCTGTATTTTTAGAGTATATTTTCCATATCCAAATCCTTTTGCCAATGTCACCCCAAATCCTTGTCAGATCCCTCCATCTCTCTCCCTCTCTCTCATATCACCCCTGGTATAAATCCTCCTGAGGTTTTACTTCCTCATTTAGAAGTGGAAAGGACTTTTTCAGATTCCAGCAACTCATTCTTTAGCCATTGGGATGGTTCCTGTGGGGTGGCAGATGAGCTTCCCAATTTCTTAAGGCGAACATGCTCCCACAGCACTTCTAGATCCTGCCATCCCAGGATGGTAGCAGAATGTAAGTCTCCCTCAGGTCAGTACCATCACGGGTACAAGGGCTAACAGCCAAATTTTGTCTACAAAAGTCGACAAAACAAAAGTTACCAGAGGGCACTTGCTCCCCCTGTCAACAGATCCTGTCCACATTGGGGGCACCGTCATTTACAGTGTGAGCAATGCACTGTGGGCATGTATCCCACAGTGCTGTGTTGTGAGAAGGCAGAGCTGATCCCTGTGCATTTTGAGATTCCCTCTGCGTTCTCCCACAACATTCTCATGAGCAGCTCTGTGAGCTCTCTCTGCTTAGGAATGTCAAGCCAGCAATCAGTCCTTCTC
The DNA here is from genome assembly GCF_033958435.1 of Carettochelys insculpta. Lineage (NCBI taxonomy): Eukaryota > Metazoa > Chordata > Testudines > Carettochelyidae > Carettochelys > Carettochelys insculpta. The sequence goes on along the minus strand of NC_134146.1, from coordinate 31,173,941 downwards.
CCCCTGCAATAGCAGTCTGCCTGGGCTGAAGAGCACAGCAGTGATTTGTTTTTTGTTTCTAAATTGGAGCAACTCACTCAGCTGCCAGATACTTCCCAGAGCTTTGAAAGGGGAGGGGTGCAAGCCTGCAGGGCAGCGGAGATCAAAACACTCAGCAAAGCCATCAGGGCAAGCACTGTGGGATACTGGCGGAGGCCAGTTCTATCAACAAAACAAACAGTAGCTCTTTGTCAATAATAAAGGGAAGGGGAAAAAAATTCTCCTAATGGGGGAAGGTTTTATTTGTCACCAAAAACGGGAGTTTCTTGGGACAAAAGTCACACTGAAGTGTAAATGCTCTCACTGTTTTGTGGTCAAAAGGCACTTGTTGGCAACAAAACTTGATAGCATAGACATACATACAAATCAAAGAACTTAGTCATTTCTAAACGGAGTATTGCTTTAAAAACACAAGTAACTTTTAAATGTGACTAGGAGATGGTAAAGGGGCTGTATCTTGAGGAAGAGACTATTACCTTCACATAGCAATTCTTACATCATGGGTGCATCTACACTTGCATTCCTCTTTCGAGAGAGGTATGCAAACGAGGGAAATCAAAAATGCAAACGAGGTTCATATTTGGCACCTCATTTGCATGTTCTTATTTCAGAAGCACTTCTTTCAAAAGAAGAAAACCAGTGTAGACAATGCTCTTTCGAAAGTAAACCCCAGCTTTGAAAGAATCCTTCTTCCCTTTATTTAATGGGAAGAAGGAATCTTTCAAAGATGGGGTTTATTTTCAAAAGAGCAGCGTCTACACTGGTTTTCTTCTTTCTAAAGAAGCTCTTTTGAAATAAGAACATGCAAATGAGGTGCAAATATGCAAATACACACCCCATTTGCTTTTTTAATTTCCCTCATTTTCGTACCTCTTTTGAAAGAGAAATGAAGTGTAGACGTACCCCATGAGAATGGGTAAAGTGGTACTATTGATCCTGCAAGGGATACAGAAGACAGTCCATTCATATCCACACATGCAATTTATAGGCCATTTTATAATGAACCTTTGAGAGAGTGTGTGGTGCATTCTCATCAGAATAATGAAACGAATTTGAGGGGAGAGTCACACATTCTACCCTTCTTTCTTTAACTTACCATTATTAGCTCTCAATGCGCAAATAAATTTCATGGTAGCAGAGAATAGTGCCAGTAAATTTATTTATGCCATTTATATGATAAACAACAAGCTAGTAATATATTTGAACAGGATCTAAATATCATATTCTTACTTGTGAAAGTTATGTAACAAGAAACACAGTAAATAAAGTAATATTTGGACAGAAAGATAAAATGTTGCTCATTTTCATCATCATCAGAAAAAGAACGATTTACTTTGCTGACTTCCATTTCTTATTCTATTGTCAGATAAAAGAGCAGCCAGACACATAATCCTTTCAAGTGAAAGATGGCAGGTTTATGCAAATGCATTTAATTAGGGTCCAGTGTGCCTTCCTTTATATTATTCATGGTAAGCATAATTTGCAGCTCTCATATTGTTGGATTTTTCCATTAATTGTTAATGAATCAGACAGATCTCTTGGGGACAGGGAGAGATGTTGTTTTCTCATTTTTTAGATCAAGTGTATTGTAATAATCCCTCATTATTACTTATTTGACAAGAAGATTATTGATTTATATAATTTAAGGTTTCAAATAAAGATCTTAGCAAAATTATGAGACTAACTTTAATGTATGTTCTCCATCTAGATAAAAGTAATAATCCCAAAAGAAAGCCAAGAAATATGAAACCGCAAGATAGATGACCATAGCAATGAAAAGTTGTTTTAACACCCATATGTGCTAAAATACTTTTTCAATTTCTAACAGACAAATATATTCTGGTCCTGCAGGAATGATCTCCTGAACTCCCCTATAGTACACCTCTTTCCATGGTAATTCAGTTTCACGCTATAGAAGGGAGCTGACATTAGTTTATAGGTGATCTTTTTTGAATTAAAATATTTTAAATCTTTTGAGTAATTCAAAATGTAGTTTCTTTTTCCCTATACAAGTTTTTATCAATTCGCTGAAGTGTGGTGTTGACTCATTCATTCAGAGGGCTAAATTGTAGTTCACAGGCATACAGCTCAGCAGAACTTGGTAGATAAACTGCACCAGACCAGGAGCAGCCCCATGAAGCATTCTGACAGACATACTGTGAATTTTAATTTTCTCCGAGACTGCCAAACGCAAATACTCTTCTTTAACATTAAGTGAACAGAATCACTGAGGTGTTGCTGGCATGCTCATTTAAAAGAGGACACAAATACAATGTCTAAGTACACTGGGTAACTTGCTCCTTCAAAAAAAAAGTTACCTCTGGACTTGGCCTGCTGAGCCTAGGAACTTACAAGACCTCTGTACCAGAATTTTTGGCTAGGTTGAAAAAGCTCTTTCCAGTCACATGTGTAGGTTTGTAAATTTGCCACTCTCCTCCACAGCATTTATTTAAATAGTAAACCAAAACAATCACAAGCATCCTCTCAGCCTTCATTTTGAGTGCAACACTTTTTGAGAGTATAATGCTTCTTCCGGACATTCATGTTTTATTCATATCAAGCATGTTCACATGGGTTACTTGGCATCATTCTCATTATTTTACAAGGCAGTCTTATGTTCATGTCCCAGACAGAACGCTGGCATAACTGCCATAAGAATTCTCTACACAGAGCAAAGGAAAAAAAAATCCTGTTACTATGATGATAAAAATATACTGATGCCACCTGCATGCACACAATTGAAAAACAGCCAACAGAGAAACATCACAGCATTCTAGATTGTAGAAAATCACCATCAACATAGAACATAAAAAATCCCACAGCATTTTTGGGGATTGGGAGGAACCAGAGTATGATGCCAGTCTCCTAGCCCACGTCACTCTGACTAAAATATTTGAAATCCTTGCGATGTATATTACCACTGCTAAGCACAGATGTATTTTTCATTTGCCTCTTAGTGTACTTCAGCACTGAACTCATTTTGAAGATTGCTTTAACACACTTGATATTTGAAAGCATTAGATACAGTGGCTTCCATTATGACCATTGCAATTTTTCCCAATTCACATGTAAGGGTGTGTCTAGATGGCAGGGTTTTTGTCAGCGGAAGTTCATATTGGAAGATATCTTGCATCAAAACTTCTGCCAACAGAGCACGGCCAGACAGCTCGGCTGCTCTCTCAACAAAACTGCCACCTGGAACAACGTCAGCTGGGTTGCAGGTCCCCAGTTCCTTCCAGAGCACTGCAAAGACAGGCACTTAAAGGGATCCTTCCAGGCAGCTATTTCCTGACCCTGCTGCAGGCTTGCCTATGCCTGACGGACAGCAGAGCTCTCACTCTGCCCACTGTGCTTGTCCTGTATTTGGAGCAACACAAGCAGTTCCTGGGTGCCTTGCCTCTGGAGCTGCCCCGGGCTTGCGATGGCCCCACACGGACATGCTGTGGCTGGAGCTGAACTTTCTGGCATCTGTCTTCCTGTTCCTCAATGAGTGTGAGCCCAAGAGCACCTTCGGGGATGGTGCCCCGCCTGCAAGACTTGCACAGCTGCATGCGTATACACACACACACACACACACACACACACTGCACAGGTGGCTCTGGAGGCACAACACCGTTCAGACTGGTGAGATTGGCTAGTCGTAGAACAGTAGGAATACCAGCAGTAGCTGTAAAACTTCCACATGTGGAAGGATATCTTCTTGTAGCTCTGTGCCAGGCTCACCCCTGTCCTCTGGAGACACGATACCCAGCTGTGGCCCACCTTCTCCATGGAGGGTCTCAATCGCCCTCTGGAAGCTTGCCACTCCCAACAGTTGGTGCACAACTCCACTGTCAGGGCCCTCTCACGGAAGTAACACACTCCCTGGCAGCAATTCCTGCCCGGGGTGGGACAAGTGTGTCCTGCTAAAGGAGGACCACTGGAAATCAGGGTTAAGGGTGTGTGAGGGAGAAACCCCATCCTCAGGGAACCATGCCACCCAACCCTCACACAGCCCTGCTGTCAGGGGTGGGTGGGGGGACCAAAGGGGGAATCTCCCAGAAAGCTTGATGGGGGAATGGATAGGAAAGGGACAGGGACGGGGACCCTGCCGCCCAAGGGCTCAGATACTTCCTCCCTCAGTCCCTGTTGTGTGTGTTTGGTGAATTTCCTCTGCAGGTCATGAGGGTCATCAACTTGATTCTCTGCTGTGGAAGATCATCCACCTGGGGCACCCCCAGCGGGTCATGGCCAGATTTGCTGCCCTGGGGTTCCAAACTGCACCAGGGCTCTCAATGGGACCCACATCCCAATCCATGCCACAGAGCATAGTACAGCCAAGTACATCAACCAGAAGGGCTACTTTTGCGTGTTGCTGCAGTCCCTGGTCAACTACCAACCTCTTCACAGACATTTACATCGGGTGGTGGGCCAACACGATGCCCACGTGTTCCACAACTTCAGCCTGTACCAGAGGTGGGCACATTCATCCTCTGCTGTGAGCTGGCCATTGGGGCAATGTAGATGCCAGTCTGCATCGTAGGAGATGCAGCCTACCCCCTCATGCCATGGCTCATGAAGTACTATACCAGCCAGTTGGGAACTATTCAATGCCCACCTCAAGGCAGGGTTTAGGTGCCTGCTCAGCCACCTTGATGTGGGAGACTGCATCATCCACCAGGCTGTGGGCGCTTGTGTCCTGCACAATATTGTAGAGAGGAAGGGGGAGGCCTTCCCCTCAGGGTGGGCAGCAGACACCAGCTGTAAGGGGCATGCCTGTGAGTAGACAGGCTCAGCCACCATCCACCAGGCCTATCAGGATGGGCTGTGGATCCAGGAGGCTGTTGGGGACAGCTTCTCCTGAGGACCCCAGTAACACTCCAAGGGCCCCCCAGCAGGGGCCTCGGACCCACAGACCTATGCCATCCCCACCATGACCCCTCCCTTTGCCCTCTCGCCCTTCCCCGACCCTCGCACAATAATGATGGATGCACATGTGGTGAACAATTAAGGAGGTTTTATTGAACAAAAAAAAAATCTGTGCAAAACAAAAGCAGTGCAATTCAATACTATTTACATGAAACGTAAGTGTACAAAACAAATACAGGGCAGTTCCAAACTATTTACAAGAAGTGATGTGCAACCACAACTATTTACAGTGGCGTTGGGGTGCTTTCAACAGGGTTTGGGGGGGCTCAGAACATGGGGGTTGGGGACTGAAACTCTGAGGTGGAGCATGACCCTGAGTGGAGTTGTCTTCAAGATCCCTCCTGCCATGGGTTCAGGGCCCCTGCTGGGGTTGAGACCGGGACCAGGGGGAGGTATGGACAGGGAAGGGCTGCAGCAGGGTCTGGGTGGGTGGGTGAGGGTCAGGCCATCACCCCCTGGGGCAGGTGGGAGTCCAGGGTGCCATGCAGAAGGGCAGGCAGGTGCAGGGCGGAAGGGCAGATGCAGGTGGCTAGGACAGCATGTCCTGCCAGATGTTGGTGACAGCTTCACAACAGGACATTAACTGGGCCCAGGCCCACAACCATCACTCCCCACCGAGCTGACGGTGGCGCTTCATGGTGGTGTGGATGTCCCGCAGCAGCATGTCATGTTGCTGCATCAGGTGTTCATAGAGCCGCCAATGACTCTTCTAAATGTGGGGGCAGCCTGGTGGCATTGTGGGGGTGGCCTGCACTTTGGCCAGTGTAAATCCAGCTATAAAGACAAGGAGGAGAGTGAGAGTCATTCATACCACTCTGCCCGAGGCCACAGCTCCCACCGTGAGCAGCAACCAACACCACTCAGGCCAAGGGACAGAGACATCCTGGGATCAAAGCCATGTACAGCGGGCCCTGCTGCATGGGGGTTCTGTGAGGTCTCTGGGACCATGCTGATCACTGCACCTCCACTCGATGGGCTAGTGGCCAAGGGATGAGTGTGCACACAGGGGTCCCCTCAGAGGTGGCAGGTCAGCCAGTAGCAGACTAGTCCTCCCCGGGGCTCACTCACACACCTGTGCTTTCAGTGCTGCCGTCAGGTGCTGCCTCCTGCCTGTGGGCCAGGTGCCACACTCAAGCCCTTGTGGCTAGCCCTCTTCCATCCATGGCAGGTGCTGGGAGGGATTCCCCTCTCCTGGGGCCTGAGGCTCATTCAGCCTCCTGCGAGCCTGGCAGCAGGATGCTGTCCCTGGGGCTGTCTGCTGGGTCCAGGTGGCGCAAACTACTGCTGCACATAGTTTCACTTGCTGGAACTGCAGTGCGAGGTTCCGCTCAGGCTGGCCAAATGATGCTCACAGCACGCCCCATTTGCACCCACCTCCTACACCCGAGCACGTGTGACACACGGGGTACTCACCGGAGGGACCTTTGGGGAGCTTGAAGGATGCATGGGATGTGGCCTGGTTGCCAGGAACCGCGTCCAGCACCAGGACCAGGCTGCTGGCCTTGGAGTCCAGCTCCCGGGGGGGGTTGGGCCTCTGCTGCTTCCTCCTCCTGCTGCTCCGGGGGCTCCTGATTGGCTGGGGAGGCCTCAAGACCCATATCAAGGATCAGGCAAGGGGGTTAGGTGTCCCCCCAAGATGCTGTTAAACTCCCTGTAATAGGGACAGGAAGGGGGTTCTGCTCCCAAGTGTCCCACAGTGTCCTGCGCCTGCACACACCCTTTCCACAACTCCTTTACTCTGGCCCGCACCTTTCCAAGACCGCAACACAGGTGGCTGTTTGGCCAGGGCTGCGACCATGCTTCTGTAGATTTCAGCATTTCAGCACCTGGCATGGGGATCTTGGAGGGTTTCCTCCTTGGCCCAGCAATCCAGGAGGGCCTTGATCTCTGGGCTGGACCAGGAAGGGGCCCGCCTCCAGGAGGTGCAGGGAGGGTTCTGGGAATCCTGAGGCTGCTCCCTCGAGGGCCCTAGGGGATCTTGGGCTCCCGGGCTCCCTTGCACTCAGCCATATGGGCAACACCCTTGGAAAGAGGTCGCAAAGCCCTGCAGTGTAGACATAGCCTCAATGGCAATTATACGTGTTTGAATGACAACTGCTGTAAAAATCATTCTGTTTTTCACCTGGCAAAATACTTAGTTAAAAACTTCAGCCAACTTCTTGTCTCCTGTTTACAAGCATTAGCTAGATTTTCATTGCACAAACGTGCCTTTACCTCAAACTTTAGTGGAAAATGGTTAACACTTTAATACCACAACCCCCCAAATCTTTCTAGATTACAAACAAGAAGAGCTTTATTAAAAACATTTCAAGTAAGTAATCATCATACACAACAATGCAAATATTAACCCCTTTAAAATAATATACGGTTGCTTTAAGTGAATATATAATATTCTGAATGCTTTTCAGTTCTTTCATTTGATATTAGTTCTCCACTGAAGCTTTCGGGTCGGCTGTCAGATCAAATCACTTAAGGAAGACTCTCAGAAGGCCCTTATCATGCAAACAGGAATAATCTGCTTTACCTCCTTTTAGCTCCGGTGGCTGTATATATCCCTTCAGAACACTACGCTTCACTAAACCTGGTTCTTATGGAAATTGAGTCAGATTATAGAAAATTGTTTCTCTGGCAAAATCTCGGAGGATTCAAATTAAGTACTTATAAACCAGCAAAGAATTCCTTATATTTGATGCTGTTTTCTCCAACTAGTAATGTTTTTATGTTTAGTGAAAACTGTACTGAGTTTCTTTTAAAAGTTAATATTTCTGAGAAGATAAATGCAATCTTTGAGTGAATATAATTAAATGATAACTCAAGAGAGCTCCCTGTTTATGAAACAATGAGTATGCCTTCCTCTAAATAAAATGAGGCTGGTGGTTAGGTCACTTATCTGGAACATGGAAGACCTAGGTTAAATTTCCTGCTCTAATTCAGGAGTCTTGCCCTGACCACTGAACTATTAGCTGTTCTGTGGAACCTCTCTCTTTCTCTGTTTTTCATGAAAATATTGAAAGTATCTTGTTTACATTTCATTGTGAAAATAAAAACATTCAAAAAGACAAATTCTTGTTTTCTGACTCTCCTACACTCAAATTATACTGAAGTGTCATCCTCTCTCTCATGTGATCTGAGTAGCTACTCCCTACCCAAATGCCAACAACAAACATGACCACAGCAGTTTATAACTTCTTCTCCAACCTAACTAACTGTGGATCATTATTACCCAGCCTTACATTCTCCTTGAGCAACACTTAGCTTTGTTCCTCTAAGCACACTCAAGCAAGCTTCCTGTTTAAATGAAATGCCATTTAATATTTTGGATTAGGTATGATGAAAGTTGTTCAGGAGGCTTCAAAAGTGAAGGTTGCTATATATGCTGTGAGCATGTTTATTGGAAGTTTTGAAGATGTGGCCTCTCGAGTGGAAAAACATAATGTAGCCAATCACAGCAGAGAGTTGCATTACTAATTATACATTCACTGAGCAATAGCAAGTGATTATGCTTATTCGGGCCATTTTAAGTCTGTTCAGGAATAGGAATATTCACGCTCTTATGGCTGAGAAATAAACAGAGTGAAATTCTTTCCCAACTGAAGTCAGTAAGAGTTTTGCCACTGTTGTCAGGAGGCCAGAATTTTATTCATAATCCATTTGCAAATCAGAATTTGCCCTATCCCCAGCTAGCAGTCATGGGATTGCATAACAAAATTATTTTAATTCATTTGGTCAATTCATTATTTTTAATTAAAAATAAAAATGTATGTGTGTGTGTGCATGCATGAAGACATGACAAACAGCTTCATTTGTAGAAGGGGAAATGCATAGGAAATCACAGCCTTTATAAAGAGTTCATGTTAACATGGTATAGATGAGGAAATGGTAAAGTAGCATGCCATATTTAATACAAAACACAATAGATCACCCTTTGATATCAATGCCTTACATCTAACAGTCTAGTACAAGAAGAGCAATAATGAATGTCCAGAAACAGAAAGAAAATATTTCACATCTGAATGTTACAATGAATTTAAAAGGTACTGCCATTCGGCTGTGCTAAAAACATCTTAGCAATGGTTTAAGAGAATGGATCTGATTTTACAAGGGTTTATTGCTTTCCCAAAAAGCAACTATTGATCAAAAGTGTTTTAAATAAGTTCAGCTTTAACAACTGTGATGTTAACATCAGTGGAGAAGGCTGGAACACATCATTTTGATGAAAAGCCAACATTCCACTGGTTCAGTGTGACTACTGTATGCCTTGTGTCTTTCTTGCTAGACTTCTAGTCTATTTACAAGTTCTATGAACACTGATTCCTCCAGATGAGAATTCAAAACCTGGAGCTAGTCTGCAGGGAAATACTAGATCCTAGTAAGAAAGTGGCATATGGGTATGATGTTCTGAGGTGCAATCTGAGCAGAGCGGCCGCCTGCCAGCACACTCCAGTCACACTGTGGGTTGGTTACTACTTTATAGGCGACCCATTTCCCCAGTAAAACCCCACACTTCCAGCCCTAAATTTCCAACTAAACAATGTAGTCTGCACGGTCTAGATCTTTCTGGGGACAGTCCAAATGTTTTAGATCTGTTGCCTCTCTCTAAGAGAAAAATATTCATACAAAATATAAATGGAGTTGCCCAAGCAAGTCAGTTTGGATGCAATACTGGATTAGTCTGATTAAAGAAGAAAATTTTATTTAACTGCAAAAGGGAGAGATTTTAATTGACTGCAAATGTAAGCCATTAAAGATAGAATAGTTACAAGAAAAAGGATGGTAAATGCTTTGTGCTGCTAAATTTTAAACTAGACCTTGTCCAAGATAATGACACTTGGTTGATGACATTTGATTACAGGCACCAGCTTGTCCTTTACCTTTGAGGATCCAGTTTATCAATTCCCCAGACTCTTCTGGTAACCATGTTTCATTCATTTCTTGTTATGCTGATAACATTACACTTAATATAGCTGCACATATTTCACCAGGATAGTGATTGGTGAGTTGTTAGTTTTCAGATGATACCTCAATGAGGCATATTTGGTAAAAAGGTCATCACAATATTGTGTAGAATGTGAACACAGGAGTGCTTTCAGTCACAAGGGGTTGGCATTTATTTAGGCTTAAAGGGCAGGCTGTCTCAAGGAAGGACTACAGACAAGCTAACAAAATTCTAAACTAATAAGCAGGAGATATATTTCCCCACCACTTTAATCCATCTGTCTCCTAACCATATGTCAGATGAGTTTTGTATTATATACCAAGTGGTTCATATTTCTGAGTCCCCCTGCTCCATTACACAAGGCTCAAAACTTTTTTTCATAAAACTTATCTTTCAATAGATCTCATGCTTAATTATCCAGTTATAACCTGTTACTGAGAATCAGTAAGCTACAGCCTATTGATAGAACAGTTCATCTCCTGTATGGAAATATGGTTTTTGTACCATAATAGCCTTTTACTGGCCTTAATCTGTGTGTGATTCTACCATTGATGTTAATCATTGATGTGGGTATGGATGGTGCGTATTAAAACCAGAGGGATCATAAAGAAGCTTGATTGGACTCCTGCATGCTGGTTCAAATATCATCTACTGTACAAAAAAGTACTGGTGCGGGCTGGGAATCCTAAGGAAATTTGACACACATTGCTTGGGAATGCTCTAACATGTGGTTTTCAACCTCTGTGACACAGCACACTAGTGTGCCACAAGGGCTACGTCTACACTAGCCCCAAACTTCGAAATGGCCATGGAAATGGCCATTTCGAAGTTTATTAATGAAGCGCTGAAATGCATATTCAGCGCTTCATTAGCATGCGGGCAGCCGCGGCACTTCGAAATTGATGCGGCTTGCCACCGCGCGGCTCGTTCCAACGGGGCTCCTTTTCGAAAGGACCCCGCCTACTTCGAAGTCCCCTTATTCCCATCTGCTCACAGTAATAAGGGGACTTCAAAGTAGGCGGGGTCCTTTCGAAAAGGAGCCTCATCAGAACGAGCCGCGCAGCAGCGAGGCACGTCAATTTCGAAGTGCTGCGGCCGCCCGCATGCTAATGAAGCACTGAATATGCATTTCAGCGCTTCATTAGCAAACTTCGAAATGGCCTTTTGCGTGGCCATTTCGAAGTTTGGGGCTAGTGTAGACACGGCCAAGGAGTGTCAAAGTGTGCTGAGGAAATTTCATCAGTTTCCCCTTCCCCGCTCAACTCTTTGCAGAGCCGTGTGTGTGTGTGTGTGTGTGTGTGTGTGTGTGTGTGTGTGTGTGTGTGTGTGTGTGTGTGTGTGTGTGTGTGTGTGTGTGTGTGAACAGATGAAATTTCACATCACATTTAGATGCCCCTATGCCAGATAGAGGCTCAATCAGGAAGGCTACTGAGTCCCAGCTGCCACAGGGTCATCAATTTCCTTCCCATTGCTTTTGCAAAGCCTCTGAAAGGGGAAATAGACCAACCCTGAGCCAGCTGGGAATCAGGCAGCTGTGATGTCTGAGCCCTCAGATGACTTGGGGTTGTCAGTTCCACTCCCCCCTCAAAATCCCATGGCTCTGCAAAGAGCTGAGGGGAGGGGAAATTGACTAACCCCTCATTGACTGTGGCTCAAACAGAAATGCTTCCTGACTCCCAGCTGGCTCAGAGTTGGTCAATTTCCCTTTGCAAAGGCCTTGCAAAGTTGCTGCTGGGGGGAAATTGACCAAAGCCCCACCCCACGACAATGTGTCTCCATCTTCTGTAACCATAGTAAACATAAATCAGTGTGACCTTCATGAGCAATCAATTCAGCCAGAAAAGGTGGTTGTGCCATGGAACTGTCTCATTGAAGTGTGCCACTTTACTGAAAAGATTGGGAACCACTGCTCCAACATTACACATTTTTGATCAAAAGTAATAAATGACACATGAAAAATTACCAGATTAATCATGACTGTATTTGCTACGTGATTTTCCTATAGTTCTTGGAATTATAAAGCATTAAAATGGCTCGCTGTTTCTCACTGATTGTAAGAGGATAAATGAGCTCTGATGTCCCCCTTTTAAAAGGTTTGCTTCTAAGGAGTAGCTTAACCAAAAAATTCCTAGGAAAACTCTGGAAGTGCCTCCAGATAATCACATCAAAATTTTCCACAGCAGCTGTCCAACATTACTTACCTTAATAAAAGTGATCTGATTTTCCAAAGTGCTCCTGCATGTTCCACTCCCATTTGACACTTCATTTAGAAATCTAAATTTAGCTTTCTAGTTTTAAATATATAATTAAAACAGCCCTGAACATGTTGACTTACTTATGGATAAAGGAGGGCACATTTATCATTCAGATTGCTGTTTGTGTGTTTACTTGTACTCAGCAGAAGCCATTTGAAGCTGGTCTGGAATTTGGAATATTAGAAATCCTAGTGGAGGTTAGCAGATGGAATAGAAGAGAGGTGATCAAAGATGTAACATAATTTAATCACAAGAAAATCAGGTCCACGTGTAAACAACACATATATATGTACTACTTGTATGTGTATGTATGATTCATATTAGTACACACACACAGAGAATATACACCCAATGTACCTAACTCTATAAATTCATTTCTATATACTATTACCTTAGAGACCTTACCGAAAACAAAGGATTCAGAAAGTTTGTGACTTGCATATAAAATAGGCATTCTGTTCCCCCTCTTTAATTTTGAGCTATTATTTTCTCTTAAGAATTTCATATTAATCATTTTTTTCGAAGTTCTTTCATGGCTTACTTTATCACATTAGCATCTGTGAACACCTTAATGACCATTATAATAAACCCATCTGAAAAACAAAATTTACCATAGATATTTGACAAATGTTTTGGCTTTTTAGGCTACTGCATACAATATAGCTAAGTCAACTTCAAAGGTTCAGCAGCCTTGTACTGCAGTTGATCAAATGCTATTTAAATGCGTGCTTGATTTTTTTTTTTAACTACTTGATTGTTAGTAACCTGCTCTGATCTATTTTTGTGTGTCTTAGTGGAAGTGTTAATTGGAAATGCCATCTATTTTCCTCTTTCCTTCTCTCCTCTGGAAGTACATGCTGTAATAACACATTCAGAGCTGTGTCTGAACAGTACAGTTCTTTCCTTCCCACGGGATTTTAGCACAACAGCACTAGAAATGTATTCAGGAGCCCCCAGAGAAGAGGACTTACAACTATATGCTTTAACCTAAGTCAGTCTTATTTTTGTTAAATAATGAAACATAGACAAGCAACTACATCAGTCATAAATATTACATTACTTTCTATATAACAGTTTAGTTTCAGCTGAGGTTCATATAGGTCTCTTTGTACATACCTCAGAATCTCACTGGGAGCAGAAATATCAGAACGTTAGGTTCTGTAAGATTATAAAGCCAACGCTGACAGCACTTTTAAATTTCAGGTTAGCTTTAAAGGAAGTGTATTTTTTTTTAAACTTAAGCACCCCAGTCTCATGTATCTGCAAATAGGCTCCTACTTGTTTCTGTAAATAGCGTAATCTGTGATGATAATCAATGGCAAACTTTCTTACCTCATTTACTGTATCTACTTCTAGTCATACTTCATAGCTGGTCTCAAACTACAGTTTGACTCACAAACATAACAAGTTTGTGAAGCCTGCAGGTCAATCTTTTAGATTTGGCAACAGAACAAGAATGCCTGAGGTAGATGGTGACTTGAAAAGGTGGAGGAATCTTTATGGAGAAGAAAATCCTATGAAGCTTGCAAGAAATATTAGATGCTATAGGCCAGCAGTTTGTATTTGGGGATCTGTCAAAGTAAATATTAATAAAGTAAGTTTCACAGCACCCGTGCCAGGAAAGTAAATATTGTCTCCATTTCACAAATGGGAAAACTGAGGAATGATAAAATATCACCTGCTCAGAGTCACAGAGGAAATTTTGGACAGAGCTTGGAATAAAACATAAGTCTCTTGGTATCCAGTCCTGACCTCCCGTAAGACTGATCTTACTTCCACCCTTTGTAACTTGGCTTCATTGCTTCGTATTTTAGTTACTGAAATTCCCATCTCCATGTATTCCTATTCTTTCTACACAGCCATGTTTCCCAAATGAATGATTTGTTCACCAAAATATTTCACCTGTTCACTTTCTATCCACCAATTTTTGAGGTGCTAAACTAGTTATGTGATGTTAAATGTGCAATACTTGTATCATGCACCTCAGTTGTTTCCTGAGAACTTGTGTCAGTAAATCACTGCTGATTGAATGTAATACTAAGCAGAGGCTCAGTTTAGAGATGCTCACAGATGATTAAATTGAGCTAGAAATTTTATTTCATTCTATCAACTTCCATTCTGACTGGAAATTTCATTTCATGTATAATTTGCATTCCTGCTTTTGGGAGGAGTCAGGAAGCTCAAAGATAACGTAAAGTGCAGGAAAAAACAGTTTAAAAATATGTTCTGAACTCTTTCATGTCTTAGGCTAGGTCTAGACTGCCAAAAAGTGTTAGCAAAAGACACACAAATTGCACAACACATTTGTGTATCTTTTGCTGACAGTTCTGCTGTAAGAGGCTTTTCTGACATTTGACCTGTCCACATGGGGCCAAATGTTGGAAAGCCCCCTTCTGTTGACACATCCCTTCTTCCTCATGAACGAGGTGTACAGGGATGTCAACAGAACACGCCCAACTGGCAGACCTCTTCCAACAGAGAAGATTGGGTTTGAGATTTGGAAGACAATTAAGTTAGTTCTTATTTTACCTAGACCTGTTCAATCATCAAAATGAAATTCCTCTTTATTACCCAAAGAGCCCATGGAGTACTAATATGTTAAGTTAACCAGCTGAGAATCTGTATTAAATTGAGCTACGAATCTTTAACCTCCCTAATTCAGCTTGTCGTCTTCTTATCAAAAACTTAACTCTGAAAATGTTTTATACATTCTGCCACAGACCACACACAAATTACAAATTTAAACAAATAAATCAATTAGAACTATTGGAGAGACAACATAAATATGCAACATTTAATGGTGTCAAGTAATAAATTCATGTGGCTTCTATTTGTTAAAGGAATGGTGCAATTTAAAATGCACTGTGCTTCTCTCAGTATCTTTTGTTAATTAGAAGCAAGCCAGAGCACATCAAAATGGCTGAGTGCTGTAGCTGTGCATTTTCATTTCTGTAGACTCCTATCACAAACCAGACAAGGCAGGGTAGAGGGATATAAAAACAGAACAAGAAGCTTGCTAGAATAGAATCACTATACTAGGGTTTACTGAGAATGAACTTATCACACTAATTTTTTCAGATTTTAAAATTTCATTTCAGTTTATATTATCCTTTCACTTCAGCAGCAGATATTTCATCAAAATTTGCATAGTAACAGTTTCAGCATAGTTTATAACTTTTACTTTGTGTCTGCATGCGCGTGTATTATATTGTATATATAATATACATATTATTATATATATTATATATTATTACAATTGTATTGTATATATATGTATATACAAATTGTATTGTATATATAATATATATATATTATTATAATATATTATTATGTATATATTATATACATATCTTCTAGTGCTCTTTCCCTACAACCAGACACTAAGATTTTCTTCACTGGGTCTCTTAACAATTCCACAAATCTATCCAACAACCAACCCATTACGAAGTGTCAGAGTACTGTTGACAAAGGCAACAGAATAACTACATGATGCACAGTGCTGCTGCAATTTATTACCTTGTTATCATTATGCGAAGAGACAGATTAACAGTTTACATTTACATGGAAAGCTGCTCCAAGAACTCAGTGCAGATTCTGAAAATTTCTGTCACAAGATGCCACATTGGCTGTGCTAGACTACTCCCCAACTTTGAAGGGGGTATGGTACTTAAGGTGTCATGAGATATGCATATGCAGCACTTCATTAGGCTAAATCTCCCCCGCAGCAACTTCTAAGTGTGAAACTTCAAAGTGCCAGCTTGTGCGTAGAGGCGGTACTTCAAAGTGCCCATACTACTTCGAAGTCCCATGATCTGGAAACCTACTTTTGCAGTCTCCGACTCAAGGAATACTTCCAACATGACATGGAACAGCGCACTGACCCACAGATACTCTCCCACCTATGGTACAAGAAAAAGAATTCCTCATGGACTCCCCCTGATGGTCAAAATGACAAACTGGACCTATAGATAGAATGCTTCTGCCAATGTGCACGGGCAGAAATTGTGGAAAAGTGGCATCACTTACCCCATAACTTCAGCCATGCAGAGCGCAAAACCATGAACAGCCTCAGAAACAACTCTGACATTGTCATCCAAGAGGCAGACAAAGGAGGCGCTGTTGTCATCATGAACAGGACAGACTACTAAAAGGAGGCTGCCAGGCAACTCTCCAATACCACATTCTACAAGCCTCTGTCCCAGGATCCCACTGAGGAATACACAAAGAAACTACAGCATCTGCTCAAGACCCTCCCTATAAAAACACAGGAACAAATCTACACAGACACACCCCTTGAAACCAAACCAGGTTTATTCTACCTGCTACCCAAGATCCATAAACCTGGGAATTCCAGATGCCCCATCATCTCAGGCATTGGCATCCTCAGCACAGGACTGTCTGGATATGTGTACTCTCTACTTAGACCCTACGCCACCAGCACCCCCAGCTTTCTTCGAGATACCACCAACTTCCTCAGGTAACTACAATCCATTGGTGACCTTCCTGAAAACACCATCCTGGCCACCATGGATGTAGAGGCCCTTTATGCCAATATCCCACATGAAGATGGATTCCAAGCTGTTAGGAACATTATCCTTGATGAGACCGAGGCACAATTGGTGGTGGAGCTTTGTGACTTTGTCCTCACCCACAACTATTTCAGATTTGAGGACAATTTATACCTTCAAATCAGTGGCACTGCTAGGGGCACCCGCATGGCTCCACAGTATGCCAACATTTTTATGGCTGGCCTGGAACACCACCTCCTCAGTTCTCATCCCCCAGTGCCCCTCCTCTACCTGCGCTACACTGATGATATCTTCATCATCTGGACCCATGGGAAGGAGGCTCTTGAAGAGTTCCACTGTGATTTCACCAGTTTCCACCCCATCATCAACCTTAGCCTGGACGAGTCCACAGGAGAGATCCATTTCCTGGACACCATTGTGCAGATAAGTGATGGTCACATAAATAGTACCCTATACTGAAAACCCATGGACCACTATGCTTATCTACCAGGGCACACTACACAATCCATTGTATACAGCCAGGCACTGAGGTACAACAGTATTTGCTCTGATCCATCAGACAGAGAAACACCTACAAGACCTTTACCAAGCTTTCCTCAAAACTACAGTACCCACCTAAGGAAGAGAAGAAACAGATTGACAGAGCCAGATGGGTACCCAGAAGCCACCTGCTACAAGACAGGCCTTGCAAAGAAAACAAGAGAACACCACTGGCCATCACATACAGCCCCCAGCTAAGGTCTCTCTAATGCATCACCGGCGATCTGCAACCCATCCTGAACAATGATCCTTCACTCTCACAGACCTTGGGAGGCAGGACTGTCCTCACCTACAGACAGCCTGCCAGCCTTAAACAAATCCTCACCAGCAACTATAGATCACAACACAGTAACTCTGAACCTGAAACCAACCCCTGCAATAAACCTCGCTGCCAACTCTGCTCACATATCTACAGCAGTGATATCACAGGATTAACATCAACCATACCATCAGGGGCTCCTTCACCTGAACATCTCCCAATATAATACATGCCATCATGTGCCAGCAATGCCCCACTGCAATTTACATTGGCCAAACTGGACAGTCTCTACATAAAAGGATAAATGGACAAAAATCAGACATCGGGAATGGTAACATACAAAAAACCTGTGGGAAAACACTAATTTCCCTGGATGCTCAGTAACAGATTTGAAAGTAGCAGTGCTAAAACAAAAAAATTTCAAAAATCAAATGGAGAGAGAAATCTCTGAGCTGCAATTTATTTGCAAATTTAACTCCATCATCCAAGGATTAAAGAGAGACTGGGAGTGGCTCGCCCCTTAAAAAAGCAGCTTCTTTGCTCTGGATGTTAACACCTCCACATTAGATTTTGACAACGGGCCACATCCCCCCAACTTATCTGACTTGCTTTTTCCTCTTTTCATAAATACTACAGATAATGGGCCATTTCCCCCCTGACTGAATAGACCTTATCAGCTCTGGCCCTCGCTTTTACTGGGACCCCACTCTTTAAATACCTCTCTGAAATGTGCCCCCCCCCCATGCATCTGATGAAGCGGGTCTTCATCCACAAAAGCTTACACTTCAAAATATCTGTTAGTCTACAAGGTGCCACAGGACTTCTTGTTGTTTTACTCCTTATGTGTGTCACGCGTCATCAAGGGTGAAAGTAATTTCAAATTTCCTACAGATACTGTCCTTATTGCAACTTGGGCCCCTGCCAGATCTTTAAATAGCTCCCTGCTGGCTTTTACTGCAGCTCAGCCAGCTCTTGCCAGACCTGTGCACCAGGGTGCCCACTTACTTCCACCTCTGTGTGTAATTAAATTCATTTAAGAATGCTTACTATCCATCCAGGACCTGAATTAGGTGATGCTTTGTTTTATGCCAGGTGGAGAGGAAGGGTTTTCTTCTCAAAAGACCATCAGCTTACATACGTTCACAAATCACATTGAGGTGGGCTGCCTACCTGGTTTGTAGCAGTTTTTTAAACAATGACTTACACCTATTTTTTCATCCCTGTTCACAGCGTTTAGGGAGACTATGTTAAGACAGAATTTAGATAGAACCATTCCAACAGTTACCCCCTATTTCATCAGGAGTAAAACTCTGATTGCTTTTTGTTTGCATTATGCTACCCCCTCCACAACCCCCAACCAAAAGGTCAAGGGGACTCATTCCCAATCCTGGTGTTGCAAGCTTCTGTGTGGGGTGAATCTCCATCCGTTCTGACCTGGACCCTTCCTAAAAGCTACATGGTCAGGAAGGCTGGGCCACATGGGGCCTAGTGTCCTTGGCTGTTCCTAGATTCAGACAGACAGTGACCACGCTGATGCTCACTTTGGTCTGCTAAAGCACACCCTACAAGACTACATTAGCTGGCTTTATCTAATATGTAGTTTCTGGTTTAAAAGTAATAAAGGACTTATTCCTGGTCCCATCTGCTCTGTCAAGGTCTGGTGTTTAATTTAATAGAAGATAACCTTGTGACTCAATCTCCCTGAGACAGCAACAGAAAATTATATCCCTTCTATAGAATGTTATAGGATGTTTCAATAAACCTGTAGAAAAAAGATTCCCTTCTCTAATAAATACATTAATTTCTAAAGAATCCTATTGGTTTCATTCCCTTTAAATTAAATATGAAATTGTTATTAATAAACTGAAACTACTGGCAAAATTTCCATAATCTTAAATGGAAGCAGGTTAAACACCAGCAAAAGAACTTAAAATGTTCTATATTTTGCAGTGCCAGTTCACGAAATTTGTGTGTGAAGCTCCTATCAATGTTGAAAGTTGGGCAAGGGTTATTTGAGGCAAAGTTTATACACATCTTTATATTTTGCAATGGCCAAACAGCTACTTCAATCCACTTTAAAAATTGTTACTTAATATCTGATCCGTAGAACATCCTGAAAACCCAGCGCTAGCTCTTGCAAAACCTTATTTCCTTAAGACGACCTTTTAAAGAGCCAAAGAGAGAATGCTTTGTAAAACTGCAGAAAATATTGAAAACAAAAGATCAATTGAAAGCAAAATTAAGAAAATACAGCATTTTTTTTATAAAATCCTCAAAATACTTAGTGCAAGAAGTACTGAAATAGTAAAAATAATTCCTTAAAGAGGATACCTGTCCTTTCAATACTGATTCTTTATCAGCAGAGAAGGAAAGCCTGGGCACTCTAATAGAACAATTTAAATGCACAAACCGTAAAGCAAACTCTTTAAGCTATTCTTGACATGTCCTAACATTCATCATACTGACTACTGAGACATCACTTTTTAATAAAATACTGTGTTACTGAAGGAAAGACATTTAAAGGGGATAAAAAAATTAAATTGTTACTGGCTGGTCTATAAAGACTTCTGCATTCAAATGGGTGATTGATTGCCTAAAAGGTAGAAGCAAACAGCTTTTCATAGCTTTACAGATTTAGGTCTCTATGCTTATTTTTTATTGTATGAATATTGTAGCCAAAGATTCCCATTTATCACTTTGAGGGCTGACAGTTTCTCGCCCCAAGATCAAGCCCAATTAAATCATTAACACAATTATTCTGTGTTTGGGAACCCCAGTGTGCACAAGTGCAACACTCACACTATAGGAAACCTTTTATACTTGCCAACAGCTTAATTACACATTTAGTAAAGTTGCAAACATTAACTCAGTAATGTAGATAGAGGGAATACAGAAAGTTCATTTGGACATCCATATTTACACCACCCCTTGCAGAACAACCCAACACTTCAGCTATTATTTTCCTCATGACCATCATCTTTCTCATCTTCTCCATGTCCACCATTCTGGCTCCTCCAAAGGTCTCTCCCCTTGCTGCACTGGGATGCTGTTTTTAATAATACGTTACGCTTATGTGACCGTGTCTAAGTCATATCCAAAAGGTTTTTTCCCCACCCTTCTTTCTTATTCGTACTTACTCCCCTTACCAATGCTAAGGCATCCTTTTCCCCAGGGCACATTTGCAGCTGGATGTTCCATTCAGAACCTTCCAGTAGCTGATGTCAGCTCATGTTTTGTGGCTGGCTGATGTCATTATCAACAAATTCCCTCTTACATTCCACTTCCAGTTTCTCATAAATAACTTAAGTAACTCACAAGTTAAGTTATTTATCTGTGCCAAAGTTTGTAGGCCTCAAGCCCCTTGCTAACTGTTAAAGCCAACATCTTACAGACAAAACCCTGCATATTCCTTGCATTATTGTTGAATGTAGTTGAGATATAAGAAAAGTAGTGACGAGAATAGGGGTAAGCTGGCTGACTGGGATACAATACGTAGCTTTCTCTTTCAAGGTAATTCTGCATGGGAGGATAAGTGCTTTAACTGGATGCTTAAGATACAAGCATACATTTCTATTTCTCTCTTGCTCACGCACACACACACAGAGCATAAATATTTTACCTGCAATGCATGCTTTATTTCTACGTTGACAACCACAGGAAGCCAAAACTGAATTAGTATCATTTTTAAAGATGTCATCATACTGAACTAAGTTTGGACCAGGAAGCACAGAATAGTGCACCAACATGTCCTGTACTAATGTGGATCAGTTAGCCAGGTATAGTAAGTGATGAATGGTATCAGCTGTGTGGGTTGGAGAAAGATGGATCAAGGGACAAACTGAGAAGGATAGCTCAGAACTTATTTTGGGTGGGTGAATGAGACGTTAAGAGAACAAAGGAGACCACTCACTTCAAACGCAGCAATTTTAATCACAAAGGCTATTTATTTTCATCTGCAAAATTTTCTTGTGTTTTGAAGGAATTAGCAAAACCTCCATAGGGGCCTGTTCTACTGTACATGCAACAACTGCTGCACTATTTTATTATTCCTTGGGTCCTACATACAAAGAGCTGAATTTGCAGATTTGCAAACATTTTGGCATTAATCAAGCTGTCAGGAGCAGTGCCTCCTCTCCCCCACGCTTTCTGCCATCTCATAACAGCAGTTCTTTTCCCCACATCCAGTATGTTGGGGGAGGGGGACAGCGCAGCTGCAACATTCTGTAAACCACCATCCCAGCTTCTCCTGGCTCTCCTTAACTGTCAGGCCACATGTATTTTGCCCATTATCTTCCCTTGTTACTCCTGTTTCACTGTGACCATTTCAATATACCTAACACTTGTACATTCCAATGTGAGTCAAGAGATCCTGTGATAACATATGTCTACTCTGTGTTTTGTAAGAGAATAATATTGTAGCAGGTCTGACTCATGTTTTACATTTGTTTTATTAACCTATGCCAAGTTTTGTAGAGGTATAAAAATTAAACCACCCAAAATGGCTCACTTAGGACAAGAACATAAAAACAACCTAGAGTAAATTTAACATGTTTTTTGTAAATCGTGCTTGTAACATGATCTAACTTGCTTACATGAAAGTGAGGCATATTTATAGCTTAAAATTTCAATGACTCTAAGCTAGTGAGATAAGGAGTTTTGCATACTGAAGCCATCTACAAGGTTCATGTGAAGTAATTCTTCTCTTTGTACAGTCTGTGCTGCCTCCCAGGAAAAAGTGCAGATAGTTTCAAAAGGACGTGTTACTCTCTGCATACGCACTATGCTTGTCAGGGAACACAGAAGAACTCCTTTGACACAGCCTTAGGAGTTCAATGTTCTGAAACTCACATATTACTAATGGCGCAGATGAGAAGCAATGACAAATTGCGAACGTCAGATTAAAAACTACTTAAAATGTCACTGACAAAAACCAGGGGAACTGACAACTGTTCCTTATGTGATCATGATAAGGAACAAGTTGGAAAAAAATGAGATGACAGACATCTTTATCTAAATCCTACAGGTAAAAAAACTTTTGATGGAGAATTCTCCTTACTAATTTTTTCTCAGGCTTTATTGCTTTCCAATGGACTTCACAGAAGCAGAATTGACTATAACTACACAACTGCTGCACCAACAACACTTTTGATGATGATGAAATGCTTATGATGCTAATTGTTTTCTTTAGAACTGGCATTTAAAAGAGATAAAACAGCTGCTAACAAGCTCAGACATGGGGTGTATATACCAAACTCTGAACATAACCATTCATGAATCAGTTAGAAGAACAGGGGGAGATGAAACTGTACTTGATGAGCTGAGGACGTGCCACTATCTAAAGCTGATCCTTTGGGACTAAGTGATAGTCTTTCAGCACCACCTTATAAATCCTCAATTGCTGACATATCAGAATCAATATATCATTGTACAATTGGTAATTGATGCTTTAGAAAGAGCTGGGTCTAGGATAACAGAAGGATCAGACATATTCATGTGCAAGTTTTGTATCAAGCTCAGCCCAAAATTCACTTGTGTCAGGAACTATGATGTGTAATAGATAAACCAAAACAACACCACCCAAAAGTAAAATCATGTGCTGCACAGTGAATGGAGGAATAAACACTGAGCACTGAGTTAGGCTAAGAGTCAGAGTGGAGGTCTGTAGAAAAGTACCTGTACTATATCCTACCTACTATAAGTAAGGGTACCTCTTTTACACAAGTGCTAAATTTCACTCAATTTGCTTTACCAAATAAGTTTACTAATAAGAAATGGAATTGTATTATAAAACAGGTGCTTTTGATACTGTTACTCAGTCTCACAACTGACTGGCAAACTTTGAAATACTGAAACCTTAACAAAGGTACTTGTCAGTCCCAGCACCAGACTCACCTGATAACTCCAAACACTCTTTACCAGTCTTTTAGCCAGTATGGTATTTTGCAACAAATCAGACAAAAGTGAGTCTGACCCATGATGTCTGCGATTTAGTAAATAAATAACATTACTTCAAATCCACAACCCAACCTGAAATCCCATATTGTTCATAATGTCATTTTAGAATTGATATTTATGTTAGCACTGAGGTCATTGTAATCCTGATATATAAACATGGAACTCCAGCTTATAAACAGAGACATGGCTAAAATGTCCCAATGCTACTTTGACTTGCTTGGAACAAATGAGGGGCTCAGACCTGAAAGCCTGAAAACCTGGCTCTAACCTTCCTCTCCATGGTACTGCAGACATATTTTAGCTGCCTGACTTGGAACACTTTAAAGCAGCCTCATTTCAGAAAGTGATAGATGCCTCACCCTGTGAAAACCAAGGCTCTTTAAGAGGTCTCAAGTTGGGTAACCAAACAAAAATGAAGGTACCTTGAATTGATAGCCATTTAAAAAAACCTGGGCATAGTGTGTCTAACTGATGGTCTCCAACACAATGAACAAAACTTCAGCTGTCTCATCTCCATTTACAGCTAAAGAAATCTTAAACATGGTATGCCATTCCCTTCTGAGATAGGAGACCCACAGGAGTTCCTTGCCAAGACAGTTATTTAAACATATGGAATGTTGCCAATGCACACTTTGTCTCACTACTATACTGGTAGAATAGAGGGGAGCAGTGGAGTGATGTGATGAAAGACAAAAACAAACTTAAAACTCAAAAGGCATCTGTTTAATATAATATGCAGTGTCTAATCATACATGGGACTCAAAGTTAAACTAGACCCCTAATGAATGGAGACTGCTAATCAGAACTTTGACTAACATGTGAATGTAATTGTCTTTCATCTAACCTCCAGTTAAATGTAAGTCAGCCATATCCTCTAAAGCAACTGGCATCACACATTGCTTCCTTGTTTATCCAAGTCAATTTTGAAGATGTTCATATTACTCCCATATTGGATATATATGGGGGTTTTGGTCTCTGGTGCACACAAATTAATAGGGGAAATATCTAGAGTGTAACAAACAGATTCTGAAGGATTGTATTTCAGTCCCCTGGAATCCTACAAATCAGATTAAAGCTTTAAATACCTGTTAGGAGAATTAAAAGTAGTTATTTTCCAGTAATTACAAATGATATTGGTCAATTTCATGCATGAGCAGGTAAGACATTAAGAGCTATACAAATCATACAATAATGAAAAGAACAGTCCTAATGGCCTTTATTTATTTCCTCTGCTATCACTGAAGACTACAACCACTATTATAAATTGGTAAACACTACCAATGAAGTCTTAATGTGTTTTATCACCAATCTTCACTGACTGGAGCCTACTGAGAAGCAGCTTTTGCTCAATGTATTGTGTAATTAAGTCCCTTTTACTGGAAAGCAATGCTAGGACTATTCACAAAGAATTCACCTAAGAAATGAGACGCACCAAGCGCAGCAAGACAATGCAACAATATAGATTTTGTAAATTTGAGATAATCATATTAATTCTTATGAATAAACAGGCAGTCTACTAAAATATAAAAAGATAACCAGCTAGTGTCATGGTGACAGCTACACATGTCATAGCACTAGACATTTGGATTTTACAGCTGTCTCCAATTACTTGTTTTTGTGGCTGGTATGGCCCAGCCTCTCTACACAGATGATACATATGGGCTTTATAGAATAAGGGTTGTCTCTGCAATCAGATGGGTTGTGCTTGTGGGAGGATGAGTAAGAAAAACTAATGGAACCCAGAATGAAGAGATGCTCAGCAACTCATTACAGCAGTTTTTTGTGGGGGGGCCAACACCTGTAAGAAATTGTATCGGGGTTAGCCGTGTTAGTCTGTATCCGCAAAACCAATGAGGAGTCCTGTGATACCTTATAGACTAACAGATATTTTGAAGTATAAGCTTTCGTGGGCAAAGACCCACTTCATTGCATCTGATGTCTATAAGGTGTCACAGGACTTCTCATTTCTGTAAGAAATTGGTAGTAGTACCAAGTGGAGAAAGGGTGGGAAAGTACCATTAGCCACAAATAAAAAAAGGCATGTACAGTCTGGTGCTGAGCAGGCAGGAACTGTGTGGGAGCAAGGCTGTAGGATTAGTACTCAGTGCAGCAGCTGGTAAACCCCATTTTCTATGACCCTTCTTTATATACCGAGGGAGTGGCCAGCATGATGGTGGCCAGCATGATGGAAATGACAGTCTGTCCCCCATGCACTCCTAGTAGAGGACACAGGAAGCGAGCTGTGAAGCCAAGACAATAGCAGGTGCACCGACACTGGGGGAGCAGCCTATGGATATGTCTCCACTGCAGTAAGACACCTGGGGCTGACCTGTGCCAACTGTCTCAGGCTTGCATGGCTTGGGCTAAGGGGCTGTTTAACCGTGGTGTGAACATTTGGTCTTGGGCTGCAGCCCAGGATGTAGGATCCTATGAGGTGGAGGAGTCCCAGAGCTCCTGCAATACAACTAAACAGCTCATTAGCCCAAGCCTGAGTCACTTAGCATGAACCAGTTACGGGTTTTTACACCCTCTGAGACTGGTAGCTAATTTAGCCCCAGAGAGAGCAGGAATTTTTTAATATGCAGAAATAGCTGTGGCAATTTTGGTGGGGACTGGTTTTGCTGTGCTCCCTCAATTAACTGAATCCTGCTGACTATTATTACACTACTATGTGCCCCTGACATCTAATGTTGGGATAGTGTTAGAAAGATTATTTGAGATGCAAACAAAACTTAACTGACTCATTTAAAAAAAAGAGGTGCCCCGCCCCCCACATTCTAGTGCAGAAATCAGGCCCAGACACTTTTTTGTTTCAGCTTAGCATTTGTTTTATATCAATTTACTGTTCCAAGGATATCCGCAAGGAAGATTACTAGAAATGTATTGGGAGCAAGAAGGGCTGGCTCGGCTAATAAGAAACTTGCTCACATAAGCTACTTCCAGCTCATCAGCACATAGGAAGCATTTTTACAGTGAAAAAGACAAACAGATTGCACCTCTACATATTATCCACGACCAAGTAGGGTACAATTAGGGGTTACATTTCAGGAAGTTCACAGAAAACAGATATAGCTGTATTGCGCACATGTTCTGTTCCTTTTGGGTATTTTGGACTTTTAAAAAGGAATCACCTTTGCTTAAATAAGTAATCAGTCTAGAAAAAACCTTCAATCTAAAAGGAGACTGCAAAAGGAAAACATTTCATACAACTGCTAACCATGGCTTAGGAAGTCTTCTGGCTAAAAACACTTGAATTCATTTGGTTACATATTTTGTTACTAAACTACAATTATTGCTGCTAAGGTGATGAGTCATCACTGGAACTAGTATTTCTTCAGAATACAGTATGTAGTGCAAACTAATTAAATCGAGTATGTACTGCAGCTAAATCAGTTGCTCACAGTCTTTGGCACATCTTTATGATAAAGTTATCAGAGTAACCATCTGTCATCCTATATAACAGAGGGAGCAAACTTTTTATGTTGGGCCCTCTTCTTGTCCAGGCCCCTCCCCCAACAACCTGCTTAATGTAATCCAAAATGATGGAATTTCAGTTATGTTGATATGGGGTGGGGGAAATCCTTTCAGCTCAGAAGAAAATAAGTATGTAGAATATAAAAACAATCAGTACATAAATTTGAATACACACACAAAATAGTAACATATTGCAACATTTGTAGTGAGATGGATGAGCTTGAGAGCTAGCAGCCAATTGTGTTGTACCTCCTCTTACAAAATTT
Source organism: Carettochelys insculpta (assembly GCF_033958435.1). NCBI lineage: Eukaryota > Metazoa > Chordata > Testudines > Carettochelyidae > Carettochelys > Carettochelys insculpta. Next base: position 31,146,780 of record NC_134146.1, on the reverse strand, counting down.
CATGCCCCCCAGAGGGACACCTCTTTGCTCACCCTTGCTATATACATGCATGGTATAAACACCTTATTAATGCACATACTTCAAGAACTGTAATAATTTGTGTCTTACATTTAAGATTGCCATCTGCTATATGGAAAGACAATACATGAGAAAAAGCAACCCAGAAAAAATCTTTTATTCTATTATACATTTACAAAGATGAACTGTATGTCGCTAAAATAAAGAGACATTTTCCTATGCACAATCTGTTCTGGTGACCTGTGTGAAGGAAATTGCTTCCACGCAGTTCAGCTTTTCTACAGAGATCTCCTAGAATTCTCACTCTAGAAATCCTAACTTCTTACTTCAGAAGTGGCAGAACTCCCCAGCTGCTAAAAAGTTTTTTTAAACCTGAAGGCAGCAATAGCAAGGCACAGTGAGAGTCAGACTCCCCTACTGGCTGTCATGCACCAAACACCAGTAAGCTTCATCTTGCTCATCAAGCATTGTTTCTTGGCCATGACAGCCTCCCTCCAGGTTACTTGGCCTCTTCAGTCTCCATCTCTTCAGGATTTCAGCTTTACTCAGCTAACATTGACTCTGAGGATCAAAAGAGTTCAGCACTAGGAAAGTTCTTGGCATAAACAATTAAGTACCCAGAGTGAAACTCCAGCACACACAGCGAGCAAGCAATATTTTTAGACACTCTAATTCCTCATGGACAGGGCTTCTTATCTCATAGAAGTCTGCAGATGTCACTACTGCAACTGACACCCCTTCTGACACACAGAACTCTGAGCAAAGGCTGATAATACAGAAACTGAGCAGCACTCTCATCTTGAGATATGAGCTGGGCTAGATCAAAATTAAAAGTAAAGCAGTAACTTGCACAGTCACTGTCCATGCTGCATGTGTTCAATGAGTATAGACAGAAGGCTCCAGGACCTAGGGCTAGATAGCAGCCCCATTTAAAATATATACAGTTAGATCCTCACCCCTACTTTGGCCCCTTCTGCACAGTAAGAGAGCCAGAGCACTAAAAGGAGCTCTAAAAGGCCTGCATGAGGGGAAAATTCTCCATGTACTGCCAGGAGAGATGTAACCCTGCCTCTAAAGGACCTCCTTGCAAGCCCGGCATAACGGGGCTGCCAGCAGTAACGAAGGGAGTGTTGGGGAGAGACTGCAGGACATGCAACTGTGGAAATACACTGGAAGTTTTCCAGTTGCCCTACAGCAGCTGAGGATTGGGAATGCACAAAGGTGTCTTAATACCTCCATGGTGCTTTCTCTTTTAGTGCTGTAAGTTATGCGTTGCACAGAAGCTCACTCATGGTACGTTGCTTTAATATTAGTATATAAGCCACCTGGAAAAGAGGGCAACTGCTTAGGAGAAATAAATACAGACAGACAGTTTGAACTGTATCACTGTTAGCATGGTGCAGCTTTGCATTCTGCCAGTGCAGGGCAGTCCTTTAAGGGCTTTATTTTAAGAGGTGTTAAGCACTTATGCTCCAATGGGAGAGAAGGAAAGCGGTGGATTCATATCAGGCTGTAAAACCACAATCTAAACCATCAATTTTTATTTGTGTATTTTCAGAAATACTGTAGCTCCAATTTCCTAGGCTCATTTGCATAAGAAGCCTCTTAATTTAAGCCTTTTATCTTTTGTTAAATTAGTCTCCATTGTTTAAATAGTTTGGACACTTGAGAAACAGAACCTCTTGTTTTAAGAATAATGGCTCTTCCCTATTTTAGGTCCCCAAATAATTGGTTCTCTGCCAAAGAATTCCAGGATGGTATTACAAGAAAAGGTGGGTCTTCAGTCTGCATGCATGCCTTATTACAGATTTCTTTGAGCAAGCTTATCTTGTTAGATTGCTATAATGAGACAGTCATAGACCTTCCACCATCCTTAATGCCATATTAAGGAATTATATCCCATTGCATCTATCTCAAGTATTCTCACTAATGGTGGCAATGTTGAATTTCTAGGAAGAGTGCCCTGATTCCTCTGATGTCACTTCTTTTCCAAGTACGAAGGGCAAATCAGCACATTTGGCAGTTCTGGCTTCTACAACAGAGTTGTACATGAATTTTTCAGTGCCATGGAGCACCAGCATTCACATGAAGCGTTAATTACTTGGTAAAAGCACTCTCCTACTGCAGACTCCCTATACAACATCTGACTAAAAGTACAAGCCTACCATTCTGTGAGTCCATCACCATAGCATTACTGAGCCTACATCAAAACTTACCATGGAAAATCAACTGCTCCCCTTGACCTTCTGCTGTGAAGACTCCCACCAAAGTAGACAGCTGAAAAGTCGATTTTAGATATGCAACTGGCATACCTAAAATTGCATATCAGACATCGACCTTCTGGGTGAGTATAGACACAGCCTAACTCTCAATCCAGGAAAAACAGCCATTGTAGCTAGCTTGAAGGACTCTGCTTTATTTTTCACATCAGCATTGCTGACTTGACTTTTAAATATAATATCTTTCCAGTATACAGGCGCACACGCGTGCACACACACACACACACACACACACACGGAGTGACAAAATGTGCTTTAAAAAAGTAAAAAGCTTACAAAACCTGTTACATTCTACACAGCTTGTTCATATCACCTTCCTGTTCATTGCTCTGTTTTTGTTTTGGTTCATAGATTTGACAGTTCCCACTTGGACAATTACCATTTGAACCATTTCTAAGCTCCTTTTCCTTGTAGCTTTAATTTTGACTTACCACACTCACTGGGAGATGAGTAACGTTTCCAGCAGAAGCTTGCATTAAAATTGTTGGGGTTTTTCTGGCTTTGCATCAATACCCTTTGCTTAGTAAAAGTCAAGCTGAATAATGATTTATTGCTTTTCAAAACTACTCAGTCCCTATGAGAGAGGAATCATCTTTTTATTCCTAAGAGATACCCACAACACAAATGGCATGATCTTTATAGTCAACCTGGTGAAAAAAATGCAGATCTGCTTGCCTCTACGATGGGATCATTGCATGTTTCAAAAGAGCAATTGAACAAATTTAGTGATGTCTTGTCTAATAAAAAATGCATTTGTTTTGTCACATTTTGTGGAGCGAAATCCCAGACATATGTTTATTCTGATCTATCATTTGTTAAACCTAGCCTAGCCCATATTCTTCACATTGATATTAAGATATGTGTACATGACAGGTCATGTGAGGTGTCATTGGAAAATGTACGATTTTTTGAATATGATTATCCTATTTGTATGCATGCATCATTTTTGTATCTGAAGCTAGGAATGCTGACCATGTATCTGTATTTCAAACGTGCTTACTCTGTGCAATGCACACAACTAGCTTTTCTTTTACAGCACTGAAGAAGCCAGAGAGTGCTGATGGCTCATAGAAAAACTTAATCTTCCTGTGAACATTACAGACAGCCTGTAACTACTGCCTGCTTTGATTTCAGGCTGTAAAGAATATGCAGTGTATCTTGAGAATCTGCCAGTCTGCTTGTATTAGCAAGGGTGAGAATTTCCTAACTGATAGCCTACCTCTCTATGATCTTAGGTTTCATTTGCATTTTATTTATTTATTTGGCAATCTGCGTGGATCTAGATGCTATCACTCACAATCTATCTTTAAATACAATTATTTTATGCTTTCATCCGAGCCAACAAGTTTTGAGTGAAGTGCTTGGGAAGCCTAGTCAAGGGGCTGCTGCATATTCTCTTCAAATTGAAGGAGGGACAAATTCCATGATCTTACTCTGTATAGTTCCCCTGTGCAGTGCAAGATGGCAAAATGTTGAGTTGATACACCAAGAAGGGTGAATTTGGGAAATTGCTGGTCAAAGAGCCTGCATGTAATTGCTGCTGAGCATGTCCCTACCTGTGTGACTGCTGTAGGAAGCATACGTCTTCAGCTTGTCACATCAGCACAGTGTTAGTCCCTCTACCCACCAAGCTGGTGGGTCAAATGGTTCAGTGGCACCCCAATTCTAGGGGAGTCAACCCAAAGGAACCTGCCAAACCCATGGCCTGTGTAATTACATTGATATATATTTTTTCTATTTAAAGTGTTTGTAAAGCCCCTGGACTTTTAAGAACATTTATTTATGGCAGACCTACTCCTCCTAGAAAAATTTACTTTAGCTGTTTTCATTGGTATTACTAATTTGAGGAATAATCTAAAGCCCCACCACCTATCAACTCAATCTGTTTCTTGAGTCTCATCAGTTTTCTCTAAAGTCAAAATACATTGTAAATAGGGTGACAGATGCTCACCTGCAGCTCAGTGTCCCTGTATAGATTACCACTGGCTTCAACATTTAGAGATTAAGTTGGAGTTCTGGGCAAGAAAGGAGGTCCTAGAATGCAGACCTATTTGTAAGACTGGACCCTAACAATGGAAAGCCTGCATTGCATGAATGACCAAAAATGTCTATCCAGTCTCAACATTTATTACAGGGAATAGAATAATGTACATGCATCCAATTTCAAAAAAATGTGGAATCACTGAAACAATGACCTGCTACAAGTACTAAGTCAGGAAAGAAAAAGCAGTCAAGTACCACTTTAAAGACTAGCAAAAAAAAAAAAAAAAAGACTAGCACTTTAAAGTGCTACTTGACTGCTTTTTGTTTTGATAGTGTATAGACTAGCACAGCTTCCTCTCTGTTACTAAGTCAGGAAAGGTTAAGGTTCAAGTATGTTTTATTAGTGATTTTTTCCAGAATTTTAATCTCATTGAGCTTGTCTACACTAGCTCCCTACTTCAAAGAGAGCATGGTAAGTAAGGAGTTGGGAGTTTATTAATGAAGTGCTGTGCTTCATATGCAGCATTTCATTAAGTAAATTCCCCCCCGCAGCAACTTCGAAGTGTTACACTTAGAAGTGCTCACTCATATCTAGCCACGGCTTACCCTGGGCACTTCAAAGTAATGGCGGGTGAGCAGCGGCTAGACGCAAGCTGGCACTTTGAAGTTTAACACTTCAAAGTTGCTGCAGGGGGGAATTTGCTTAATGAGGTGCTGCATATGCACCGCAGCACTTCATTAATAAACTCCCAACATGCTACGTACCATGTTCCTTTTGAAGCAGGAAGCTCACATAGACAAGCCCATTGTCAAGCTTAGCTTTAACATTTCCCTTTTTTAGTGTGGAATTCAGTGCAATTTAATAGCACACTTGTTATCAGCTCCACTATGAAGCAATCGCTTTTGAAGCTCTTGTTTTTCAAACTAGATGTTGTTATAAATTGTTTGCTGTTTTGCAGAGCCAGAGACACATTTTGAAATAAAAATAAATATATACTAACTACAAAATGTCTGGCATCTTATTATGAACATTTGCAATGGGCAGACAAAACATTACGCCAAATCTCTGATGTGAGAGATTTGAAGGCCTTGTCTACACCACACGAAGCTGCAGTGATCAATCCACCAGCTGTCGATTTATCGTATGTGCTGTAGACATGATAAATCAATCTCTAAACTTAATCACATCCTTCATACTTCACAAAGATGAGAAGAGTAGCAGTCATTGCCAGGAAAGCAGCCCACACTGACCTAGTGTATGCAAGATATCATGGTGAGTATGTTAATTTCAGCCACACTATTTGCATAGCTGAAGTAGGTCAATGGCGCCATGTAGTGTAGACTAAGCCTACAGAAAGTAGATTTATCACATCATTAATTTATGTTCCTAAACTAAATTCTGTAATCAAACTTAAGAGTAAATAGATTAACCCGTTGTTAGACTGTATGCTGTTTGGGTAGGCACAGCGTGCGTGCCTGTGAACATTGCTTAGTGCATTTTGGATCCTACCAGCATATAAACCAAATAAGAGAAAGCCTACTAACTGAAAATTAAGTCTGCATTAAGTTTAGTTTTCACCTTTGTGGCAGTATATAAGAACAGAATAAGAACCAGACCTCTTGATTTTTAGTGGAACAGCAAAGAAATACTTCTGTACAGTGTGGAGAGGGAGAAGTTGCAAAGGCTGGGTATTCACAGAGCTCTGCTCAGCACTGCTGCCAGCAAAGGTGTGTAAAGTGAGCTTCTCAGGATTGCAAATGGCTGCTTATTTCCATACTCCTGAATCTCATTACCATAGCCACGCGAGAGTTCAGTGTCAGCAGAAGGGAGTGCTGGCACTGCAGAGGCTGTGTGGACATGCCTCTGCCGGCTCAACCCACCTCTCACCAGTTTCTTATGCCTGAAATGCCAGAACCAAACTCTCATGTGGGTAATGAGCTTTGGCAGTAAGCAGATAAGCAGCCATTTGCAGTCCCAAGATGTTTAGCTCTACTGGCAGCAGCGCTGAGCAGAGCTCCATGTAGACCCAGCCAAAATGTTGCTGTTTCATGGATCAACTGATATTTGAAGTGGAGAAGTATTTGCACATGGGGTCAGGTTTCAGATCTGACGGTACAAGAGCTTGTGTGATTTCCAGTAAAGATAGGCTTCTAAATGTGTATTTAACCAACTAAATAAATAACCTGATTTTCAATTCTGCAGAGCATCCAGTGACTCCTTGTGGGGAGATGTGTCCTACTGTATACTTGATTTGGGGGAGACTACATACTCCATGTTCAGCCTTGCTGCAAGTAAACATCTCAAAATGATAGGTAGAGTTGAATAAGAATCTAGCAGAACAGTAAGCAGAGCAGGCAAGCTTCCATTTCTGTTGCAATTTGGTGGTAGTTATAAGAGACCAGAGCAGGAGGCTGGTGTGTATTTTAAACATCTTTCACAACCAATTCAAACATTTTTATGCAGATGAGATAAACCCCACCTCCTAAAGCTGGAAGGACAACAATCATTTGGGCAACTACGTTTTCTCGCCACACGTATTTAACATGCATCTTGTGTTGGGTATTGTGTAGTAAATGACCAAAGCCACAACTGTAAATGATTTCCCAAGGATATGAAACCCCGCCACTGATCAGAAAATATTATTTACCTAATTTGCCAGAGAGTTTATGAAGTCCAGTAGCAATCCTACTGTGCTGATGGACAGCCATATGCAAAAAAATTGAACTCTGTGATTGATCCTTCAGTCATAGGCATGATATCCAACCAGCCTGTGAAACGTATGAGTGGTGTTGAGACAGAAGCAGCTGCAACAGTAGAGTGTTTCTGCTCTTTCTTGTATGAGTGGCTCTAAACTGCCCATCAGTCAATCAATCACAGGACCCAATGGAGATGTCAGGATTGAGTAATGGTAACCAACCTAAGAAAGCAGCTTGCTATTTTCCTGGTGGCACAGCAATAGTTGTCTGGCCCATTTCCACTTTCTATAGCTGTAATGTCTATCATTCCTCCCATTTTTACAAAGGTTTTGTTTGTATTACATTACACTGGCATTTGTCTTGCTTCTAAATGATCTCACCAGTGCAGACCTTGGATTTTTAAAATATTTTTAGCTCAGTTGATCAGTGTGTCATATTTCATACAATCAATTTTTCCCCTCTCTAGATTGTACAAAGTACTTGCCTAAGTGATGTAATTCTAAACGAGAATCACTTCTATCCATTAGCTTAGTTAGTGCTAATATTCCATTGGGGTCTATACTGGGTTTGATATTCAGCATCTATATGTTTAAATGTTTATCTGTAGCCAAAATAGTGCATTCCAGTATTAGGTCAATCATAACCAGATTTATCTGTCAGTTCATTCAGCATAATCAAATCATGCTATTGTATTACTCAATTTCTGGCAGGTATCAAGTTAGAGGTGATTGCTAATTTTCTTAAACTAAAAAAGAGAATTATTTGATTGCCTCATGCACTGAGGCAAATTAATTTTCATTCAGTTTTTTAAGATGTACAGAATACTGCATAGTTCACTTATGAATCTTTGGGGTAATTTTATTCCAATTGTCCTTTGAATAGCAGGGTTGACAGGTTAAGATTTTTAGAATCACTTTAGAAACATTTTTTTTCTAGGCTTCAACTATGCTTGTGTCTAGGATTCAGGGAAGTTGATTTAAGCTTTTCTCTTCTCCTTATGAGATTATTTTAGTGTCCATCTTGATGGTCTACTAAACTGGCTGATTTTCAAACTTCAGCTTCTGTAATACTGCACATAGGATAAATGATAAAAATACCATGAGCAATGATTTCTACTTCTAGTTTCCTTGTCCTTGTTACCGATTCACCTTTAAGTTGTTCAAATAAATGTCAGAAGTTCTTTATGGCCATGTAGTGATTTGTGCTGGTGGAGTTAATAATTAGAGATTTAAATCTTCTTGCTGTTTGTGAATTATCTGCAGACTAACAGTACATGAATAAATTTAAAAAAGCAAAACAACTGGTGAACAAATTTTAGCCTATGGGTTTTTTGAGAACGCTATTTTCACCTATTATTGGTCTTTCACATAAGCTGTGTCTACATTACAGAGTTCTGTCGATGGAACCTCTGTCCATAGAACACATTCACACCTAATATCGGCTCTCCCTGTCAACACCCTCTGTTGACAGAGAGCAGCCAGACTGCCCAGCCTTCTACCAACAGAACTGCAAACTCGAAGCTCTGCAAACAGGGCACCCCGGTGAACCAGAAGCCTTCTCTGTCAACAGAAGCGCCCTCTCCCCCCAGAGTGTCTACCCTAGTTTTTGTCAACAAAATCTGTGAACCGAGGCCTTATACCTTGTACAATCAAGATGTTAACCATGCTGGGAAAACTGCTGTGTTCTGTTAACAGATTCTCAACAGAGCACATTTGAAGTGTGGGCACTGCTTAGTTTTGTTGACAGAAGTCCTCTTCTGTTGACAGAACTCTGTAGTGTAAACACAGCTATAGTGTCTCTGCTTTCTGATCAGAAGACAAACTTTGTAAGCAGAAAAACAATTAATGAAAACTAGATTTTTCTATCATGCAAGTACCCTTGTTGAAAAGAAGGCATGTATCATAAGCTGCGTCTACACGTGCACGCTACTTCGAAGTAGCGGCACCAACTTCGAAATAGCGCCCGTCGCATCTACACGCGTTGGGCGCTATTTCGAAGTTAACTTCGACGTTAGGCGGCGAGACGTCGAAGTCGCTAACCTCATGAGGAGATAGGAATAGCGCCCTACTTCGACGTTCAACGTCGAAGTAGGGACCGTGTAGACGATCCGCGTCCCGCAACGTCGAAATTGCTGGGTCCTCCATGGCGGCCATCAGCTGGGGGGTTGAGAGATGCTCTCTCTCCAGCCCCTGCGGGGCTCTATGGTCACCGTGGGCAGCAGCCCTTAGCCCAGGGCTTCTGGCTGCTTCTGCGGCAGCTGGGGATCTATGCTGCAGGCACAGGGTCTGCAACCAGTTGTCAGCTCTGTGTATCTTGTGTTGTTTAGTGCAACTGTGTCTGGGAGGGGCCCTTTAAGGGAGCGGCTGGCTGTTGAGTCCGCCCTGTGACCCTGTCTGCAGCTGTGCCTGGCATCCCTATTTCGATGTGTGCTACTTTGACGTGTAGACGTTCCCTCGCTGCGCCTATTTCGACGTTGGGCTGAGCAACGTCGAAGTTGAACATCGACGTTGCCGGCCCTGGAGGACGTGTAGACGTTATTCATCGAAATAGACTATTTCGATGTTGGCTGCACGTGTAGACGTAGCCATAATGAACAGCCATTCTTCTTTAGGTAGTGTGAAGGAAAGCTATACAGGTTGAGATTCTGACTTCACTGAAGTTCATTGATTTCAATGGGGCCAGTGTTTCATTCTCAATTTTTAGACTCTTCACATATTTTTATTTTGTTTCAGTTACCAACCACTGCTGAATGCTGAAGCACTGTGAGCCTCAATTACACAAGTGATACCTTCCCTATTGGATAAACAATTAAAAATCTGACAATTTGTATTCAATTGCTCAAATAGCAAATGGTATTCAGATCCACTACATAGACTTTAGGTTGCATAGATATTTGGGGGCAAGACTCAAATATAGTCCGGGCAAATCCACTGCATGGAGGAAAAATAATATATTTGTAATGCTGATAGACCTTAGTCATCTGCAGGTGGAATCAAACCTGGGACTTAGATCATGAGCCTCCACCCATGAGATACAAGTCAACTGGCTATTAGCTAAGGTTGTAGAGGTGGCTCATTGTTTCCTCTTTAAATTGCCTAGGTACCACTAGATGAGACAGTATACCACACCCAGATGATGTGTGGCTTACATAATTAACCAGCTGAGGCACATGGTGGTGGAGGCCTTGCTGATGCATAGTAAAAGAATAGCTCAATAGAAAATCCCATAAACTTTCCAGAATGTTTAATAAAACTGGATTAAAATCAGGCTTATACGGGTCATTGATGAGAGCAAGAAAGGGAGGAGAGAAGGGAGTAAGATGAGGTGCAGCAGATGGAGTTAGGGAGTGGAGTGTATAAAAGCATGGGAAAGTTTCTGCACATTGGTACAGAGAACTGTCTTCAAAATGTTTGAGCATGTCGTCTTATCCCAGGGAATTCAGGACAAGGAAAGCAAAGGCAGAAGAAAGACTAGTGAGATGGCTCATTCTTTTGGAGAAGATAATAGAGTTAAATACCTGGAATGCTGGTGCCTATAGCACATCCAGCTTTAAATAGCTGCTGAGCATAGTCCGTATACAGCAGGGGTGAAAATACCAAACTATTTCTTCCTTACAGGTCTGTGATAAATTGTGGGTGTGTATGGGTAGAAATATGATCTACAACAACAAACAAAATATGTGAGCCTCTTCATGGAGTGACATCTCACTCTCCCACAAGGATAAGTTACATAGTCAATTCAGTACAATGCTAATATATGTGAATAGATGTAAGAGGAGGAGGTACATTTTTGTATTCTGTATTCTTTCCTGAGAAAGGGAATTTAGTTGTGCCTTGAAAGAATTACCTTCCATAGATTCAAAGCCATTGAGTTCATGACTTTTCCACAGCCTGCACCCACAGAAGTCTAATTTCAGATCTCTTAAGAGACCATTATCTCATGATGTGAAACATCACTGGTTTAGTATTTATGACAAAACAGGTATTTTCTTGTGGTCACACTGTTGTGATCTAGCGATTTCCAGCTGTCACAGTAGTCATATTGGGTTGCTGAGCAAGAGGTAAAATCTGAGGCGTAGGGCACCGATCAGAGACAAATCTAAAAGCAGAGTGTGACAGAAGTAGAATGCTGGGCCCCATTTTTAGTTCAAACATCTTTCTTTTTAGTGAAGACTTATTTCCAAACCTGAAAATGCTAACTGGAACCTTAAAACATTGATTACCAAAAATGCTGGAGGCAAAAAAAACTATTTTCTGGGACTCTTAGTTTCTGAGCTCTTTCATAGGTCCTACCTCTTTCTTGCCGGTTCATTTTGAAATGGTAACAAAATACTAATTATATACAGAGTTATCACTTCACCCACTATTGAAATGTTGACACTTCTGGAGTGGGGTAAAGCAGACTTTACAATAAATTAGTTTACCATTAAGAAATGAAGTAGTTTATTTTACTTAATTAGGGTGACAATTAGGGTTAAGGAACTTAAGTAGATTGCAATAGCCCATATTAGAAAGAGGTAAGACACTCAGGCTATATGGTCTTCTAAAGGACCTCTACATGCTAATTTCATAGATTTTAAAGCTAGAAGGGACAATTGTGATCATCAAGTCAGACCTTCTGTATATAATACAGAGGCCATAGGAGTTCCCCAAATTAATTCTTGCTTCAAGTCCAGCAGCTCTAATTAGTGCATTTCTTTCAGAAAACCATTCCATCTTGTCCTTACTGTTAAAATATTGTACCTTATTTTAGCCTGAATGCGTCTAGCTGCAACACGCAACCACTGGAGTTAATTTTACCTTTGTTTGCTAGGCTGAAGCCATCACAAAATTTCTATTTCCAAGGAACATGCTCAGGCTGTGAAATCACCCTTTAACTTTCTCTTTGATAAGATAAAAGGATTAAGCTCTTTGAGTCATTCATTATGAGCCTTAGAATTTCCTGTGCGTAAGTGCAAATGAGGCAACCCATTTTATTCTATTGCTATCAGTCCACAGGAAGATATTTGACTCCATCCTAAATTGTCCTCATGATGGCAGCATCCTTTATGATTATCCTCTGGTAGGACATTGTATTCTCAAATCTGAGGCAGTCTGTTCTTGTCTCTGGGCTGTTTTCATAACAAAGAATTTCTGTGTGGGCAAGTTGCTAGCCTGACTCAAGAGCATATACCAGGAGGACCTTTAGTCTGGCTCCTATTGTTTTCCTTGGCCCTATCATGCATTCTATCCCTACCAGCTAGGTCTCAGGGTCATATGAGCATACAAATGTTCCTTTCACATGAAGGCATAGTCCCTGGAAACTCACTATAAGGCATCTTTCTCTTTCCATCAGTAGTTCTCATGGCTTTCTCTGAATTCTCTCCAATTTTTTCCAATATCCTTGTTGAAATGAGGATACTGTAACTGGACAACGTATTCTAATAGCAGTTGCACCAATGTCATGTGTAAAAATATTATAATCTCCCTACTCACATTCTGTATTCCCCTGTTGTACATAAAAGCATCACATTTGGCCACAGCATTACATTATGGGCTCACATTCAATTGACCATTCACCATTGCACCAAGTCATTTTCAGAGTCACTGCTTCCCATAATAGCGTTCCCCTACACTCCTTATTCCTAGATACATGAATGTACATTTGAGCCTATAGAAACTCTACTGACAATCCTTGCATCATCCATAAATCTGTGTCAATCCTTGTGTCATCACAGAATGATAACTTTATGTATTCTTCCAGGTCACTGATAAGAAAAATATTAAATAGCATAAGGCCAAGAACCGATCAAGGAGAAACCTTACGAGAAACATACCTGCTCAACGATTCCCTCTTTACAATTACATTTGGAGACCCAGCAACCAGCTTCCAATCAATTTAATGTATGCCATATGGACTTCGTATTGTTCTATTTTATTAATTAAAATGTTATGCAGAACAAACTCAAATGGCTTATAGAGAAAGTACATTACACCAACGTACTACCTTACAAACCAATCTTGTTCTAACCAAAATCTGACATCTAATTTGTTTGATTAGAGCTATTTTCCATAAACTTACACTGACTGGGAATATGCAGATACCAAAGTTAGGCACACAGAAGAATGAAAAACTGTATCCACTTGTCTGAGTATAATGATCTGCATATTGTTCTTTCAATTGCTATGAATGTTTCCTTGTCAATATTGGTAGAGCATCCCAGTGACATTTCCTATCTTAGGTTTTAGTGCACTCACTAACAGCTGCTAAAAAAAGCCTCCAGAGGACAAAACCTCATGCATATTCAGCTATTCGTTCATTCACTCATTCAGACAGAAGTAATTATTCTATGAAGAACAACATGCAGCCCTCAGGTCCCTGCCTGTTTCTTCTTCTCACCTTTAGCCTGTGGTTCTGTATTTAGATTGTGATTATGCTTGAAAAGTAACCATCTCATGTACATTTGTATGCACCTAGCATGGTGGGCTTTTGTCTTATTTGACGTACCTAGGTGCTACTGTAATATAAATAATCACAAAACCCAATACTACTGGACAGTAAAACCTCAGAGTTCCAAACACTAGTGTTCTAAACAGACAACCACGCACAGGTGCAGTCAACCACACACCTCATTTGCAATCAGCAGTATATAATCACCATGACCAGAAGCAAATTAAAACAGCAAATACTGGACAGTACTGAGTTAAATGTCAACTACTAAAAGATAGGGAAAGTTTAAAAAACATTGACTAGATAAGGAAAACTTGTTTGTTTCATATAAATTAAGATGGTTAAAAGCAGCCCTTTTCTTCTGGAGCGTACCGTTCCAAAGCTGAATTAAGTGCATGTTCAGTTGTAAACTTTTGAAAGAACCACCATAATGTTTTGGTCAGCCTTACGAACATTTCAGAGTTACAACCACCTCCACTCATAACTCTAAGGTTCTACTGTAGTTAAAGCAAAGCAACAGGCAAGTGAATAAATACCCTGAATGCAAGAATGAGATAGATTCTGACAGAACTTTTGCTGGTTCATGGCAAGCTGGCACAGTCTCTCCTAAGACGATTGAGGTCA